>NC_032010.1:1075458-1576700 GCF_001865875.1 Lupinus angustifolius | reverse complement strand
GCTAAACCCCCCCCCCCCTCCAAAAAAGAGTCCTATGTTATAAAATTATATGTGCATTGTGAATTAGTTAGAATTGAGTAGTCCCTTAGGGTGACTTAGGCTTTAGTGAGGCTCGACATTTATGCCAGCCTTCATTCACTGTAATATGCTCTATACAAAGAGTTGTACACTTCTGTAATCGACTTTTCGGTAAGAGAGAAAGTCATAAGCTCATTGCTGATACCAAGGGAGCAGCAAGTGGCTGACATTCTCACAAAAGCCTTGTTAACAAGTGTCACTACTCTAAGGAACAAACTTAACATCACAGACAAGCACCAAGCTCAACACCTAAATAATCCTAGTCTTCAAGGGGGAATATTAGAGAGTATCTAAGTCTGAGGTCTTTAGACCTACCTCTCAGCTTAAAAGGGGAATATTAGGGTATAGTTGCATTGAGAATTAGTTAGAGTTGAGTAGTCCCATAGGGTGGCACTCTCTCTCATCTTTCCTCTTCTCTCTTCTCTTCTCTCACCTTCACATTCTAACATATGTACATGAAAAAGAAGAAAAAAGGTTTGAGACCTCACAGTTGCAAGAGTTAGAAGACTTTTATTGATATAAGACCCTTCTCTCCTTCTCATTCCAGTTGTAGCCGCTTTTGAGCTCTCAGAACCTGCTAGATCGATGAGATTCTGCGTTTATAAGTAAAATATTAAAAAAAAAATGTAAGAAACAATAGAAAAATATAAAGCATGAACATGAAAACATTAGCCATGTTCAAGCTTAGACATAGAGATCTTAAGTACAAAACAAAAAAGTGCAACCAAAAAGTTTTAAGTAACTACCAGTTGTGACAGTGTTACTGCTTCTCCTTCACTATTTTTACCACGTGGACTACTCTCTATTGTCTGTTACATAATAGTGAGCAGTTAAAAAAATAAAAGTAATATTATATGCATAAAAAGAAATAGATTATATCCTGATGTTCCATTTTCTTGTTCCATAACTGCTTACAAGTTGGAAGTTGTTATCATTGACTATCTAGCTAAATATTTTGGATATAGTCGGTAATCATCCCAATGGGCAGCACATCATTTTTATCTTTAGAGGGATTAGGAAAGAATGCAATACAGAGAATATTGAGGTAAACTCCTATTGTAGAAAAGATGTTAGAATCTCACTTTAGGTGGTTCGGATATGTACGAAGGAAACCTGTAGAATCCCCAATAGGTAGAGTAAATGCGGTTCAATTCAATTTCTAAGGGCAGAGGAAAGTCAAGAAAAACTATAGGTGAAACAATTAAAAAGGATTTAGAGATTAATGCTTTTTTCTATGAGCATATTATATGATGATCATAATGACATTGTTTGATCCATGGGACCGAGTGGGAATAAGCTTTGGTTGTAAACTTATAGTTGTAATAATAAGGTATTCTTAACAAGAAGTCTTGAGTAGGATGGTGGTCTGTGTTTATTTAGGAGTTTGGTGGAGGTAACTAATTTGGTAGTTACAGGAATGATTTGCCATACATAGCTACACTTTGTGCTCAATACATATAAATGCTCAAAAGTAAGTGTTAAGATAAGCACAAAATAAAATAAATAAAAATGTTTAATACAGTTAGGCGTTAGCACAAAATAAAGATAAGAAACATGTTAATCAATTATAACAATATCATTTGTCTTTTAAGATAGTACAAACACACCAGGGTAAATATTGTATGGCTCCTGCTACTTAGTAGGTTGAAGTTTGTGGACCCAACATGCCTGTGCTCTGTTATTAAATCAAACTTAGTCCAGAATCAAGAAAGGGACAGATTAAATAACATGATGGCGGCATCTAGTAGAACTTCAGAAGAACCCAATTCTCATGATCATTCACAAAACCAGCAAAACAAGTCTATTCTTTTTATTCTTTTAAGAACAGCCTAACCATAAACATTAAATATGCAGCTAACTTGTGAGAATGCCATGTTCAGATTTGTAAATTAATAACAAGGTATTTTAATCCATGGGCATAACCTACTTCCCAAAAGAAAATGGCTACTAGTGCAAATAAAGATGAGTGGGATGATTTGTTTTCTCCTCCGCTCTTTATAGTGTTACTCAAATAGTATACACAGACCAGCAAACTAAAATAATCGACGAGAAAACAATCCTAGCTGGCACTTTTACCTTCTCCAGCTGCTATAAGGGATAGTGCATGAGCAGGGGAGAGTACAACCTCTTCCTTTATTCCCTCAATGAAGGTGCCCTACATATAAATCAAGAATCAACATACAAGTGATACAAGCTTTCCCTCAAAATACTTTTATTTTACAAGTTAGAATAAGCATTTCAACAATTACATGTCTGTTTGATGCTAAAATGCCCATGGCTCAAATCGCATTCTACACAAAAGAACAAGAAATAAAGTTCACGGCTCAACATAGAAGAGTCAGACTTGTTGAAACAATTTTGTTAATATTACAAAAAACAGAAAGAACATGTCATTCCTATATTATTTTAGTTTTAGTTTTCACAAGGTTTGACAACAGAAGATTGATTTCTCTAAAACTCATCTCAGTGAGATTTTCCACAGAAAAATCAAAGGATTGCTAATAATCACTCATGAAACAAGAGAAAATTTCCATGGAATGTTAAGGTTCCAAGGTCTTATCCCAAAACCAATTAGAAATGAGAGGAATAGCCCGACACGTTATAAAAAAACCGGAGAATGAAGTACGTGATGTGGGACTTTCTTCCAGACATCCCTGCCACAGAAGTCTATCAGACAGGGCGATTGCCTCCTTCTAGCCCATTCCAAAAAACCAGACAAGTTAATCTTTGGCTTTGATGCCATGTTAAGGTTCCATCTCAAAACCAATTGATAATGAAGAGTAGAACAACAGGTATACCAACTACACCCTGGAAAACAAGGTAGGCAGCATAGGTCTTATAAGGCTAACTATGCTATAACAAATTTGTAAACTTGTCAGAACAACTATTGACTACAGTATATGCTACCTACCCTCATACGTGCTCGACTGCTCGGGTACTTAACCTGAAGAAATGACTACCATAACATGCCAGACCAGAATAAATCACCTAACAATGAATCATAAACTTTTTGATGTGCTAACAAGATGACTACCCCCAACTTGTTCCAGTCTGAGTTTAACTCTGGTAAAAATTCCCTGGTAAAAACAACACATGACAATGTAATCAAGCCCAAAATCTCCACCAAGTTGCCCAATTATCGTGTTACTGTGATAGAAGGGATTTCTCAAATGGCCCACTGATCATTGTTAACTAATGAAGTCCACCTTTCTTGGGCTGGAAACAAAAGATACCATAGTAGAAAAAGGCTTTGGTTCTTGTTGTCTTCTATTCAAGAGAGATATCCTCTGGGGTTTGATTTTCATTTCTCATGGTTAATGAATTTCACTAAAAATAATAACGTTCAGGCACTAACGAAGCAATAAAAGAAATTCAGAACAGATAATCTTCACTCTTAAAAGTGAAGATGAATATATAATAAAAATGGGTTAGAAAAGTTATAATCCACACCTGAGTGTGCTGTCTGACTCTTAAGTTCTGTCCTTCTGGATTTAATAAGTCATTAACCACCTAAAATTAAACAAAGTTTTGAGGATAAGAGTGTGAAGTATACTGCAGCAATAATCAAATTTCTTTCCATGTAGAGTTTAAAGGAATAGACAACTTTGTGGAAGACTATATCAGCATGAACATATAGCATCACATGAAAAAAGCTAGCGAGCAGGAAGAAGCCCACCTCATTGTAGATCTCGAAGTATGAAAGTCGAAGTAGGAACTCTCGGTTCGGGGTCTGGTGTTCAGAAATAAAAATCAATGTATTTCCGTTAAAATAAATAAGGTGCCACAAACAGACTGGTAATATATACCTCTTGGATAATGCTAAAAGCATCCTTCACAGCAAGAGGTATAATTCCAGGAGATCTTTGATCGCCCTGCAAATATGAACTTATGAGCAAGAGCTAAACTTCTGTCCTATGACCAGATAATGATATAATGTCACACTAAGCGATCCAAATGCATAGCTTAACTTGACACTGTCAGCAATTGTCACAATAACAGATAGTATTAATTAATTTGCTACCGATGATGTAGCATAAAAGATAATTAAGTAGCAGAGAAGGAATCCAAAAGCTTAATTATGGTTTCCAGTCACATAGGGTGTGTTTGGTTTTCTAAAAAACAAGGACAGCACAAAAAGAAGTTGTCCCTTGTTTGATTTCTAAAATGATTTGAGTTCCAGACAAAAACTTGCTCAAGGGACAACACAAAACACATTTTTTGTCCCCCACTAAACCATGGGACAAAACTTTATCTACACCCCTAAAATATAAAAACCCCAAAAACTCACCAGTTGCCCCTTAATTCCTCCCCATTAAAATCAACAAAGAATAACATCAAATTACCAAACCATCCATAATATATTAGCAAAAAGAATAACAAGTATCAATATGGCCAAGGATTGATCCTTTGTTATTCAAGTGTGGTGGTCTACTAATCTTTAAGTATGTGGCATTGAAATTGAAAATAACAGATATATAAGTAAGTTTATCAAAAGCATGCAGATCAGAAAGATGAAGGCAAAACATAAATGTGGTCTCACATGCATTGTATGAGTCTTCCCACTGCTCGTTACCCCATATGCAAATATTGTACCTGTAATAAAAACAATAAGGAGTTTAATGTCAAATACTTAATATGCCACTCAGCCACAAAGGTGATATGCAATCTTATTCTATCAGCTTTTATGAGAGATGTAAGGCTTCTTGCTAACTGGGTCAAAAATTTATGCATACCAGGGCAATCGTTCGGGCTTTTTCTTAAAGGTTGTCAATACCATAGTTGCATAAATTCTTTTAATTTCACTATGCTTGATAAACAAAATCTGGATATGTCTAACTAGAAATACATTGCTCTTAAATCTTTTAAGTAACCTACCTAATCAAAATAACAACTTTGATTTTCAATGAATACTAATATTCAAACCCAATTAAGTTTATCAGCAATATCAACCTACACTACATATTGCAAACTCTCAATTAATTAGTAGTACGCATAAGACTTTAGTATTATTTCAAAATGTAATATGTATGTTAAGGGAAAAGAAAGAACAATTTGATTAAAGCAGAAAGATATTTTATTCTTTGCCCTTCCTGAATAGGTATTAGGCAGTAAGTAGTGAGTTCAATCTGTCAATTACCATTGATGCCCTCCATTGCACCGCTAACAACATGCTGAGCAGCAACATCATAGACATGACGAGTTGTGGTTGTGGGACCAAAGACACGATCTAAAAGCAATACAAAGAAAATTGATTACTTAATACACAACATTGACATATCAGAGGGAGGACTATATGTTGGGAATGAAATGCAGGTGATGAAAATTTTGATCTGTGTTAAACGTCCAAATCACATTTTCATGATAATTTCTACATTTTTTCCAGCCATTAACATCATCATCATGAGATTTTACTCTCAATTTGATTAAGATGGTAGAAGTATTGTATCAACTTTTCAAAACCTAAAATTGCCAGTTTATGGAGGGTTTTACATGATCATCACACCTTGCCAAACTAATAAGCACTCTATCTACATTCATAATCAGTGTTTTAAATTGCAAAATGCAACTATATTATTGCAATTTCAGAGGTATCAACAATGGCATCTCGACCGCAATTGCAGCTGCATCAGCTGAATTTTCTCACGATTTTATGCAATTATGGCAATGTAATCAAAACCACAATATACTTCACCCAAATTACCAAATATATGCAAACAACAATCTATTGATGAATGTCAGTTTGGCATATCATACCATATGCATATGCTACAGAGGGATTATTCTCGTTCCGCACAACAGTTTCTCCATCTGCATACCAAGCAATCTCCTCACCTTGTTGAATTTCCCTTTGACTGTCCAATTCATAACCACATTTAAAATAATAAGTATATATAACCATAGAAATCAGTCACAGCCACTACTTTAAATTGTGATTGTCATTACGGTTACGGTCATTGTGACCATTCTGATATAGATTGCGGCCATTGCATTGTGAATTATTTTGTTATTAAAAAATATTTTTAAATTTAATGCAGCCTACAGCCCAGATATGGTCCGGTACAGTTGTGGCTAGATGCGGTCATATTCATAATGATATGGCCGCATTGGCTGCAAAGCAACTATATCAGACTGCATTTAGGTTGCATTGAACCACATATAATTCAAAAATATTGTTTTAATCATAAAAACATTCTCACTACAATGGCTGCAATCTGCATCCCGAGATGGCACTGACCACAATTGTAGCCCCAATTTAAAGGATTGTATATAATTTTGATAAGTGTAATATTTACTTTAAAGGACGAAACCGAACAGTGACAGTGACATTTTCTTTGGCTCTTTGTGCATCGAAAGGCACAATTTTCGAAGATGATGATGGTGATGATGGTGATTTAGAGGATGGTGAATTACAAGTTTTGGAGCTGTTGAATCCAAATCTTCTCGATTTCACACCTTGTTTTGATGCCATTGCCATTCAATACTTCAATAATCAATCAGAAAATAAGTGAGGATATAGACCTGAAAGGAAATAATTCAGAAGTGAATTGAAATTAGAAGGTAATATGTATACACGATAATTAAACATAAATGATGGATGACTTCATACACCGTATAATGTTCTTGGATTATGGTTAATCGCGAGGTTTCCACTAATTGAATATGATGAGAATAAATATAAGTTATTTTAATCAATAATCAAAAGTTTTCAGGATTTGAATTCGTAATTTTTTCAATTAAAAGTTTAATTTTAGCATTGACTTTATTGTTGCAGCGGGGCGAAATTATGAAGGGGTAATTCAAATGAGAGACATGGAGTCAAAGAGAAGAGCCAAAAAAAAAATTAAAAAGGAGAAGTTGGTAAAAGGTAGAGTATTTTATTTCCTTCACTTAAATAAAAGGTGTAGTGATGGAAATAATGGATCTAAAGCTAAAACCTTATTTTCAATCCATCCTTTTATTTTATTTTGAAATTAAAAAGATGGCAAAAAAACCTCACTATTCATAAAAATACTTATAATTAGTACTTATAAAACTAACTTATGAATGAGAATATATTTTATGATATTCACTATATCGGTATCATAAATTTATAAATTTAGTTATTAATTAAATTTTTATATGTATGATAGTTTTTTATTTTAAGATTATATATCATGTATTTTATTATTATTTCATAATAAATTACACATGTTGACTATGATTATAAATTTATCATATAATAATTATTTTTACATATTATTATTACAAATTATTTAAATATATAATTAAATTAATATTTCGTTGAGTACCCGAAAATATTGTAGATTTGGAAACGGGAAAACACTACATACGCATGCACATACTCATTGCTATCCCTACCAATATTGTATTATTTAATAATGTAAAGTTTTATTTGATCTTCAAATAGAACGAAAGTTTAAAGATTTGATTCCTATAAATAAAGAGATAGTCGACAACCAAAAACACTAGTGGAAATAGTTTCTTCAACTTCTCTATCATGCTATGAATATCTCCTTTTTAGTTCATTTAGTACGAACAAAGACAAATTATTATATTTTTAGGATAATGCTAATTGCCTATATTATTATAGAAATGTTTAATTTTTTAAATTATTAATATAGTAACAAAGATTTTCTTAAAAGTGTTAATTTAATATCATCTAATAATTTCTTGTGATGGTTGGGTACCTTCATACTTGACTTGCATATTCATTGTCAGAGAAAGATATAGATGTTATTAATTCTCATTTCATATAAAATCTACTATTTATAGTTGTTATTTATTATACTACCTTTTATTGGTAAATAAATATACTTTAAATATATACTAGAAAAGAAACATTCTTTAAATATAAAAAATAAGTTGGATAATATTAGGCTATTCATGAAAGTTTACTAAAAAGTCAACTACAATATTAGTCGTTGGTTCAAAGGATGAGGTAGGAATGGAATCGGGTGGATCGGGTTCGGGTTTGCACATACCAAAACTCAAACCCGAAATTCAAAACCCGAATCCAAACTCAATGGGTTGAAAATAAAGATATTATCCCTAAATCCGAAAAAACCCTGAAAATTATATATGTACTAATGAAAATATGATATCATTTTCGTTTCATTTTTCTCTAGCATTTCTATTTTCTCTTGTATTACTTCATTTCTTTTAGATTTGAAGATACAATAGTATGTAAAGTAAAATTAGAAACTAAGAAACAATTGCCACATGATAGAAATTTCAATTTTAAATTAAATTACATTACTTCGGGGCGGGTTAGGGTCTTTGTTCTATCAAACCTGAACTCGAAAATTAAACTCGGGTAAAACTGGAACTCGATCACATCAAGTTTTCCCCGTTAATTTCGAGTTCGGTAGGTACCCACGGGTTCAGTTATCATTGTCATGCCTAGGATAAGGGGAAACCTTAACATAAACTATATATATATTATATATATAACTTTAAATTCTTTAAATTAGATATATAAACTTTAATTAAAAAAAATATCACATGACACAATAAGCAACACATATTCTAAACAACATGTATTTTTCTTACACATTTAATTTTTTCATTTTATTTAAAAATCATGTGTTAGTTTTTCATCATATTTACAATATTTCTCTTTTTTTTAGGATACAGAATGTAATATCATAACATTTAAGAATGTGGGTGTAATTTATCTTCTAGAATCAAACAATTCCAGCTCCAACTATAAAGGACACAACCATTAATAATTAAGGGTAGTGGCTCCCTATATCATAAATTGTTCATGGAAGGAATTGGAGGCTCCACATGCAAAGCTATGAAAGACTATCTTGTGTGAAAGAATCAACTTGTTGGGAATTATGGCATCAAATGAGAAATAGAAATTAAGAGTGACAAATAGATAGATTTAATCTATTTAAATTTAATTTGGATTCTAAAGGATAGATGAATGGAAAGTCGTTCATCGATCGGTATAAACTGATTAAAATATTTTTTTAAAAGTAAGTATCTATTTTGGTCCTTATAATTTTTTGTTAGTAACAATTTGATCATTGGGGAAAAAGTTTAAACTAATACTCAAATATTGTGAATATGAGTTAAAATAATTTTTATAAGGACCATAAAATATACTAAAAATAACTAATTAGACTCATAATTGATATTTTTTGGACCATTTTTTGTTTTTCAATTTTTCAGGAACCGAATTGCAAAAATTTTGAGGGACCAAATATATTTTTACTCCAATTTAAAAAAAATTACCCATCCACAGTTTCAATACATCAATGAATCTATTTTAATGGATACGTATGTATTTCATTTACTTTTATTAATTAAAACTAAAAGCAAGGGGAAAATCATTCACTTGAAAAGCACAAATTCAATAAAGCGTTTAAAAATATACTTTTAAAAAAATTATTATTTAAAAATATATTGTTTAAGAAAAGGAAATCACTATTTAAAAAACAAGTTTTGCAAAAAAAACAATGCTAAAAAAACATGTTTTATATAAATAAAAAAACCTCTTTTTATCAAAAGAAAAGCATTTAAAAAATTCATTTTTAAAAAATGAGTTTTTTAATTTGTTAAGAAACTCTTTTTAAAAAAGTATTTTTTTGAACTTTTGGAAGAAAAAACAGTTTTTGCAACAGTCTACAAGAATGTGACGTTTATGATCTACGTGTAATGTTCTTAATGAATATTTATATATCTTATATATTTAATAACAAATTTTTATTATTGATCACACCACATTCACATGTTCTATAATTGATTTCACCATTATCTTAACGAGAAAGCAAGAGTTGAGATAGCAATGAAATTGAAAAGAAATAGACAACATTTGTAATGTTTATTTTTTGGATATATATTCATCCAAATGAATATATCTATGAATATGCATTGAATATAAAATATGAATTTGAATATACTCATTATTAAAAATATCTATTGGATTATATTCATTTAAATCTATTAACTTTAGTATATGAATTTAGGTTTTTCTAGTTTTGGATAGATTATATAGTGTGAATAATTTTCTCATATAAAGCTTGATATGTGATCCATTCCAAGAACTTAAGCAAGAGGGCATGATTGTGAACAATACAAGAGTTTGTGCACATATGATCACCTTCATATTCACGAACACTAAACATCTTTGAACTAGAAACATGTATATTGATTGTAAGCATTGATACGTCAATAACGAGATTTTTTAACAGATGGGTAGGGCATGAAAATTTTGTCCATTGGTTCAAAATATATGTTTCGACCATGGACTTTTTCTAATAGATAGGGTGGAAAATTCAAGACATTATGATCTTAATTATTAAGTGTTAATGTGTTTTCATTGAACTCTAAAGATATGTAGTATTTTTAATTTAAGTTAAAAAAATAAATAGATTGGATATTCATTTATCCAGACTATTAAAACGAAATCATGAATGTATTTAGATAAATTAGAATCTATTTATTAAGTTTGAATGTCCATACATTATATAATTTAAAATATGATTTAAGTGAATTTAGATGAATTAGTAGATTACTTTTCATTCATATGCTAGGATTCAAATACAAATTCATAAATTTATCACTCATAATGATGGGGGACATCGTCTTGGAGAAAATTAGAAGAGTTTTCCTTTGTGTGCTTCAGAAATAGAAAAGTGGTGGAGATGGAAGGAACTCAAATGTTGAGGGACTCAAATTGTTTTTTGGGAGCTAGTGGAGATGGAAGGATTAAGAAGTTTGTTTTTATGAAAAAGATGTCGTTTACTTTGTAATTTTTGAATTTCTAGTGGAGCTAGTGGGTACTACAAATTCAAAAACATTAAAATATTTGTGAATAATATATGTAATTGTGTGTATAGTTCATACAATCTTATATGTTATTTAGGTAATTAATAAGAAAGAAAATTTTATAAACATAATTTAAAATTTTATACATGTTTTAAATTAACTATTAAATACAACTCATTTTACTCAAACAAACATAAAACAAAGTCATTACTTCAACGTTACAATATAAAATTGATTTAGTAAGATCATGAGTCCGAATACCAGTAGATTTTGATACCTCATCGTCCAAACCCAAACTCGTCTAACAACAGTCTTAAAATATCGGGTCACGATTATTTACATGTCCAAAAATATAGATATGTACCAACCCATTGCGGGTATTATTTACGAGTAGTTGCGGGTCCCAATACTCATTGTTGTCGCTAACATATACCAATAGACGAATGGACTAACATGAGTATCATAAAAGAAAATTGACCATTAAGATGATAATTAATATTTGAGACAAAATTGCTAAGCACATAAAGATTAAAATGAATGTTTACTCTAAATTTATTTGGTAAATAATGTGAAGTTATAATTATTTTATTATTTTGCCTAATTTATAAAACATGACAAAAAATATGGATCCCTCCAACAGGTAAAATAATAGTAGGGCAGATACAATGTATTTATTGAATACACCCTGATTTTGGTCCATCTTTTTTTCTTCCCAATAATAATTGCAAATGCAATATCAATGAACTATAACTATAATGATTTATACATATCAAATATATTATTTATCATTTATTTTATTAATTATATTTAAAAGGACCAATGATTAATTACGTGTGAATAATAAATAATATAATAATAATATACACATCTCTTATAGTATCATAAATATATCATCTATCATTCTGAATGCCTTTTTCCCAATAAAATACGTACTGTTGAATTCATTTAATCATGGTATTTTTAAAGCTACCAATTGAAAGATGTCACCATAACTATTTTCCCGATTTTAGATTGTATCTAAAGGTTAATAATAAATGGTAAATGCATTGAAATTTATAAATAAACTAGTAAGTTACTCTTACATGGTGCATTATTTTTTTGCAGCATATTTACATGTGTGTTGACATAGTTATGAATACATATGTTACTCATAAATTCGCATGGTTAATAACATATATGTGACATGTACATTTGTATTGTTAAGAACACATATGACTCATGTATTCACATAGTAAAAAACACATATGTTACTCGTTTATTCGCATTGCTAAGAAAACACGTGTTACCCGTGTATTCGCATAGTTAAAACACACATGTTACATCTATATTCACATTATTAAGAACGCATATGTTATTCGTGTGTTTGTCTGTTCAAACTCATAAGAAAAATAAATAACAAATTTGATTTTGATTTTTCTAATGAAAATAGGAATCCAATGTGAATTTGTTTTTGAAAATAAATATTTTTAAAGTTGTAGAAAATGAAATGATTTTTTTAATTTCGAATTTGATTTTTTAATGAAAATAGAACAATCAAAATTTGATACTATACCAATCTTTTTATTAAAAAACATTTAAAAGTTATAAAAACTTCAATTTTGAATTTGATTTTCTTAATATAATAGAGAAAATTAAAATTCAAATAATATGAACTGTGATACTAAAATTTAGTGGGAAAAGTATCACAAAGCTTTGATATGATGAAAAGTACAATAATTCTTGCCATAATAGTAAAACATTAAATAATATAGATAGAGGGAATGTGAAAGGATTTATATTAAGATTTTGTTAGTAAAAGTGTTATCATAATGTTTATATGTTTGCTCAACCGATGCTCATCCACCAAGATTTATATAAAGTTACACACTTACACATATGTGAGAGATGAAGAGGTAGGGAAAAGACGAAGAAATAGTAGTGGAAATGAAATGAAACAAAAAAATTCGTATATGAAAAAATATTTTAATCCCCTCTAATGTCCAATGATTATTATATTTTAAATAACTAAACATAGGAGTAAATCACTAATTAGGGTGAGAAAAAGTGAGG
The DNA here is from genome assembly GCF_001865875.1 of Lupinus angustifolius. Taxonomy (NCBI): domain Eukaryota; kingdom Viridiplantae; phylum Streptophyta; class Magnoliopsida; order Fabales; family Fabaceae; genus Lupinus; species Lupinus angustifolius. The sequence goes on along the minus strand of NC_032010.1, from coordinate 1,563,797 downwards.
AGAATGTGACATATGCCTTCAAGAAGTTTTTTATTATATAGTTAATATATAAAAATATACAATTAACTTCGCTTCTCTTGCAAAAATCGTTTAATATTATTTTTGATAAATTCTAACTCAAATTGCGATGTATTATAACATTGGCTTTTATAGTCAGAAAATCATCACTTCGAAATATTGTTCCAATCTTAACAAAATAAAATGTATTGTTATGAAAAAATTGCTTTTAATGATATAGAAATAACTTCATTATTTAAATATTGAAAAATGATACCTCAATTGATGTTTTTCCACTCCAATTAATGATTGATTCTAATTTATATATATATATATATATATATATAAATAAATAAATAGTTAGTCAGGTGATAATAATTTTTATATAAAAATTATAAGAAGAAATAAATAGGAATCATGCACTAGTATGAAAAGTTAATTAATGATTATATAATAACTTAAAAAATCATATATATTTATTTTAAATCTTGATTGTTCTATTATGATCTAATGATTGTTCACTTTCTTACAATAATAATTATACTTGTAAAGTCATATATATTTATCTTTTAATTTTAATCATTGAAATCATGTATAATATTTCATATTATTTGCTCTCATTTTTTTATAATAACAATTGTTTTTACCTGAGTAGTTTTCTCTATAAATCTTAAAACTACCCACCTATATTCGTGTTAGCAAATATGTTGGTATTTGAGTTGAATGAATGAAATATATACAATATGTATTCATACAAATTTAAATTACAACAATTCTTAAATTATTGTTAACTTTTTATATGATATAAATTATGTCGATTCATCTCTCTATTAATAACATTATACTATTTAAATTATTTATCTAGAAGTAGAGAAAATTTGAAGATCAATAAATTTATAATCAATCAACTTCAATTTCCATATTTTTCAATTATATATTACACAATATTAATCTATATTTATACATATATAAAGTCAAAATATGATGTAACTAACACCATGATATGATGTATACTTTTCTATTTTTCCTTTAATATTTTTTAATTTCTTCAAAAAAACCACATAATCATAGGAATCACCACCAAAATATTAATTACAATTTAAAATTACCTCTCTCACTTAAGTAGGACATTTAATAGAAATATAAAAATTATAATTTAAAGTATATCTAATAAAAAATTATCATATAAAATACACCAAAAACAATTTGACATACTAATTATATAAAATTTGAATATTAAATTGCATAAAAAAATGTAGGTCAATAGACATGAAATATTTATAGACACATATAAATGAATTACTATACAATGTTAGATTTTGTGAAATTGGATATATGAAATCTATAAGATAAGAGCTTTCAATTTCCATATTTTTCAATTATATATTACGTTAATATTAATGTATATAAATGAATTACTAAACAGTGTTAGATTTTGTGGAATTAAATATATGAAATATAAGAACTTTCAATTTCCATATTTTTCAATTATATATTAGATTAATATCAATGTATATAAATGAATTACTATACAATGTTAGATTTTGTAAAATGCAATACGAAATATATAAAATAAGAATTTTCAATTCCCATACTTTTAATTATATATTACGTTAATATACTAATGTATATAAATGAATAACTATACAATGTTAGATTTTGTATATATATATATATATATATATATATATGTATATATATATATATGTGTGGGGTGGCGATAAATGTGTCGAGTTTTTTTCTCAACAACTAATAGGGTGAATATGATTTTTTTCTCAAGACCACTGCACTTGGGACCGAGTTCGAGAATTTGAGTTCAAGGTTAAGTAATTACAAAATCGATCTGATTTGTTTCATTGTCATTTGTTATTGGGAAAAAACTTGATAACCATAACAATAATGCTAATAGAGTTAATGAATCAATAAAAAATGAATCATTCTCAAATTAAAATTATGAGATCGATGATGATGATATATAACTGATAGATTAAATTGCATGATGATATATATGTGATAGATTAAATTGCTTGTTGCTCATTTAGATGATGCACATAGCATAAACATATTGTTGGGGTGTAAAAGTTCGGTTATATCTTTGATGCAATTTATGATTAAAATGAATACGAAGATATGGTTCAATTCATCTTAATTAACTGTAAAATTTATTACAAGAATCAAATCGCTCATAAATGGTTTGGTTCAGTTCGCTTCCACGGTTTTTCTATTTTTTTATTAAAAAAATCATGCATCAATTGAAAAATTAAAATGTATTGTAAAAGACACTCTTTATCCATAAAAGGAAAAACACTACTACTATTATTATTATCAAAAAAATATAACAATTACTTGTTAGTAACACATAACAATTATGTAATTTAGGAAGAAAAAAACAAATGCCCACGTATATAATAGCACAATCCATAATTAGTAACATATATTTATTAGTAACATAAATAATATATATATATATATTTTAGTAACATGTATAATAATAATATATATAACATTACAATTCACAATTGGTAATATATATAGCAATACATGTATAACAAATTATTATTTTTATGGTAAAAAAAACGGTTAAAACTACAGCAACAGACCAGAACAAAACTAGAAGCTACATACATCTCCTATAGACAGTGGAGGCAACATCAAACGTAAAAGGAAGAACACAAAAATCAGGAATAACATCAAAAGGCCTAAAACGAAGGTTTAAAGAAAGGCCATGCTTTGCTAAAGCATCCACCACAAAGTTACCCTCCTGGAAAATGTGTCGCCAGACATACTGGCCATCAGGAAGGAGAAGACTTATAATATTGGAGAGCAGAGTAGAGACTGAGTGGGTCTGCGGACACCCCACTTCAAGGAAGCGAATGACACAGGCCGAATCAGACTCAATAATCACTTTCGATATGGTACATGTTATAACAAATTATGATATATGTTAGTTTGAAATCAATACCATATCAAAGTTAGAAAATATGTTCCAAATCATTAAAACAATGAGAAAGTAGGGATATATTAGTTTCAAATCCAATACCATGAAAATTAGAAATTATTCTAAATCATCAAGACAATAAGAAAAGTAACACATATATAACAATTTAGTAAGTAGATATATAACACTAATATAATAATAATAATTTAGTAATATATATAATACTAACATTTACATAAAATTGATAATTTAAACAATAAAATTGGTTGAAGAATTCAAACAATAATACAACATTTTTCTCTAGTATCTACTTATTTAATATGGGGTTCATTTTGATTTCAACGATTCATAATTTATAAAATTAACATTTAAACCAAACATAAATGGTTCCTTAAAAATTAATCAAACAGAACAAAATAAACTTTTATAGTTTGTTTCTTCGTTCTACTATTTTCATGATTTAAATTGAAACTACACTTCTACATATTGTAGAAAAAATTATCAGACTAATTAAATGTTAAACTAGTATGTTTTTTCTATCCTACCAAGTAACTTTATGGGGTTTATTAATTAGTCTTTTTTCCATAAAAACTTACCAACTTTTGATATTAATCACATCATTTTTTTGGATTTTAATTCTTATATATTCAAAAAAATGGTTTTATTTCTTAGTAATAATGTGACTAACACTCACATGCTTGGTGTGTCATGCAAATTGAGAACACATTAATTATATATTGACATATCAACAACAAATACTAAAATCAAAATGATGAACTAAAATAAGAATTAAGAACGAAAAGAACATATTTAAACCTTATACAAGTTCTTATTTTAGCTTATTTCCAAGCATGGGAATTTGAGATTTATTTCCTAAAATGTTATTTTTTTTCAATTAAAATAACGAGCATGGTTTTTTTAATAACATGTTGAAGTTTGATTCAAAAAGACTTTCCAAATAGTGTTTTACTAACCTAAAGATTATCACAAACTTATAAGATAGTTGGGAAATGAATGAATTTCTTAAACAAGATGTCAAAGTTTGATATTAATCTCTAGTGTGTTGAAAATATATTTGTATATTTCTATATTTATGTCCAAGATCCAATCTGTTATTGAATACAATTAAAGTAGTTGCATTTATTTATTTTATCATATTTGCTATTTAATTAAACATATCATATGATAAGGTCCTTGATTAAAAATTAGAGACTTGTTATTATACCAGATTTTATAATAATGAGAAACATGTCTTTTATAATTTTTAGTCTAAATTGTTCTTGATCATAGAATTATTGAGAATATGATATTAATGATTCGGATAGAACAATGTATGTGTGATATTATTTATTGGATAAATATTAATAGATCTTATTTATTAAATTGTACATATAGATGATACATATGTGGATATGATCATTGAACTGACTCAACATAGAATTCCTAATGGTTAAGATTACCTTAAATTGTCAATTGGAATTTCTCAAGAAGAAATGAAATAATTTCATTTGACTTGAGATTAACATAGTAATTAACATGTTATTTATCATACTTTGATTTCGAACACATAATATCCTAGGATATTATTTGAATGAATATTTGGTATGATTAAATACTTGTATAATTAGTGATTAATCAAGAAGAGATCCATCAACTTTTGGTAATGAGTTTGAACTCTATAATAAAATAAGACCTTGGTCGAGGTATTACAATATATAAAGAAATGAGTTTCTTTGAATCATCATAGCAACTTATTAAAGTTTGACAGTTGCATCATACTTTAAAATTAGCTCAGAGCTGTAAAGATGAAAGGAAATATTTTAATTAATCTTCTAGTGGTTCTTGAAAGTATAATATATATTACTTCATGCTAACTGATCGTTAAGGAGTGTTGCTAGACGCCAACTTTGATTAGTAAATTAATTTGGTTAATTTACTACCAGCTTAGTATTGAACCTACAGGGTCACACACCAACGAGTGTTCTAATCTTTGCTAAATAATTATTATTTGATAATTAAATTGGAGAATTTAATCTAATGAAATAAATATTTTTATGGAATATTATTTTAATTCTTTACTAGCACCAAGAATTCAAATAATAAAGAAAAACATATTCTAAAACATTTGTTTGTAGCTGAAAAAATAAAAGAATAATTATTGTATTGTTTTATGAAATAATATATAGTAATTGGTTTACAATATTTCAACCAATAGGTACCACTTGAGGTGATGCAATATATAAAGATATATGAAAATTTGTCTTTTGATATACAAAAGATGGAGGTAATTGTTTCGTATGTATGCATGCATCACACTCACACACACATATATATATAATATGTACATGTTATTTCAAAGAATGAGGAGTAGTGAACGTCAGAGAGAGAGAGAGAAGAAAGAGAGATGCATGGTGAACTACCAAATTTACATATGTATGTGTTAGTATATGTATCATATGAAGTATGAATGTGTTAGTTTGCCAAACACACTAACTTAAGAAAGAGAAGAAAATGTTTTTTTTTCATTGCAAGTCCCAATCAAAGGCAAAAATTGTGTTCTCTTTCTGCAATATTTTCTCTTCTTTATTTGCTACGCTTTACACAAAAGGAGTTTTGTGAGTAACAAATTATTAGTTTTAGAGTGATCTATTTTATATTTCATTGGTTCAAAGAGTTGATAGCAAAGATTGATCTCGGTGTGGATACACGCGTAGAGTCTTCATAATTTTGAAGAACAACTTTAAAGATTCAAGGACTACAATCAAGTACGCATTTTATATGCAGTATTTTTATTATATATAAGTTTAGACACAAATAGATTCTTGTTTATTTCGCTGTGCGTTAAGAACACCATTAAAATTTCTTTCACAATGTACAATGAGAGACCTAAAAACTTGAAGTTATAGGAGCACCAACACATAAATATTCTATATCATTGAATATATATTATGTTTATTTTATGGGTTAATGAATGAATGGAAAATCATTCATCAATCCATATAATTCCATTTAAAATATATTTTAAATTATTTAATTCATCTATTTCCAAATTTAATGGATGGATTTCAATCCATCTTTATCCAAATTTAATGAATGAATTTCAAACCATCTAGCTAATTCATTCATGACTCCATTTTCATGGATTTTAATGAATAGATATCCAATCCATTTGATTTTTTTATTAGTACTAAAAGTGTTATTGAAGTAATAAATTCATAATTTCTCAATACAAAATGTTCTTTTAAACTTCTTATCCTCACCTAAAGGCTAAGTTTAACATTTTCCTTATTTTATAAACAAACATATTAACAAATAATGTAAGTGTATGAGGTATTGAATCCTCACATGTAAATAGGGATGGCAACGAGCGAGTACGAGTAGTAGCTATCCATTACATGTTTTGAAATATGAGATTATTATCCATACCTGTCCGTACCCGAATCTATTTAGATGGAGATGGTCCAAAATTTGTAATTGATATTATATGACTTTTCATGTACATGTTATATGTTATTTTTAGGTGAATATATTTAACTCATGTATTTTATGGGATTGTGTGTCCTTTTTAATTTAAAATATAATAATGTGTTTAGATATTTATATTTTCATTATATATTCATATTACTATCAGTCACTAAAACATACTGAAATGAGACTATGGGCATAGGTATAACTCTTTTAATATCACTAAGACTTATACCAATGAAATAAAATCATAAGTATAAGAAAAACATATGCATCCGTAGTGATGGAAACTACCATCACTAAAATCAATTGTTATAGAGAAAATTTGTAGGTATAAACATTTATAGTGATGGACAGAATCCGTAGGTATAAGTTGAAGTTTTGTACCTACGCTCTCGACAATCATCACTAAAACCTATAGTGACAGTGAAAAACTGTAGGTATAGCGACTTAAATACGACGGACAAAAACGTCCGTATGTAAAAGTTTTTTGTGCTATATCTACAGTTTTTTTAACTTTTACCAACAATTTTCGTCTGTAGGTATATGGCAAATTTATTGTAGTGTACCCCATACGAGTTTTTTGTGGGTATCTCTAAGTACCCGCAAGCTTCCTAAGTTATTAATGATTTTTTAACTTCTTACTTCTACTATGTTTCATATGAGATGAAACTTAATTATTTTTGTGCATTTTGATTGAACATTTTGCAAAAATGCTAAATCTATTGGTGTTTTCTATTTGCGTGATTTGCCGTTCTTATTTCCTTAATAAAAGTATATATTTTTCTTTACAAGATATGTGTGTTTCTACACATGTAATGATATTTGTAGGGTATTGCATTACCAAATTTAATAAAAGATGTAAACAAGATAAAAATGTAAATAAAGTAAAAGGAAAATATGTACATAGAGTAATGAAGGTTAGGATAATTATTTTTTATTTTAATTAAAAGTAATATATTAATTACATAAATAACGGGTATCTGCGAGCACGGGTACCACAATACTCATACTCACCCGTATGTAATATGATTATTTTTAAAAACTCGTTTCTAAAACCTGCAGGTACCCGTTTGTAACCTGTAACTGTGCGTGCTCATACGAATTTTACTTGCGGGTACAAGTTTTTTTGTCATCCCTACATGCAAACCTTATGGTGAAACCCTTTTGGTAATAGTATTATATCCCAATAAAAGAATTTCAAACATTAAATAATTTTTTCTTGCAATTTCATTATTATAAAATACATCTTTCCTGTAATTAAATAATCATTTAATTATATTCTTCCCCTTTTCAATTTTGTATCCAAATTTTCATAATATTCATATGAGAGACAACTCTTTCAATTATTATACTTGTTATTAGTGATATCAAAGCTAAGTAGTTTTGATATAATAAAAGTATTTTCTTATCCCGTGAGTTAATAACTAATCTCTCTTAGAGTGTATAGTTGTTGATATCAACAAATGTCACTCACAAGAATTAAACATTTGACATTTTAACGTATATAGTGATACAATGGCTAAATCTAAAAACAAATAAACTAATATGTATATGAATATAAGAGAATAAATTATATCCTCACATAAGAAAATAAGTTATTTCCTCTAGCCGCTAAAATTATGACATATCTCATATTTAATTATTTCCTACAAAAATATTTCTAAAACTAAATAAAATACTATACATGTCATATTTTTATGGCAGAAGGAAATACATTATCTCTAGTATAAGAGGATACTTTATTATTTAAATATAAAGTTGAGTAAAAATTGCATATAGTATATTTTTGTTAAAACAATTGTGGGGCACCTGCCACCCCAAAGTCCAACCAGGTCCTTTATCGTTTGTTTGAGAGTTGAATTTTGGTGGGAAAAGAAGGGAAATGAAAGGCTTGAGAGTCATGAAATACAGATTACTCTCAAGCCTTCCCTTTCCCTTCTATCCCCTCCAAAATTCAACTTTCAAACAAGCACTTGGTGGTAATGAGAATGAATAAGACCTCGTTAATGGAGAAAAGAAATAGACATTAAAAATATTAACCCCTCAAAATATATCAATCATACAAACTGATATTCATAAAAAAGTGGAGTTATAAAAAAAAAGTTACATGGCCCCACCTTCCACTTATTACTTCTTAATAAAAACACACAAGTTTTCTTCTTAAAAAATAGCATTTTGAGAAATATAAAAAACAATTTCATATTTGAAATTGGCAATTGATCAATTTAGTAAACAAATTAATTGTTATTATGTAAAGTTAAAAAATCATTATTTTATATTGTACTTGACAACTCAAATTATGTCTGTCATATTGTGATTTGGCGCGTTTTAATAGTAACATTACAATCACAATTGTGGGAACATCTATTATTTTCTATAATTATGATAAACACAACATTATATTAATCACAACTACAATTACAATTTAAAAGGTGTACAAATAAATTAGATTTTTTATTTTTAGGAATTAAAACGATACATTTCATCAATCATATGGACCAAACTAACAATTTATAATTTTCATTATTATTACTAGCATATTAACGGTCATTGCCGTGTTTATCAACCCGATTTTTTATCGTTTGTAATGTGTAATTTGTATGTTATAAATGACAAATATAGTATTTTATGTTAAATATTTGTAAATTAAAATTGAGTTTATTCGATTTATGTAATGTTCAACTTCTTTAAATATACTTTCAAAATAAGAAAATAATGAGGGTAAAATAAGAAGATAATGTTATATGATTTTTTTTTGTAGAAATAAGAAGATAATAATGACAAAATAAGGAATCATAAATTACACTATGATGAAGTGATTATTTTTTGTTTTCCCTTTATGAAGTAGTATATATGAAAAATAAATAAATGAGTGTACTCTGTAGCCATTTTATAAGCAAACTTAAATAATTTCACATGTGTTTAAGGAAATTAAATTAATTAAAATCTAATTAACTATTTTGATTTAATAAAAAAATACAAATAATTATCATATTATTCAATATGAGGTATATGAGAAATTATTTCAATTAAAAGTGATACTAGAAATATGTAAATATTGTTAAATTTCCTTACATATAAAACAAAAATATTAATGTTTTTTTTTCTAATAAGTGACAATAGAGGAAGTATATTTTAATTAAAATTAAATACCCACTTTTTAAAAATTTCCTTGTTTACAAATTTGGTATCTAAAAAATAAAAGTTCAAACTAGTGTTTCAAAAATTAGGAATGTGAGATAAAATAGTTTTTTACATGACTAAAATATCTCAAAAGTTAAACGGAAATGATTAATTTGATTAAAATTTGAAATAGATAAGAGTTTTCAATTTTTTAGAGATGAAAGTTGTTATAAACAATTTTTTTTGATAAACTTAAACAAATCTTTATTCTTTAAGTTAATACACATTTGTTCCTTATAATTTTTGTATACCAATTTAATTCTAAAAAAAATTAAAATAGTACATAAAAGTCACCAATGTGATTCAAAATAATATTTAATAAAGGTCATAAAAAATGAAAAATATTATTAACTTAATCTATATATAATATTTTCGAAGATCATTAAGACGTTTTCAAATTTCTAATACCAAATTAACAACACAAATTTTTTGGTGAGAAACAAAATGAAAACATTACATATCAATTAAAAATTCTAAATTTTTATTACTATTATTGTTTTTGCTTATTTATCATTGACGAGAAATATCGTATCACCGATTAAAAATAAGTATTTAGTATTATTCTTTAATTAAAAATCCACATTTTGTGCAGTGTTGACCTCTTTAAAAAAGAATGACAGTGGCGCGGATTAAACGAACGTGTTTTCTCCAAACAGTATATAACGTTGTTCATTTCGCCAACTCAGCTCTTATTCTCTCACTTTTCTTCGTGTTCCCATGCACTCTTACACTATCACTATAACCCTTCTCTCTCTTTCTATCATTGCGACAAATAACTCTCATAAAGGTACTCTTTTTCTCTTCTGGGTATGCTGGGTTCTTTTCTGGTGTTTGCTAAATTTTTTTGTGCTTAGTTTTGGGGCAAAAGTTTATAAATTATTGATTTTTTTCAGTGCAAAGATTATAAAAATGTTGTTTTTATTATGGAATTGTTGAATTCTTGATGAAGAGTGTTGGGAGAAAGAATAGAAACTGATTTTGTGTTGGTTTTGAAATCTTGATTGTTGTGTTTATATTTGATTTGAGATTGTTTTCACTCAATTGGAGAAAGAATATGACATAAGAAAATGACTTTCAATGGTGGCAAAGTTCAAATTGTATTGTGTATAGTCAGGGAGGTAACCATAAAATTTGAGTAAGGGGCGGTAATTTATAAAACCAGCGCACGAGGCTGGCACAAGTGAGTCTGAGGAGGATAGATGTACACAGTTTTATCGTCGTAAGCGAAGAGACTGTTCGCAGAACAATAACTAATATATGTGATTAGCCGACTATTTTGTCTGCAAAGGAAAAACAATGCAATTCGTTTTAGCCATTGAGGCTGCACTTAAGAAAATTGGAAGGATGGACAAATATATCATATAAGTAGTACAAAAAAATTGCACCATGAACATGCATTTAACTTTAAATTCAAAAGGCGATGGTATAAGAATTTAGAAGAGCAAAACATATATAATATGTATTAAGCCACTTATTTTTCGTGGAGGAAGGGCTACTGCCCTTAATAACCCAAATCTTGGTTTGTCCTGTGTATTGTCTAATTGAAATGTGAAGTGTTTCTTGAATTTAAAGATTAGTCCCTTTTCCACTCATTTTAGCCATAATTCTGTTATTTTTCTCGCTTTCAAGATGATCTACTATCTAGCCTCCTTAGAAAATAAAAACATGTGAAAGCTTGTGAAAAGATTACTTTCGTTGAAGAACTTCCTTTTGTGATATTATGTTCCTAATGGTTGCATAGTGGAATCCTTCACATGAATTTTTCTTCAACTGAAATGGATTGAGACTTCGCTGTGGAAAGTATTGGAGAATGAAGATTCATTCTCTCATGAAATTTTTGTTATCTGAATATAGTTATATGCATGCTGCTGTTCTCACAAATTTTATGAATTTTAGTGAATATAGAGTGTTTTCACATACAAGATGGACGCAAACAGAACGAAACCTATTACAGATGCAGCCAACATCGAGGCAATTGGGTGGAAATCTACAGAGGGTCGTAAAAGGATGAAGAAGAAAATGTAAGAATCACACATATTTATCATAACATATTAGAATTATTCACATTCTATTTTGTTATTGTATCCCTGTTGACATGTTTTCAAGTTGTCTAACTTCATGTTTTAAGCAGATATTGAGATATTTAAATCCTTTTCTTTTAAGATTCAGCATTTCTGATATTCAATTATCCTTGTCTTTCTGTATTAATCTAATGGATTGTCTTCCAACTCTAGTTTTCCTTTGCTTCTTTGTGAAATCGTGTAGTTCTATACATCGGTTGTTCTTTGGTGCAAGCATGAAATGGGAATTGTTATTTTGATAGATTTATCCTCCTCGGTTTGATTTAACTTTACTATTGATGGTAATCATAAATATAAAGTACACTTGTCCTTTTCATGTGGCCACGTTCTAGAATACGAGATTGTAATGTTAGATTTCATAATACTTTACATATTTGTTCACTTGTTATAAAATATTCAGACTAGTTTCACTTGTTATAAAATACTTGTTCACTTGTTCTCTTTTTTTATGTGGCCACTTCCCAATTCAAATTAGGTACATTCCTCGATTGCAATAATGTCGATGAAGTCTTGTCAACTGATTATTTATATGCAGAATGAAAACTCTCTGATAATATAGCAATGCTTGCCTTAATACCATGAATTGGAAACTGCTTTAGCTATATGAAGCTAGTTTTTAGCTTTTTTGACATCATAGTGTTAAATCATTACCATTTCATTTGTTTGTATAAATTTATCAAAGACCCTAAGACGTATGTCTTGTACTAGTGAGAACTTCTGTAAATGAGAAACACTAGCCATTTCTTGTTTGATTAGCTGTATTCCGTAGAATCTATGGAAATAATCTGTTACTGGTGCAAACAGATATTTGCACCATGTGCTTTCAAATGATGCTGTTAATAACAATCCATTCTATCTCTATTAGTTGGCTTAGTTTGTTTGCAGTAGTCCATGTGTAACTTTTAAGAAAAAATGGTTTTCCCAAATTTTATGAGGGCTTGGCTGAAGATAGTGATTCAAAAAGCCTTTTGGATATGTGCTATTTCTGCAAGAGTTTAGAAATTTTGAATATTATGTAATGCAAGAGTATCCTAAGGCTTTCACAACTGGAAATTTTTGTGGTGAAGAGTATCTTCCTTCTGTCCTTTGAGTGTTTCAGTCCCGAATTGTTTCAGCAAATGCCTTTGGTCAATATCCAGAGGCATCGGACATTTCCTTTAGGTTATTTATCTATTTACGTGTTTTTTATTTATTCTTCAGTTGTTTTATGCCATACCGTGAAGAATAAGCTCTTCAATGGTAAGGTTTTTGCCTTGTGACCTGGAGGTCATTGGTTCAAATTCTTGGAAATGCCCTCTACTCGGAGGGATAAGGTTGTTTACATTTACCATCGATAGACCCCACCAGGTGGAAGCCTCATCTACTAGGCTGCCCTGCGAAGAATAAGTTGATAATAATGTGTCACCTTTAGTAGCTTAAGCTCAGGAGCCGTACTATGAATCTATGGCAATTAAGTGTCTACGATTGATATTAGAGCAGCTTCTAATGATTGACTCTATTTTAACTTTTAAAACATTGCTAGTATAGTAGCCGTAAAATTCTATTAAGTTCTCCAAATGGGCATGGTCTATCTTCTATTTACATGAATATTAATTTTTGCAGTGAGGAATTTATAATCATGCGAGCTCCTCCCTCTTGGAAAAACGATTTGTCCAAGCTTACGAAGTTTATAGAAATGCTTGAGGAGAAGGTGTTTGCTTCTGTGAAAGATGAGGTACCTCAAATCAGTTTGCATGTATTATGTTATGGTTTTCCTTTTATGAACACTGTTCTTCATATAGGTCTTTAAAATAAAAGCAATAATTGACTTTTGTGGCCATATATTCTATGAAAGTAGGTTATGCATTGCTCTCTGAACAAGCAATATCTTCTCTTCTCAGTGCTTGCTGGATCTTTTTTCGGATTCCTCGGGATTTTTTAAATGACATTGTTTTAGCTTGATACAACTTTTCAAATGGTCTTTAATTAGGATTAATTTTCCATTTTGCCGCCTATTCTTATATGAGAAAACTTTATTACTAAAATCACAAGTTTATAACATTATTATATACTACCTTTTATCATTTATACTCAACGCATTGTAATTTTTTTCGTTTATCCTTTGATTTATTAGGTTCTGTCATTTATTAATTTCAACAAATAATGTATTCTACTTTCAAGAATTGTTCTCTAAAGAAATCATTTTTCTTACTGCGCTACTTTCAGGCTGAGTACATTGCAAAGTTATCAGCAAAGTTGAAGACATTATCATCAGCACCTCCTCAGAGTGCCGAGTCCAACCTTTCGGTATCAAACCCTTCAGGCTCAGGTGAACTCTTCTCTGCTCAGTGTACTGAGATGAACTAAACATCTTTTCTGACATGAGTCTGGGGAAACTTACTCTAAACCCCAATATTAAGATTTCTGTGTTGACTGTAAACAAGAATTCGGAATTTCCAGTCTTTCCCGATTGTTTTCCCCTTGTTTCACTCTTGTGCAGTGTTTCATAATTAGACAACTATGTTTTATTTCAAAGGTTATGATTTGATGCATAAAACCCTTGGTTATACAAAGAAAAAGGTGGCCACTGCCTCGTTTACTCGTCTGATTTTCTCAGTTGACTGATGCATGTGATACTTTTCTGTTTCTAGGAGCAGAAAGAGAAGTAAATGTAGAATGGCAGGAACAACTTTATCAAAAGGTAATATCCAACATTATACTCCTTTTTTGTGGCCTTTTCGTATCTCCGAGATCTTCCTTGATAGTAGCATATTGATTTCTGAACTTTCACTAAGTAACCCATATACCCTGTATACGTATGTTAAGTTTGGACAAAATTTAGGTCTAGTCCCTTATATCTTTTCTATCCAGCATTTATACACAATATGCATAGTTTGACATACGGAAAATTGAGTTTTGATTCATATGGGGTATGCCTACAATGTTTTGACTTACAAAAAAATTGATTTTTTATTTACAAAATTAAACAAAGTACACATTCTTTACGAGAAACGGATCGTAACGATATAAGGACTAAACCTAAGTTTTGTCCTTTAAATTTTCCCTCCAACAATTAAACAAAAATCACACCATACTAAAAAGTACTTCCGCCGGGAAATGGTAGCATTGAAAACCCAATGGCACATGAACTTCTTAATTTGTGGTTCTCAAATTAATATCCCTTACTGTATTTTGTTCATTTCGGTTTGTACTTGTGTATGCTGTTTTTGGATATCTAATATTTTTATTGTTGTATTCATTATGTTAAAATTAGTGATGAATCTAAATGTAGCTAATCCTGTTGTTAATCATTAATCAAAGTTGAAACTTTAAACTGAAAGTGTTTTCTTCCTTATCGCAGGTCCAAACAATGAGAAGCACATATGTCACAAAACTCGATTTTGTTTACAAAGAACTCTGTAGAAAGCTTCAGCAGGTACAAGATCGTTTCCGGCTAACTATGATTGTAGATGTATATACTTTGGACATTATCTTTCATGTTATATTAATCCTTTTGTCTTAAATTGCTCCAGCTTGAGTCTGTTCCTCAACAACCAAAGACATCTGATATAGAGAAACTTCGACATCATAAGCAATCATTGGAATGCATTTTTTCAGCCTTAAAAGTGAACAGAAACCAGATTACTCCTGATTACAAGCAGAAACTAGACCAAATTGAAAAGTACATACACTCTATTAGTAAAGCAAAAATGATTCCTTCACATCATCAAAAGCAACATTCCGCTGATGTGCACTCCGTGCAGCAGTTTGTCCCATCACACTCAAGAAATTCTGAAGGTGAAATATCTGAAAAGAAACCAACTTTGCAATCAACGAGCCCACAGAATTCTTATTCAACGAATCAAAGTAAATCTACTCAGACAATCCAAACGCATTTGAAAGATCAACAAGTGGCAAATCGATTTAACATTTCACAACAACAGGCAAAAGAAACGTCTATTATAAAAGGTGTAATTTCTTCGGAATCTAGTAATTCATTCATTTTCACGAATGTGCAGACTACCTTTGCCATGTTCTTCTATTACCAGGTTTACTGGCTAACATACTTTTGACAATTTTTCGATATTAGGTTGTGGAACTGATGTACAACAGCAGACAAATGGTCAAAAGAAATCACCCGAAGCATTTGTCATCAGAACTCCTGGGGTTTCAGCTTCACTGTTGTTTGATGAGTTCAGTAATGTGAATGGAACTTCTCATAATGCTACTGTAATTTCTGATGATCCAAGTACTGCAATGCAGCGCTTGATTAAAGTGGTTAGCATAAAACTTTCGATGTGCTTGTAATTACGTTTGTTTTTCCTAAACCCACAAGACGATTCTACTGTTAGATAGATACATCCTAAATTCTCTACCTGATTTATTTACAGTTGAGCTCCATGTCAGATGAAGCATTGATGGCTTCAAGTGGTGAAATCGGAGCAGTAGTCCGTTTGAATGATTGCATATCAACATTAGAACCTTTAAATCTATCACCTGATAGTGAAATTGACACAAATTTGGAGGGAGTTAATGATGCAGATTTACAAACAAGATACATGACTTATGATGATTTTGTTCAACGAGGAAGGGAAATGAATCGCTTCATTAATTCAATGCCTACAAGTGAGACTTTCTTTCATCGCGCTGGTGCAGAGAATCCATACTCAAGCTCATTCACATCTCAGGTAAACAAGTGTGGTGATATATCAATTTTCTGGTCTGCTTTCCCTGAATGCAATCTGCTGAAGTATATCCAATGAATTCGGCAACTCTATTGATTGATTTTTAAGTTGAGAGATCTATTCACTATTTCGTAAGAATCCAATTTCTGAAGAATTTAGTTATCATCTATCTCATTAATATTTGATCCAAAATTTTACAGCCTTGGTTATAGATTACCCTTAATAAAAACGGCAAGGATAAAGAAGATTAAGAACCGCATAAATGGTTTTCTAGAACACACTATTATTGCTATCTTATTTCTGAAACGTAGAATCCTTAATATAACTTGAGCATTGATAGCTCTTGCAGGAAAATTATACTCTTTTCGACGAAATAAAGAAGATTAACAATCGACTGATAGACACTGAGGTAGTTATTGATGAAGAAAAAACCTTTATAAGTGCAAGTGGAAGAGTTGATGAACACAGTAAAGAGGGAATGCTTGTCAAATTAATTTTCAATTCAACAAGTGTTGATGTGAACTTGATATCACAGTATGCTTCTTCTAATAAGAAGGTGAATTGTTTATAATTCCAGTTTCCTCTTCACACCTCGATTTGTTTTCTTCGTTTTATTAACTATGCATCTTGGTCATGCCGCAGTCAATAATCAAACCATTAAGGATTCTTGTTCCGTCAAGCTATCCGCTTTGCTCACCTTTTATTTTAGACGAAATGCCATTGAAAATCAGGTTAGAAACTCAGACCACCTTTATGCCTTCATGACATAAGGTTAAATGTCATTTATCACTTTACATATATATTGGTTCGATATTTAAATCTACCTTGTCCCCGTGTTTTCGATTTGAACAGTGAGGAAATGGATGATTTGTCAATGAAAGCAAAGTTTCGGCTGAGACTTTCTCTACAAAGCCTGCACCAACCTATGTCACTGAGGGATATAGCAACATCATGGGATCATTGTGCTAGAGAAGCAATATTTGAGTTTGCAAAACTTCATGGTGGAGGAACCTTTAGCTCAAAATATGGAGGATGGGAAATTTGTCATTATGATGGTTGAAGGAATATGCATATTACTGCACTTGAGCCTGAATTAGATTTCATCACCCTATGTTTTCTTCTTTAATAATTTGGACTGATAAAAGTTATTCTTACCCTTCATGGATGCATATGTTGCAAGCATACAGAAAATCAAGTCCTTCAATCTTAAGGCATTCCTAAAGAATATAGATACAAGTATATGTCATGTGCATCAAACTAGTTGCATTGATGTTACTCTTAGGCCATAGAGTAATTTTTGTTAAAGATATATGATAGTTGGTTGTTACTATTTACAACAAATGTTAGACATTTTTCTTCATAAAATATATTTTCGCCGAGACATGATTTATATATATGCCAAAGAGTTAATACACAATTCGGTCTATGCAACTTGATCCCCGAGATCGATGATTTGGGCATAATTTGGTCATTTATAATGTCAATTTGTGCACATTTCCATCCTAAAAATTAGTTACACAAATTGGTTTCCAAAAGAAATGTATGAGTTGATTTACTTCTTACTTTGAAGTTTTAAATTTGTTCTTCAATAACTTAAATCACCAATAAGCTGAAGTTTTTTGGTAGAAAAAAAACGGGAGCACATTTGTTGTTCCACTTTTTATAATACTTCATGTACCATCATTTTTTATTGGTTGAAATTTTTCTATTAAAGTTAAAATTGCAATTATTAAATATTTTTCTAACTAATCATATTTCCTAACACATGGAGTGACACAAAGGAGTGAGGCAGCAAATATGAACCCGAAAAAAACATAGTAGTTGGAGCACTTGATGAGCATGCTACTCAAGGTTTTTGACCTATTTTCAAACCATCTTACTACCAAACCATTGACATATTTCAATATGTATGGTAAGGGTGATGTTATTGACATATTTCAATTACCTAAAAGCTATGCATAAAGTCATCATCACCATTGTCATTGTTTTTCATGTAAGGGATTCAAGGATTGAGAGAAAAGATTGAGTTCCTTGCAACTTTTTACCCAAACCTTTCCCTTTTTTATAACCATTTGTAGCCATGATTTGGACCAACACCTAATTCACATTATGCATCAATATCTTTCCTCAAATTCCATTGTATGGTGTGGAGTGGATGATACAATACATGCCTCATTGATCACAGTCTATCAAGTAACATGTTGTATTGTTAATATACATAGCTACAAACAATACCTTATAAGTAATAAGTCCAATTTCCGGCAACATTATCTCACTTAAAATACTTCTTCAATTGCCATCGAATGAATGGACAATCATTTTTATCGGAACTACTTCATCTTTAGTAATTTCTATGGACACTAATGTGGATTGCTATATAACATTTAGAGTCGTCCCCATCAATCGAAATGTTGTCCACGATGTGACCCGAACATTTTGTTGTGATAAGTATAGCAAAGGAGCCTTTTCTCACTATTTCTCAATTTCCTCCTCATAGAAGGTTATCATGTTGACTTGCCTCACAAGGTCAACCATGCCTATCATTCTTTCAGGTCTAACATTGAGATTGACATAAGCTTCATTAAGTATCCTTAACAATGTCTTTTGATGCATTTCAGACAATAAAAATAGCACTAACAAAATGATCCCTGAAGGAGTATTTTTGAGTTGTTCAACCATATCACACTAACTTTATCTCAAGATCTTAAAAGATTCTTCCTATGTTTCTTTCTCCATAATTGCTTCACCTACACCACTCAATCTTGCTTTCCTTATTGGCTTCATCCAATAGGACCATAACATATCCCACTTCTAATAATCCCTACAAGCATGACCAAATTGGACACATGTGTTTCAAGAGTATCTATCAAAACTTCCAATTTGCCCATGGAACTATATGGTATTCTCATGCAAAATGGTAGAGACTTCTTTACCCTCAAATTAAATTTTTCAGACTAAATATTGTTTCTCCAAACTTGTATGATCTCTAGAATAAGTAAACCATATACCAACAATTTTGAATATCATGTCTAATCTTTCATGATGGTAATCTTAGTGGGAGTCCAAGGCATACATTTCTTCATCCTTTGTTATTGTTGCATCAACACGTACAATTATAGTGCTCTCTTGACCATCACCATTTTCCTTGGTCTTAGTTGGGGATTAGATTCTTGTTCATGTTAGGCCCAAGTCCATCTTCAAAATCAAGTTTTCTACATCTCATAAGTTCTCCTCAATCCTTAATAGAGTGTCCTAATACATCTACAATACATCTACAATACATCTACAGTATTAAATCTATGCACTGACAGTACAAAGATGTATAAACAGTTAGTGCATCATCTACCGTTCATTTAGATTACTTTTTCTGAAAAGTCAATGATGATTGAAAATAAATGTTGGATGATACAGTAACAATGTAAATAACTCTTATACTGTCAATGTATACATATTTTTCTCATACATCTATATGGTATTTCAGGGTCAAATTTGCATTGCACCAATGTGAAAATTTGACTCAATGAGCCAAATAGGATATGGAACAACCAAGGGTAGTTCCAATAATCATTAAAATATGTCACCGGAAATGAGGGTAGGTTTTAAAATGAGGTATTTTAATTTTAAAATTTTTATGCTAATTGTGATAGTGGAGGCAATATATATGCATTATTAATATAAAAGTTGTTTACACTATCAAAATATTTATGCATCATAGAAATTTTTTTAGAATGACATTGTAAAAAATTATTACATTCTCGATACATATATAGAGGAAGCTACTTTTATTACTAAATAAGAATCTGTTTACACTAGGTTAAATTATGTCATTTGAATTCCTCCTTACACAAACACATATACATATACTTGTGCCACAATTATTATTATTTAGGAGAAATGAGAATAATTATAAATTTATATGTTGTTTGAATGACTAAAATTAAAAGATAAATCTATATAACAATTCTAATTAATGATGTGACTATTAACTAAATTTAAATTTTTTATCTTCCATATATGATTGTATGTCCTAAATTTATTTTCTCATAATTTTTATATGAAAACAATTATCACTCAAATCTTTCCTTATATATATTATTTTATTTCAATTACCACAATTAAAAGATAAACACATAACAATTTGAATTAATTTTATTATGAGTAAGCAAATTTTTAATCTAAATCATACGATACAAATTTATCAGTGACATAACTTTTATACAATAATTGTTGGCTAATACCATAATTGCATAATCTATTGTTGCATATTTATTATTCAAATAACTTTTTATATAATAAATGTTGTCATAACTCAATATATATATATATATATATATATATATATATATATATTCATACATTCCTTCTCTCATTTATTCAATTATTCATTAACTCATGCATAAAAAAAAATCATCATTCATTGGCTTATGCATTCACTCATATATTAAATATATATATATATATATTTATATATATATATTTGTTTGAGTATTTTGTTCATATCCTTTTGAACTATTTGTTGAGATCTTTGAAAACCCTACCTTCCCTAAATTCTAGAGCCTTCAAAAACCTATCTCCTATTTTTTCTCTCATTTTTCAACGGTTTTTCCCCAATCAACGTTTCGATCCACAAGTACGTTCTTTTTTCTATTTCTCAATTCTCTTCTCTCTCTGTTTTTTTAGCTTCTGTTATTATTTCCGTAGCTATGATCTTCTCCGAATTGAACGCTATTACTGTTTGGTTTTTCGGTTTCGCAATCATTGGATTCCACATTTTGTGTTATCGAATTCTCTGTTTCGGAAATTGGTTTTTGTATTGTGGTGATTGGTGAAGTGTGATGGATCCTTGAGTGGTAAATCACGTGCAAGGCTCGTGACTGTTCTCGTTCTTTTTTTTTTTGGGAAAGAGTTATGAGCTTTGTGCAATAAATTTTTAACTTTAATTTTTGAGTTATATTACTAGTTCAGAATGCGTTTGGTTTTCCTAGAATCATTTGTTTTTTTTTATTGTTACTAATTTGAAGATTAATAGAGGGTGAACTTGACGCAACGGTAAAGATGTAGCTTAGTTACGATGAGATCATAAGTTCAAATACTAGAAACAATCTCTCTGTTTGCAAGGATAAAGCTGCTGCGTACATCTATCCTTATCAGACACCACTAAGTGGGAGTCTCGTGTACTAAACTGTTCTTATTTGACTTATTTGACGATTAGTATTTGGCATTGCTAATTGACGATGGTAAGAATGTTGTTTAGTGACTATGATGTCACGAGTTCAACAGTTTCTCTCCGCTGGCAAGGGTAAAGCTGCTGCGTATATCTACCCTCCCAGACACCACTAAATGGGAGCCTCGTGCACTGAGCTGCCCTTATTTGGAGATTAATATTTGGCATTGCTAATTGACAACGGTACGGTGGAAGAATAATAACTATTGATTTTGGTTTTACCGAATGAGAGGAGAGTGGATGTTGACTGAAAAAAGAATATTAATCAAATAATAATGAGTGTTTGTTGTTTGTTCGGTTTACACTGTTGTTCTTTGAAGCTGTGCTTTAAATCTGGGTAGTGGTTGCCATTACGTTGTGTTTACTGTGATTGCGAAAAGTTGCGGCCGATGCAGCTGCGATTGCGGTTGTGATATTGTTGCGAAGACTCCTCAAACTGTAATATTGCATCTGCAATTGTGGCTGCCAGATGCAATTTAAAACACTGCTTTCTCTTGGGCTTTGCATTATAGATTATTGAACTTGACAATTATGTGGTAATTGGTTTGCGAACAGTTTAATTCAGAGTCGGTGCACACCTTTGTACCCTAAAAACTTTGGCTTTGGTCCCTATTGGTAATATGGTTGCCTTGAACCCAATATGTCGGCTAAGGTTAAGGGTGCAATAGTGAAGAGTTAAGTCATGGCACTAAGATATGGAAGATATATATTCCAGAAAGGGGAAGAGGGACACATGGGGGACAAACAGAAGGAGAGGTGGTTAAGCTAAGTGGCTGTGTAACTAGGTTCCAGAAGGAGAGTGGATAACAAGAGGTGGTTATGAATGGGGTGAACTGAG
This sequence comes from Lupinus angustifolius, assembly GCF_001865875.1. Classification (NCBI taxonomy): domain Eukaryota; kingdom Viridiplantae; phylum Streptophyta; class Magnoliopsida; order Fabales; family Fabaceae; genus Lupinus; species Lupinus angustifolius. The sequence goes on along the minus strand of NC_032010.1, from coordinate 1,541,404 downwards.
GGGGATATTCTGAAATTTTGGAATCATGGGAATTGACCTTTGGCAAGAAGTTAGCAGACAGTAGCTACTTCACTAAATCTTTTTACCTATTAATTCATAATGTTCTTTTAAAATTTCAATACAGTACTCTATGAAGCACCGATACTCCGATATCCTTCTAGTATCAATATCCAATAAGCATTTGATACCTATATTCGCTGATACTTCATTAATACGTATCCATTGATCATGACATTATTTTTTTATAAAAATAAATAAAGTATAATTCTAATACTTTCTGGATACTCATTGATCCTCTTAAAATGATTTTCTGATACCTCTCTGGACACCCAAACTAACTTACTGGAGCATGTTAAGAAAGAGAAAAACATAACATACAATAAGTCAATTAGAAGACAAAAACATAACATTTAATCTACCTAATGGAATTGTAGAGAGAGAAAAGACAAATCATGTGAATTGCATAGGGAAGGAAGAAGAAATGTATCTGCATAATGATGTTCAAAGATTAAACGAGGTCGATATTATTCTTATTTGTGAGCTATAAATAATGTTTTCTAATGCCATTATTATTTTCATTTTTTCTATACTGATCTCTAAGGAAGTATGTTCTTTATTTTGATTTTCGAAACAACATTTATATGTTCATTATGTTTTATGGATTTTATATGTATATTTTATATGCATATCACAAATGTATTGAATCCTATATTTTCAAGAATATACATATCGATGTATCATATACGTATTGTTTTCGATACTCGTTTCAGTATCGATGCTTCATAGGTTGTATTGTACTTGTAACTGATTGAAACACTGTAATTGTATCTCTGAAAAGTCGTATTGGGTAAAGACAAGTCTCCTCTAAAGTGAGCAGGGTGTACCCACTGTTAATTATAGTGGGTTAAAATAATGATAGATTTAATCAATGGTGGATACACCCTTATTGCTCTCTTTAGAGGAACTAGTTCCTTTGGTTTTCTGGTACTTGTACTATTAGTTTGCATCCTTTCACTTCTGAATAAATTAAATTAGCTACTTTTGGGTTGAATTCAAGTAAACTCAACTTCCTTGTGCTTTTTGGAGGGAATCTAATATTTTGTTAGATGAATTACGTGTTGGTCAGCTACAACAAAGTCAATTAAAACATTTTTGCACTAGGTTGGTCAGCCTGCCATATGTAACAACAGTGTCCTGTTAAAAACTAAATCTTCAGAGAGGTCATTTAGCTATAAATACTTTCCAAGGGTTTCACTTAGAGTTTTTCTTTTTCTTCCCCTGCCTTATTGCATAAATTCTCTATTTCATATAAAAAAATTCAGAGATGTACATGGCCATAAATGAAGTTAGTTCAATGGTAGAGGACTAGCCACATGTTATTATTTTCTTAAAAATCTATTAGAGTGCGGACGACGTATGTTGGAATGTCTAGGAAATCGATCCACCCATTTTCTCTACCTACCTCTTCCCCTTCAGCATTTTTTCTGAAGAAAACTGTTTTTTTCTGCAGAAATGCATCATATTCTTTGTAGTTTGTCATACTTCAAATTAGGGTATAGCTATACAAAATAGTTCTCATTTTCTGTATTAAAGAATAAAGATGTTCCCTTTTCATGACAAGATTCTACCAAAATCAAAACTGTTTTGTTTGATTAAAGGATAACTTCACTACTGTTACGTCATGTTTCTGAATATTTTTGATTAATGAGATACTTTTTAGATTGCAATTAGCATTTGCCTTTTGGGAAAGGGAGGGGCTTTGAAGGATTTGATATATGCCAAAACCTATAGGATTGTACAATTTTTCATTGTCTTGCTTGGTTGTTCACAAAAGGACCCACACATGATGGTATTGATGTTAACAGAAGGTTATCTGGTAGATATGGTTTCACCTTTGGTTTTGTTGATGCATATACATCTTTGTTACTATATATTGCAGTGGTACAGTGATATATATTGAATAAAATATTAATATTTATATATGTACAAAAATTATCCACATGTTATCACACTAGAATTCCATGCATTCTACTCCCCCCTACCCTTTTTTATCTTGTCGCCTGCCTTTCCTACTCTCACACTAGTGCCTTCTCCATCTCATTTTGGTAAGTATGTAAGTCTGCTCTTATGTGTGGCGGCCTTGAGGAGGGTTAGATTGCAAGAGTGAGAATATGTTTTGTGGCAGATAATTGGTGAAAACAATATTTGCATCTCTGTTTTGGATTTTTGAAGATAAATGCACCAAACAAATAAAATGTAAGGATACACCACAAATTTTGAAGTGTCTGTGCATCACAATTTAACATATGTTGTTACTATACTGTATTATAGTCAATTAGAAAACAATTTAGTCTAATCTATTTTCTTAAATGTGGCAGGGACTTATTTTGCCTTCAAAGGAAATGTCTCCTACTTCCAAATCAAAGTCTAAAGACAAAAAGGCAGGCAAGGAAACTCCGAAGTCTTCTGCCAAGTCCTCAGGATCTGGTAATGCAGTAACTGGTATACCAGCTAGTGCATACAATCCATTATTGGGAACGTTCCATACCCTGGAGATTTCACCAATGTCTTCTACTTCACCAACACATTCTAATGGTCGTTTTCGAAACATAAATGAGATGGATGAACATCCCGTAGGCTCACTGGTAGCTGGTGTGGAGTGTGATTCTGTCTCTAATAATGATAGTTGGTCTGGTGAGTCAGAGGACCATAAAGAGAGAAGTTCTAATCCCCCTGTTCGACTGGAAGCAGTACCAGGAGCAGATAATGACAAGCGAGAGAAAATTCGCCAGAAGAATGAGAGAAAACATCAACGACAGAAAGAAAGGCGAGCACAAGAATTGCATGATCGTTGCAATGGATATCTTATGTCAAGGAAACTTGAGTCACTTGCTCAGCAGCTTGTGGCAATGGGGTTTTCTCAAGAACGTGCAACAGTGGCACTAATACTGAATGAAGGAAGGGTGGAGGAATCAGTAGCATGGCTGTTTGAAGGTGGCGAAGAATCAGATATTCACAAGGATAAAGATATGGGTGGGGATAATTTGAAAATTGACATATCAGAAGAACTAGCTCGGATTGCCAACCTGGAAACCAGGTATAGTTGCTCAAAACAGGAGGTCGAAAGAGCCGTTGTTACTTGTGAAGGTGATCTTGATAAGGCTGCAGAGACCTTGAGAGATTTGAAGCTGGATCTACCATCTGCTCTACCAAAGCCAGAGGAAATTGCTGATCCTCCTACAATTAACAATAGTAAGCAACCGGAAGTTGTGAATCAGAGCCAAAGGCTACAAAAAAAACCCATTCCCTCTCCGAATCAACCAAAAAAAGATGATAAGGATTTTAACTATACAAAGGTATCAGTTATGGATGGAGTATCTTCAGATTCCAGCAATAGAAATTTACAGCCTCTAAGGAGAAGCCAACCTAAGTCTGAATGGGTAAAGCCTCAACAAGCTGCTATACCAACTGACAAAAGGTGGCCTGGTGCAGGATCCAATCCTTCTGTTTCTTATACACTGGCATCACCTTTGCAGTTGTCACCCAAACCTGCTAAGGCAGAAGCTTCTAATATGGCTTTTGAAGGTGATTTTAAGAACCTTCAACTTGGAACAACTAGGGAACCAGTGATTCTGATGCAACAGCCTCAATCTGTAAATGCAAGGCAAGTTCTAGCAGCAAGCATGACTTCATCTCCTAGCACCAGGCCAATAGCTGCCAGTTGGCTTCCAACTGACAGTGTAGAAGCAGTGAGGGCCAATGCCTTTATGTCTCGCACTCCTAGCACTAGAGATATTGGTTCGAACTATGTCAGTTCTAATCAAATGTACAATCAACTTCAGTATCAACATCGACAACAACAGTTTGTGACAGGAAGCAGCAATTCAGTAGATCTCCAAGCAACCGACTGGGGCAATAGCATGTGGAATAGAACAGCCACCTCCCCAACACTTGCTGCTGCTTCTCTAGGACTCTTTTCTGGGCTAGGATCAGCGGGCACATCCGGGGCAAATTCTTCGGTAGACTGGAGCACTGGTGGGACAATGAAATTTGACTATACCAACATAGATTGGTCCTTGGATAGAGGTTTATCTCCACCAAGGTCAAATGCATATTCACCCTTTACAAGGAGTAATAGTGCTCATCTGTATAGCTCAAATGCTTCTGGAGTGGTTGCTCAGCAGCCATCAATTAGATCATTACCCTCTAATGCGAGTATGGTTCCCGTGCCCGGATTGCAAAATACTGGAGTATCTTCTGCTGAAACGTCCGCTGCTGCTGGTTCTCCGGAGTGGAGTTCTCCCTTTGAAGGAAAAGATCTTTTCAGTTCACCGAGACAGTTTGTTTCTTATCCTTATCTGTAGAATAAGAGGTGAAGTTGAATGAATAAAATAAAAAAGGAAAGACCAAAAAATGCGTGGATTTGATGTTTGCTCTTATGATGCTTATACTATAGTTTTTATTGTTGGTGATAAGCTTTTAGTTAAACAGACTCTAATCTTCCATACTATCTCTCATGCACAATCCACAATACACTTTCATACGCGTCATTCTTAATCACATGCACAATACACTTTTGTTAATTTTTTATTTTTTAAGATGTAAATGAATTAGGGAGAAAGTTGGAGTACCACTTTTTTAGAAAAGATGGTAGAATCTTGCTCGAGGTTGTTTGGACATGTGTAGAGGAGATTAGTATAGATCAAATGGAGCTTAATCCAATTCCTAGAGGAAGGGGGAGGCCAAGAAAAACTGCAGGCGAAACGATTAGAAAAGATTCAGAGATCAATGTTTTGTTTGTTTTATCAATAAATATGATTTATGATAGATCATTATGACGTTATTTGGTTATGTAGACGGAATGACGCCATAATAGTCTATTATATATCATGTTTATATAAATATATGAAGCATTCGCTTTCAAATCACTTACAATTAGGATATTTTAATTTCATTCCCTCTTTTGGTCAATTCTGACTTCATTCCTATGGATCATAGTTACATGACTCATAGTACCAGATCTGGTGTGGTACCCGGTTCTATGTTTTGTTAACATGAGATATTATAGCTTCAATATCATAGCCGAAACTAGACTAATCCTCGAACCTTTGAACTATATTTGAATATCATAGTGGTCCTTTGCAGGTTCGAACAAATGTTGTAGTGGTTAATTTTCAGCTAGATCTACCAGCTGAGCTACTAGTTCAAGTTTACAACTGTATTTTTTCAAAGCAAATCGCATTCTTTAGCATAATAGTTTACTAGTTTACAATGCCACTTTAGCATATGTAAAAATTGACAATGAAAATTATATTATGTTTGAATTAGTTATTTAATGAAATTTTAACAAAATTAAAGCTTTTAAAGATTACAAATCCTTCTATCTCGTTATAATTTTCATTAAAATTTACTCATTAACGTTATGTCGGATTGCAATTAATAGGAGAAAATATTCAAATTTAAGAAAAAAAATCTCAATCGATAGAATTGCATTAAGAAATCTATGTGAAGAGCTAGAACACAATTTCTCAAGATATCATAGGAAAATGTATAAGCCAGGGGTTAATATGGCTGAATGAAATCCACACGTGCAAAGGACTCAATATATAATGTCCAAAAATGAGTATTTTAAAATTGTTTTGTACTAGGATTCAATATAAGGTTTTAATTCTTGTTTTTCCATCTCTATTCCTTAATAGTGATTATGTGATTTTCCTTTAGAGAGGCTGATCATAATGCTTGACATGTTCCATGAATTACAGGATTTCCATAGTATACTCCAAGGTCTCCTTCTAACCGTGTTTCGGGACAAGGTTTGGATGACGAAAATGATACTCATGATTTGACTTCGACATTTAGTGTATCACATGATCCATGTTATTCTCCATCCTTGGTCAGGTCTGAGGATGAGCATAATGTTATCATCATCAGTAGGGACGAGGAGGAGGGCTCAGCCGAAGGGAGTATGTGACCGGTTTTGGGACATGGAGCTCTAATGTTGCGCTTTTGGTCTATACATTCTGGTATGTGTATGATGAGATAGATAATTTTAGATTGTATAGACTAATTGTGTATGCAGTTTGTATATATTGGTTTTGGTCTTCATATATTTATTATATACATGAGTAATTTAGATTTATTGTTGCTGGTTATAAATAGGATAAAACCTCTATTTTGATATATATGCATATACATATATGCAAAGCATATTTACTATTACCTTTCATGAGTACTATTGTGATTTTGTTTGTTTTGAAAATGTAAGAAAAATACATAACATCATCGACAAGTTGTTTCATTAGAAGCAAAGTAATCCAACCAAAATATATTTGTAACAACAAGTTTACTATTAAGTTGTCCAGAATCTAGTTTTCATGGCAAAACATATAGTTATTCAATTTCAGAGTATGTATGTTGCATATGCATCAATTCAATTTCAACATTTTTTAAGTACAATATGAGTTTGTGAGATATTAAAAGCTATAAAGATATCAATTAAAATTAATAGGATTAACCCAATAATCAATGTAAAATCTCGAAAAATATTTACAAAATGATAATAATTTCACAGCTAAAAATTTATGTGAAATATGCCAAGAAGAAAAACTTTATAATTAATTCTATGGACTAGAGCTATGAAACCTGAAAAATATATAAGGTATGACATAGCTAAGAAGATGAATTTTCTAATTAAGAAAACATCTTATAAGTCTTTGCAGAAATAATAATTGTCCGTATTCCTCCTATGGGTGCTAGGGTTGCTATGAAAATGCCAACAATTGAGCAAACCTGTAATTAAAATATAAAAACACAATAAGTTAAATATATAAATGTATTATTTTACTAATATCTTTTTTGCATAGCTTAATGTGGAAAGTACCACTGATGCAGTCCAATGGAAGCTCCATTTTTTTGGTCTTTTAGCACCAAGCCATAATATACATGGAATCTGCATGCATCAAATATTTTCAAATTTAGTAATAATACAGTTAGTACTTACTTACAATAATACAATTAGTACTTACAATATATGATGTTGATGCAAATGCTAGTCCACCAAAGAAGCCTAACAATCCTCCGAAAAATGGAATACATATAGCCACAAATCCTACTATAGCTGGAAAGAGATTGAAAAAAAATGCATAATTCAAATATTTTAAAATATGATAAGAACATGCGAGAGTTGTAATATTAAAGGTTTAAAAATCAAATTACATTACAATCATTTATGACTAAATAAAAAAATAAATATGCATCACTCAAAGTAACTCATACCGACATATATGCTTCGAGCAACAATTCGTAGAGTCCTTGAGGGACGAAAGTTCCACTTTTGAACCAGATTTGACTCAAGTGTGTCAAAAACAGGCATTGCGAAAACCTTTCACAAAAAAAATTATTATATTATTTTGACATCGATAATTATTAACATGATAAAACATATAACATATCTATATGGCTCAAACATATTTTTAATTTGGATAAAATAGAATTGTTTTGATTTTAGTGGCTGAAAATAAAAAATTGATTTTGAGTATATGCAACCTTTTATTTTGATTTTTGTCCTTCTTAAGTAAAATAAGTGAAATGTTAAGTAATATTTTAAATTATATTCCACAATCACAATTACATTTGTAATTGTAACATTAATGTTTCATGAGTCTTTATAATTGTATAACAATCACAATTGAACTTTATCAATCATATTAATGTGCAATTTTCAGCCTTTGTGATAAACCTAACGTAATTATAACCATAATCACAATTTAAAACATTGATGATAATGTGAATAATGAGCAACAATACATAAATAAAATATCAACATTTACATATTTTAACCAAAAATAGGGACAAAAATCAAATTAGGTTTTAGGGATTCAAAATTTTTTTATTTACTTAAAACATATCAAACCTATATTTATTTATTTATTGGTTTACCTGAAAGCTTCCTAGAACATGAATGAATACCATGAAATTAGCCACAGCAATAAGCCAATAAGGATGTTCAAGTGAAATGAGAACATCATCTTCCACAATATTTCCGAATGCCCAAAAACCAGATATTGCTACCGAAAGATAACAAACAATAACTATGGTGTATGCAACTAGCACACCTCTCCACATGGGTTTTTTGGAAGGCACTTCTGGTGTTGAGGGCAATGTTGCTTGAATTTCTAAAACCACACTGTGTCCTGCAAATGCAAATGCTATGGTTCCAAGTGCATTGAAAATATCAAATATTTTCCCAGGAAGGGTATGAGATCGAAGTCCGTAATCATGAGGATGGTGTTGAGTCCCCTTCACAATTGACGTGCAAAATGCCACAATGGAATAACTGCAAATAATTTAGTTAGACATGAGAACATGCACTATGTTATTAGCATTTATATGAGAAATTTAATTTGTAGTTGTGATCTAGGGAGTGAAAATTATGAGAAATTTGATTTGTTCTTTATAGTTACAATTATAGTCAAAATGTCGTTGTTAAGATTCCCGAAACCACAATATTGCAGCCATAATTACGGAATATAATTTAAAACATTGAATAAACTATTATCTTTTGTACAAATATTGGAATTGATAGAAATATAAGTATAAAAGCTTACCAAACAGACATGAGTGCAGCCAAGAAAGAAACACCCTTCAAAGTATTGAAGTTAGGAGTTTGTGAGAGAAGTAACTGCAAAACTACAAAGAAAAGAATATAATATGTCTGTCTAATATCACTCATTGGTGAACTTAGCATAGAAAAGAATTTCTTCAATGACTTTCCACCAGTCACACAATACACAATGGTTGAAGCAACTTGAACTGTTAATTGTTGTGGCATTACCATCCAAAACCCAAGTTTAGGCCCAAAAACATGCTCTCCTAGATCAAAGTACCTATCAAATCTTCTCCCTGGGACCATTTCATGCATTTCAACAAGTTGCCACAGTGAATAAAATGTTACAACCCATGACAATACAATTGCTAAAACACCTGGAATCCTACAAAACATAAGGAAATATGTCATGGATAACGTCAGTTGAAAAAACTACTTTTGAATTCGATTCAGCCTGATGCGGTCTAACACAGTTGAGTTATGGTCTGATGCAGACACATTGTTGTGATTGTATAAAGGTAGTAAAACAAAAGGGATGCAGTAGACAATGAGAGTATAAATATATGCAGTCTTACTCTCGCAAACAAAGAGATCTTCCGAGATGGCAAATAAATGTAGTGAAGTATAAAAATACGATATAAGTATTCATTTAATTATATACCATCCAAGCTGAGATATAGCAAATGGCAGACCAAGCACTCCAGCACCAACCATAGCAGTGACATTGTGAAAAGTTGAATACCACCATTTTGCTTTCCTACATGCAGTAATTGGCAACCAATTTTCTAGTTTTTCTTGTTCCCTATGTACCCTTTCTCCATTTCCACACTGTTCCTGAACCATAATTTACACCATGCATGTTCAAAATTAGTGTAACTTCATAGAATCATTCAATAACAAAACATAAGATGAGTGAATATAAATTAAGCTTAATGTGATTCTGTGGTAATAGTAGTAGTGAAATAAGAAGTACTATATACCATAACTATAAAGGCTTTGTAGAATCTATGTATTCTATAGCAAGAATTGTTGAATCATATAAAGTGCATTTTCTAGTGGTTAAGATTTGGGCTATTTAAAGAGTTAAATCAATTGATAGATCTTGAATTAGTCTTATGTTCATAAACTCAAGGGAAGAAAAAGTATAGATAAAATAAATAAAAGATGATATGCATAACTTGATGTGTAATTCATATGTATTAACATTAATATAAGAAAAAATGAGTATTTGACAAATGGCAAGAATAAAATGGTAGTGTGGTTCAGAAATTTTGGGAGATTATTTATGAAGTAAGTGTTATTTTAACGTGTAAGTATAGGAGTAATTGAAGACAAAGAACTTCACTCTTAGAAATAAAAAAATAGTGATATTCAAGATCTTGGGGATCTTGAAGATCCTGAAATAAGGGTTTATGTCAAAGTAACATATGAAAACATGGGTTATTGAATTGAATCGTTCAAAAATTCTCATTATGACATGTAATGAAACACGTTTTGTCTTCAATAGATTATACAAACAAACACCGCGTTGGTTCAAGTGTTACATGTTTGATTCCCCTTAAGCAAGAACACAGGTTCGAGACTTGTGGATGGAAAAAATATCCGTTGAGAGAGTTAACCTCACATACTCGTGGATGTTCCCGGCTCAGACAGGATTGCTCCAGTGCGATGATACATGTGAGAAACCAAAAAAAAAAGATTATACAAACAAACATAAACACATTTTTATCTTGATATAATAAATGTTTATGAAATAGTTTTTCAATAATAACCTCATAATCACGGTTATGGTTGTAATATTATAATTTTAGAGTTTTTGCAATGACATTGATATCACATTTATAAGTGTATCAATCACAATTTTCCATAATTATAGTAAACACAACGAGTATTTAATATATTAAAATGATATTAGAAGGATATCCAACAAGGTCAAGTTATGATTTATTATAAGTTAAATGAGATCTTTATTTTTCAGTAGCTCAATTCCTTTATGTAACCCCTTCAAAGAATGGGACATATCATTTTTTATTTCTCACACTTAGTAAATGTTATTTGAAGGAGAATCTTATCTTTCAACCTTTTATAATGCCTATGGAATCAACATAGTCTTACATGATGGTATCAATTCCTTATTAGTCTTATGTTGTTATAAGTCACCTTATAATAGCATTATTGACAGGTTTTTACTAAATATAACCATAATATTTTCACTCAATTTAATACTCCTTTCAAATTCCACTAAATCCTTTTCATTTCTTCATAATAATAGTTGCATCCTTCTTGATTATAAAATTAATATGAAGAAGAGATAAGACTTAAATTAAATTGAAAGGAATGGAGTTGATTAAATATTAAGTTTTAATGAAAATATGACATACTCTAAAATAAAGTTCTTCCTCTAAAACATGGAAGCTTATGAAGCTAATTATTTTTTTCTGTAATGTATTTATCAATTTTTGTTCTATTTACTCTATAAAGAAAGATGGTCCTAGATTCGCGTGTTACTTTACACTAAATAATAAGTAATTTTTTATCTCAAAGGGTGAGCTACTCGAATCAATGGTGCAACACCTTATCATAAATTTTATTTATTGATATCCAAATTTTTTTTTTAATCAATTTACTTATGGTTTTTTGTCCTACTTCTTCCTCTAGAAATTAGACTAACCTCTATTTTATTTAATCTCCTTGTTGAGATTTCTAATGGTTTCCTCCGGACATGTCAAAACCCTTCAGGATCCTTCTATCTTTTCTATAAAAAGAGCTACTCCACCTTTACCCACAATGCACTCATTTCTACTATCATCATATCTAGTGTATTCATTCTTCCATCGCAATATTCTAATATTTGCTACATAAAGTTTATTCTCTTCCTACATTTTACCACCCAAAATTAAATCTCATCAAATTAAGGGTCTTATAGTTGTGAAGCAAAACTTACCATTAAGAATAAATGTCACAATTCTATCATATATAAAATCTGAAACACTGGTAGTTTATTTAGTGCAATTGACCCAAGAAAAAAGTCTACCGACACATGCTATGATATGATTTCCATTTTTTACCTTTATAGTGAAACTATTGATTATCGCAATCTAGTCATAGCCTACAACATGCTACCTACATGTCCGTTAGCCCATTTTAAAACAAGCAGGATATGCATTTTTATGATTTTATCCATTAAGCCAACCTGAGCATGCCCACACCAACTACTTAAAAGTTACGCAGGCACAAGAAAAACGGGTCAGAGTCCTTTTTACCATCATAATAAGAAATGTTAGAGTAGGTATCAGGAGTATAAGATGTTGCAGAATGAATTTGAATTGTACTACCCTTGATTTAATGCATGAGTTCAGGGAAGACAGTTTGAACATTCTCTTTTCTCAACCAACAAACTCACAAGATGAGGCAGCTATGAAACTCACTTTTGGCTTGATTTAATCAAAGCCTAACCAAGTTGTTGGCTGGTTTACCCACCCTACACCAATACTAGTTTCAACTTGGATCAATTTAATGTACCAAGAAATGTTGGAAAATAATACATCACAACACTAAGAATGTTAACAATGAAATTGGGAAAAACTAAGGCGTTTACTTGTTTATGATTCAACAGTTTAGATAATTTTTTACTTATGATTATAAAAATATCAGTGATCTTCACTTATTTCCTGTTAGGAAAAAGGCAAATACAACATTAGTTGTCCTAACCTTATCCCAAAATGTCATCTATATCCTTTGTCAATTTTTTAGTTAACAATCAAACAACAACAACCAAGTTTTAATCGTGCTAGGTGAAGTCAGCTACATAGACCGAATGATGCTATAGTGGTATATGATAAATCATGTTCATTGAAAAAATATTGATATCTAAATCTTTCCTAATTGTTTCGTCTTTTTCTGAACCAGCCTCTTCCACTAGGAAACAATAATAACCTAAATAAGTTACACAGTCAAGTATGATCTCATATACAAGACATAAAAATTAACAGCGAGTATGATATCATATACAAGAAGCCACTGAAAAGCTTCATAAATTCAACACCCACACACATATCAGATACATGTTTTCAGATAGCAGGATTTTTATAATTTTACAAGCATTATTGCATATTTGCATTTCACACAACTTACAATCAAGTAAGTTGTGAAATCCTTCATCTCATACTCATCACCGGCCTCAGAATCACACTTGTAGCTGGCACAGATGGTCGCACTACAGGAACATGTCTCACTGCTGAAAATGCTTCGTTAAGACGTGCAACACGACCCATGAGCTGAGATACCTTCTGCAAACATTGTTTAGTGACACCCAGAAGATTGACAATGGCATGAGATTTCTCAAATAATGCAATAGATAAACACAAACTATGCATGATACTCACGAAAGAAAGGCATCTTTGTTATGTAGTGAAAATGAACCTCAAACAAATTAACCAATTTATATAACTAGTAGATTAGGAGAACTGGAGCTCAGATTCTTGGTCTACACAATGATAGTAGTTGAAGAAATAAAAATTATGATATAGACCAAGACACATTTCAAAATACCATCACTTGGAATAAATGGATAGAATATTTCAACTAAATACGGTGTTTCAGTTTTTTATTCTTCCAATAATTGAGATGTTTTATTAAAATATAATAATCCCATGTTATGAAGAACCGTTATTAGAAGCCATGCATTCTGAATTTCTGATCTCTACGAGCTCTTTAACTGATGCAGTGCAATACAGTGAAACAAGCATGAACATCTGTAAACTAAACATGATCTCATGATACACACACTAAAAAAATGTAAAAATTTTGATTGTCGACGCAGGAAGATTATAAACAAGTCATCATTCATATATAGGCTGCTAATCAGACATGAATGCATTGGTCTTATCTCTGTGCCCTTGAATTTGGGGTTCACTAACAATCTTTTGGATTACACTGCTTCCCCTCTAATTCAGCATATCATTTAGGCATCATTTTGGGCACTGCATAGTACATAATGGCATATGATAGGATATAATAGGCTAATATAAAAGGATCTGAGAAGACCCAATACGATAAAAAGCTTATAAGATCAAATAATTGGTGCACAAGTATCTGGTGTGTGCAAATCTCAATCTACCATGTTTACATCACTATGTCATGTATCCATTAATCTTATATAACTACACCAACAAATAAAGTGTCTATTTGATAGATTATGAGATGATGTAGTAGGAGATAAAATATATCCATGGAAATGACTTCAAATTTTGGACAACAAGGAAGAATAAGAACTAAAGAATGCTAGCTAAAACACCATATTGAAGCGAAGCCATAAACATAACCCCCTATCCCGTAACATGTTGAAGGGCAAAGTGGCAAACTGTAACAAGGTGGTCATCACCACTTTGAAACATTTACAATTACTAAACTGTACAATGTACAGTGACACTACAGTTTAACCTCTTATTTTTACCAAAACCTTTACAACAAACCATCACAAACTGCTCCATAGGCAGTAAAGAACCGGCAAATAAAAATCTCAATATATAATCAAGTTTCCATCTTATAAAGTTGTTAGTTAGTAACCACATGAAAGTCTACCATCATACATATTCTATCTCTAAACACACTAACTCCAGACTTTAGAGTTTCCACTTTCTATGCATAATCTACTCATCCTTTTTGTTTTTCCTTTTTAAATGGGTTCTTGTATTGAAGGTGAGTCATCAACATTTGTTGGCATGCTTAAGGATAGTATAACAATGCCCATTCAGATGCAAATCATTTTCCAATACTCTATACTATCAATTCAATTACCAATTCAAACTCAAATACCGAATATAATGCTCCCTGCTTTCTAAATGACCGGCCCTTTGAGAACAATAAATCTAAATCCTCCTAATCCACCCTCTTGACTACAAGATAGAGAAAGTTTTGAATGATTCTTATATTCTAAAGATAATTGATGTATTTACTTTTTCATTTAATATTTGATTTTCGTATTAGCATGATATATTAGGAGAATATATCAAAACTCCTTCAGAATTTAGTCTTATTAATTTGAAGCATTTTCAGATACCAATGAAAATTCATTACCTATTTCCTAAGATGAAAGGTTGAGCCTCGGGCTCAATGGTAAGGTTTTTCTTTACTTGCAAGAGTAAGTATGTATACATCTACCCTACTCCAAACTCACTCACTAGGTGGGAGCCTCATGCACTAGGCTGACTATCTTCGGCAAGGATGCATATATCAAACTCACGCCACTAGATACGAGTCTCGTGCACTCAATCACCCTTTTTTAATTATGTTAATTGATGCACTTCCTAATCCAATTGCAAAACCTTAATTAAATTAAAGAGATTAAGAGAATAACCTTATCATCAAGAGCAACATTGAGCTTCAAGGTTTGAGTTTTGCGTTTCATCTTATACAATCTCCTTCTCAATATAACAAGTCCTAAAAATGCAGCAGTTGCAGCCATAGATAAGGACCACATAGGAACAGGACTAACCCTCACAACCCAATACTTGAACACCTCAAATGGAACTTTCCACCACACCACTCTTCTATTCTCTTCCTTCTCCTCTTCTTCGACACTCGTAGCGCGCTCCACTAACTCTTCCACCTCTTCCTTCGAATCAAAACCACCACCACCACCACCACCAACACCAGTCACATCATCTAATAACAATTCACTCGTTGATCTTGTTGTTATATCATCCACCACCGCCACCGCGTTCACAGGGTTCAACGACGACGACGATGATGATGACGATGATGATTCTTTCATGAGATAGGGTTCTCCGGCAGGGAAGAGTTGATCGGAGACATAGGAATCCTCGGAATTGCGATCAACATCGGAAGGTTCAGTTTCGGAATTGGAATTTGGAACGGAATGATTGGGAGAATGAAGTGAGAAGTGATTAGGGTTGATGAGAGGAGAGGGAAGTTGTGGAGGGAAATTGAGAAGAGAAACATCGGAGTTGTTGAGAAATTCCCATTCGGGGAATTCAGAATGATGATGATCCATGGAAGGGAAAAAGGAAGGAAAGAAAGTGGGGAGAATGAAAAAGGAAGGAAAGAAAGCGAGGAGAATGAAAAAGGAGAACAACAAACCCTAACAATAAAGGAATTAAACACCGCTAGCGGTGGGTCATATTCCTTAACTCCACCATGGGACCACCGATGCTTTGCCACACATTACTTAACTTTCATTTTTTTATGAACCTTGACACTATGTTTGGTTGTATAGAAAACAAGATGAAAGAAAAGTGGTTCCAAAAATTAAATAAGGGGAAAAAATATGTATGGGTCTCACGAAAAACTTTTCTTTCCGAAGTTGAGAGGAAAATAAAGAAAGGAAAAAAATCATCAAAAATTCCAAATTTGTTTTTCATCACGAATTAAAAAAACAATAATTTTGGTGAAAATAAATATAATATAGTAAAAGTGATTGTCGAAAATCAATTATATTTTCTTCTAGATACACTAATTTGAAAAAGATGTATGTAAAATGTTAATGATTTTCTTTGAATTTTATAAATAAATATTGTTATTGAACTTAGATTATATGTTACTTAAGAAATATTAATTCATATTTTTAAAAATAAATTAGTTAGTTATGTAATTTAAAAATTAGATATCTACATAATTATATATATAATGAGTCACTTATGTCATTTTTAATACATTATATATAAATGTGTTTTTCTTTCCTCTCACTTTCTTTCTATTTTCAATCATACCAAACAATAAAATTATCATCTCATTTTTTACTACTTTTATTTCCTTCAATTCTCCTTCCTTCCACTTTCTTAAACATAGCCTAAATGCATTGCCTATTTGATCAGTTTTTTACACTTTCATTATACTATTCATCATTCATTTTCAATCATCACTGATTCTTAAATAAGAAGTAATACAAATGAATGATAAATAATATACTAACTATATATGTATATTTACATATCAGTGTATAGATTTTACACTCTTGATCAAGACCAAAATAAGGAATGAAGGGTTTATAACTTCTATTCTTGTTCCTTGTTAAGAGGGAAATGAATTTGTATGAGTATATACCTTACTTATATCAAAAGAAAAAAAGAAAAACTTATTTTACTCCTTCAAAAGTTATATTTGCCGTCTTGGAAATTTGAAATAATATTTAATATTTATTATAGGTAGGTCAAATTAGTTTTTTTTAAATATTTATTATGAATATGATTGAGATTATTTTGACTCACAATCTTATGATATATTAAGGATTTGTACAAATCAAATTAATGAAATAATCTCCCACGTATCTTAAAGCTATTGTTTACTTGACAAGATTTTTGGAAAGATCTCTACACATATTATCTCTATTCTCTATTTTCACATTATTAATTTCATACATATATATATATATATTACACATTTATATTTATTATTCACATAGGAGGGATAAGTATAATTTTTTAAACAAAAAATAATAACAAATATAACTAAGTTAAACAAAATAAGATATATTATGAATACAAATCTAAATAATATAAGATTCAATATCTATTCATTATTTTCTTAAATTACTCTTATACTACAATGTAAATAAACAAATTAATGAATAAACATTTATCTTCATAATATACCATATTTTGTTTTGTTTAGTTACATTTGTCATCATTGTTGTTCAAGAAATTACAGTTATCTCTCCTACAGGCTAGGTGAGTGTAATGTATGTATGAGGTGATTTGTGTAAGTTTAATATAATTTACTTATATATATATAATATAAGAGGGTAATGTCTATGTATTTTCAGTATACAGATTTATACATAGTCACTATATAATCTATCATTTATTCATGTTACTTATTACTTTATTGAATAGTCAACCGTGATAAAAAAATAAACGATGAATAGTATATAAAACTTTTATACTGTCCATAAATACATTTTTTTTTATCGTAATATAATTGAAATATTTCTCAAATGAAAATGTATTTTCATAAGAATAATTCATTATTTATTGCCTCGTAATGTGGATATAGTACCTAGTTTTTAAACTCAAATAAAGTTGAATCTTGCAAAAAGGAGATTCAGAGTCTTAGTCTTAAAGGGTAGGAGAAAAATAGAGTATATAGGGATCTGGGATATACAAAGAAAAGCGCCACATATGAAACTAAAAGACAATGAAAAAATGAGATTAAATAATGTGATTATACTAATTAATTCCTTTTATTTTGGGTCCATAACTTGGTAGTGTTTAATTGGCGTAATTGAAGGCCCATTTTGGTTTATAATCTCAAAGTTGTGGCGCCATTTACGCCTCTTCTTTTCATGTTAATATTGACAAAAAGTGAATAAACCAATGAAGAATAATGGGTATTTCTTGCACTTTATGTTTAGGGGATTGAGTCAACTTTCACAAAATGTTTTCCCTAAACACAATTTAGGGGTTTGGTTTCTTGCTATTTGAGGACAAATGTGAATGGTGGATCATGCTCACATGAGGAACATAATGAGAGGATTAGGTCATGTATGTTTTGAACTTTTTATGCTTTAATGCTCAAGTTTCAATACTCTCATGTGGGTCATATCATGTGACACAATTCTTTACCCATCTTTATGTTATTTGGTATATGTGATAAGAGATTTTAGCGAGAACTATTGTTATTACGAGAAATGAAAATAACTAAAATTTATTATTAAAATTTATTTAAATGGTCAAAATTAAAAGATGTATATGTGATATGTTACCAACGACTAACTTTTATATAAGAATTATTATCATTTTTAGTCACTTCCATAGAAAATCATGATGAAAAGTACTTGAAGTGCAATTTTCTCTCTGTTTTGTGAATCTGTATTACTATTAAATCATGTGAGCGAAAAAGGGTAGTTTTTTTGTTTCACCAAACCAAAAGAGATTGATTAACCAACCATAGGATAAAAATGGTAATATAACTGTAATTAAGAACACTGTTTTAAGATAAAAATATATATATATATAGACTGACAGTATAAGAGATTTATGTTATCATTGTATCATTCATTATTCATATTTTATCATTTACACTACGTATAAATTTTACATTGTCAGTGCATAGATATTAGATAATGTTTTAGACTTGCTTTTATTTGTAGCAAATGTTGTATTAACGTCTACAACTTAGACATTTAAACATTATCTTATAAAACACAATCAATAGGGGATTGTTAAGGAAGTCCATAAAACACTACAATCACTATTTGTCTCTAGAAAAGCCATGATTTACGCCATATGATTGAGTCTACTTTGGTTATTATAAAATGGGCATCACATAATTCATTTTGCTTCATCCAATAAAGTCATAATTAAACAAAGTTCAAAGCAATGGGAGCTTCAACATTGTCTTTCATGGCATTGCTCACATTGTTGTTAATAGTGAGCAATGTTCAATGCAATCCAAACTATGGAGAAGCATTGGCTAAATCATTGTTGTTCTTTCAAGGCCAGAGATCAGGAAGGATACCTCAAGATCAACAAATTACATGGAGGTCCAATTCTGGCCTCTATGATGGTCACCAAGCCAATGTATGTTGAATTTCGATTTTTCGGAAAAAAATCATCTCTAGTACTCGTTTTCTCGACAATGTACATTAATTACACAAGTTATTTATTTTGCATTTACATTTAAAGGTAAGAGTAAAAGTATCATATAAGCATTTATGATGACCGCTAATTAGATTAGTTAAAAAGTTCGACTAAATTGTAAAATTAAAATAAGATTTTTATCCTAATTTATCAACTCTCACTTTTATTTCAACTCTCACTTTTATTTCAACTCTTATTGCATATATTGTGTTCTTTACAACAAAACCCAAATTTAAATATATCAGTTTAATTAATGATATTGACATGAATTTATAAACAGAAACATATCATTATCTTCTACTTTGATTAACACAAATATACTGATTGACTTTGGAGAAATGTTGGTCTTACATTTGTGGTGCCTAAAAATTGTTCTATACTCACATTCTAAGTCCAACTATTTTAGACTCTAAAACCTTATAAAACTAAAAATTCAATCAAGATTAAAAACTAGGATTTTTTAGCATTAATAGCATCTAAATTGATTGAATAACGTCGTAATGTTTTATCATAAATCTTTCGTAATCGTTATGCTTATGTTTTTACGTGACCTCCCTCCGTCTATAAGAATCGGGCTAAATATTTGTTATATTGGCAGGTGGATTTAAGTGGAGGGTACTATGATGCAGGGGACAATGTGAAATTCAACTTTCCAATGGCCTTCACAACAACAATGCTATCATGGGGAACACTTGAATATGGCAAGAGAATGGGTCCTCATATCAAAGAAGCAAGAACAGCAATTCGTTGGGCCACAGATTATCTCATGAAATGTGCAACATCTTCACCTGGTAAGCTATATGTTGGTGTTGGAGACCCAAATGTTGACCATAAATGTTGGGAGAGGCCAGAGGATATGGACACTTCTAGAACTGTTTATTGGGTCTCTTCTAAGAACCCTGGTTCAGATGTGGCTGCTGAAACTGCTGCTGCACTTGCTGCAGCATCTATTGTCTTTAGGAAAGTTGACCCAACATATTCTAAGATGTTGTTGAGGACTGCCCAAAATGTTTACCAATTTGCTTTGCAATATCAAGGCTCTTATAGTGACTCACTTGGATCTGCAGCATGCCCATTTTATTGCTCATACTCGGGTTTTAAGGTATAAGAAGTCGAATTCTAGTAACCATTGTCGAGGAATGCATCATATGATGCGGCTGTAGTATTGCGGTTGTGGTTTTAATAAGCTTTATTTGCATTCAGGATGAGCTATTGTGGGGAGCTGCATGGCTTTTCAGAGCAACAAATGGTGTTAAATACTATAATTTGGTGAAGTCATTGGGATATGATGATCAACCAGATATTTTCAGCTGGGACAACAAATATGCTGGTGCACATGTCCTTCTCTCAAGGGTAAGTAAATATATTACTCTTGTGCCAATATTGAAAATGTCTTAGCCTGAAGTTTGTTTGATTCATTGGGTTTCAATGCAGAGAGCATTGCTGAATGGTGATAAGAACTTTGAACAATATAATCAAGAAGCTGAGAATTTCATTTGCAAGATCTTGCCCAATAGTCCCTCTTCAAGTACACAATATACTCAAGGTAAATGCAACATCATCATACCTTAGAATTTCAAAGAAAACAGTTGCATGTGTCCAAGTCTGCATGGAACTGATAAATAAGACAAAAGTGTTTGCATCTTCCTTCAATATACTTTGAAGGGTTCTAAAAGTATTATAAAGGGCACTATTTTATGCATTACTTTTACTGATATGTGCAGGGGGACTAATGTTCAAGCTTCCTGATAGCAACCTACAGTATGTGACATCTATAACATTCTTGCTTACAACTTACTCTAAGTATATGGCAGCTACAAAGCACACATTTAACTGCGGCAATATCGTTGTCACTCCAAATACGATACGGAGCGTTGCAAAAAGACAGGTAAGTCTG
Source organism: Lupinus angustifolius (assembly GCF_001865875.1). Lineage (NCBI taxonomy): Eukaryota > Viridiplantae > Streptophyta > Magnoliopsida > Fabales > Fabaceae > Lupinus > Lupinus angustifolius. The sequence goes on along the minus strand of NC_032010.1, from coordinate 1,520,304 downwards.
TCATTATTTCCACCTTGGTGAGTTTAATATTCTCTTCTCCTTTGTCGATTCCATTGTTAACCAAGTTTGTTTTAAAATTTCAGGTGGACTATATACTAGGAGAAAATCCGTTAAGAATGTCCTACATGGTTGGTTATGGTCCAAACTTTCCTAAGAGAATTCACCACAGAGGATCTTCCTTGCCTTCAGTAACTGTTCATCCACAAAGCATAGGTTGTCAAGAAGGTTTCAACCCATTTTTCCATTCAATGAATCCTAATCCGAACACACTAGTTGGAGCTATAGTTGGAGGTCCAAACCAGAATGATGGATTTCCCGATGTTCGCGATGATTACAGTCACTCTGAACCAGCAACTTACATCAATGGTGCTTTGGTTGGACCCTTAGCATACTTTGCTGGTTTCTATTAATGTATGATTGGCTTTCACAAGGTTTTTTAGGACTTGGTCATGAATTGTAGGTAGTCTTATCTCTCTACCCTACAAAGGGATGTCTACCAACTCAAAGAAGAGATGGTAGACTATGAAGTTAGCATTGTTCATTTCAAGTCCTTTGACACAAACATTTAAGTTCTAGTAATTGTTGTCCAACTTGTTTACTTTGCATTATGCTGTTCCTAAACAACTATGTTATCCTTGAGCTCTTACCTCTTCTGATATACTATCTTTCCTTTTCATGGTTAGTAACAAGTGCTAAATTTAAATCCTCTAAAACCTTAGAAGTTTGGAACATGTGTATACCAACAAGGCGTTGGTCTACTGGTGTAAGGCTCCGCTAGATCTCGGGATAACTAAAAGGTTAAGAGTTCAATTCCTAAGAGCAATACTTGTTGAGAGGGGCAGCCACGAACCTCGAAAGGGATTAGTTCCTTACCCAAAAAGTAAGGAAATACCCTTGGTAATACTGAAAAATGGTGAATCTCACTTCGGCATAAAAGTGAAATACATAAATTTGGAAGCTACACCATATCTATAAAGACATAATTCCTAACTTGTACAAACAAAATTCAATAGGGAATACATTTCAATCCCAGTATTTTTCTGATACATCAAAATCTCTAAGTTTGTGGATTTGTTCTTGAATTGTATTAACAATTTATTCACACTTATTACAACATAATTGTCTTCCCCTTATTATTCTTAACAAACTGAATGGTTATTATAGGCTTCTTATCTCTAAAGAAACCATATTATTTATACACACAAGTCCAGTTGCTATAATTCACTCCAATTGTTCATGCCCCAGATGAGAAATTATGAATCATACAGTTGCTGGTGCAGATAATTAACATTTAGATCAAAGTAATCACCACAAAAGGTTGAATCTAGTAGACTTCTGAGGGAACTTCTTTTTTGCGACACACCCACGACCGGGAAAGGTACTCACCTGTACACAATTCAGAAACAACAAACCTTGACGCAAAAACTTATTATAGAGGGAGAAAAACAATACTAAAAAGGGCGACCCAGTATACGAGTCTCCCACCTGGTGGAGTCGTGAGGGGTACGGGTGAAAGCAGCAAACTAACTAAAAGTTACAGAAAGATAATTAATGAAATTCAAATGAAATCTGTAAGTCAATTCCGTTCTTCGGGCATTCATCATAAAATAGAATGTCCTATATGCAGCATGCTAAATATGAATATTTATAATAGAGGCAGTAGTAAGCTCACATTGCCTATAATCTTTGCTCCAAACCATGGAGTATCAGCACCATATGGAGGAGGTATGACTCTAATTCCATTCGACATATACGGAGGAAGCAAGGCACGGAGTTCCTTCTCTAACCGCTCTGTAAAAGAATGATCACGTAAGTATTTGAAGTAGTTGATCACCCCGGGTGGTTTCTGTATTCAGTTCCATTTCATCTTTCTGATCTTTCAGAAAGATGAAAAATGGCAACTCGCAAATTTGAAAAAAAAAAAGGATCTTTACCTGTCAAACCTGGTAAACATGCAGTGCCCCCACACAGAACTATGGTCTTGTACCAGTCATTGTCGCCAGCTAATTCTGCGGAATGGCAACGGTTCATACAACGAGCTATGGTCTGGTGTAAACCCGTGGCTTGCCTATACCGAGAAGTTCAACATAAGCTTCATTATTGGAACTCATCTTGGGAATTAGCTCTAATATTTCTTGTAAATAGGAGTGCACATATAAATATATCAAACACCTTAGTGTTGCATTATTCACTCAAACATTCACTAATAACTCTTTTGAATCTGTGCTCTAGTTTCTCGGTACAACTTTAAGTGTTTAACAATTTCAATCAAATATTGGATTACGATTTAGTCGCATGAGTTAGTTAAAGATCAATTAGCTTGAATTTTATTCAGCTCAACTTAAAACTACATAACATTTTGATATATACAACTTAAAAGCAGTAACAATGATAGAACTAAACAGAACGGAACGTGATTGTATAAATACATTATTTGAATTTATTCAGATAAAAAAAGAAATAGTTTTTAATGAATAAATTTTCTCTGGACCAAGTTAGATGCTTAAAAAAGAATACAAGTCAAAGTTATAGAGATTAAAATTGGTAAAAATCTTATAATAAAAACTGTTTTAACTCTTCTTTATTTTACACATTAGCAATTATCGAAAATGATATAAAGTTCGGAAAATAAAACAACTTTGAAATGAAAATAACAAGCTTGAGTGTTTTACCAAGTTTTATTCATAGATATCAATCACAGAAAACCTCATCATTGATTTGTGTTCAAGACACTTTTACATAGCGATGGTAATTTATGGATCAGGCCAAAATCATGGTAGATTACTTACATCTTTTAGACAAATATACGAAGTGAAAATGTCGTAACCATATTGCAAGGAGTTCGAAAACTTACACTCCAGCAAGATGTGGCTGAAATAAGATCTCTCCTGTTTGAAACCTCTCTTTGGAAAGTGTAAACCACCCTTCTCCTGTTGCTTCAAATGATGCTTGTGTATCTTTTAATAGCTCGGCTTCATAGTCAAGAGCAACATAGCAAAGATTCTGTTGCCATGCAACCAACAAAACATCCGGCAACTTCAGTGAGAAAATTTCCGAGAAAAAATAACATACAAGATGGATACCAATCATTCCCACCACACTTCATTAAAAAAGAAGACAGAAGGTAGATGAGAATAAAATAACAATAACAATAACAACAACAACCAAGCCTTTATCCTACTAGGTGGGGTCGGCTACATGGATCGAACGAAGATCTCTAAGTCTTTATTAATCATATAGGGAGGATAAAATGAGGGCTTTACTCAAATAGTAATGTCACCGCTGGTTTCTCAAACAAATCCTATCTACGAAAGGTAAAGTTACTTCCTATAAAGGTTTACATGCATTATTCACCTTGTATCAACATCTCTCTGAATTTTTTGGTTGAGGATATCTTATCCGATATCCTCCTTTCTTGCAATTATCTCGCTTCTTGATAATTTTAATTTTCTATACAATAATTACTAGGATAGATTATTATTTTCGTTAGGTTCAGGTTTTTTCTATGCAAGTAGTCATTTCCTCCGGTCTATAAGCATTTCAGATCAGTAAGGAGAATATGAATACCTCTTTCAACGTGCGAACAGTGTACAAGGATTCAAATCTTATGTTGTTTAGCTCCATCTTCTCCCTAATAAATCCTGTAAGTTTGAGTGATCCCAGTCTCATAACTTCTACACCAAACTTGCGCATCACTTTACCATTTAGTACTGTAAAAAGACAACATCGGATGACACATTCACACAATAAAGTCATTTACTTCCGACATACAAATCTAAAACAATTTATATATTACAATAAGGAGGTGATGTTTAAGTATTGACCGCAACTGAATTCCACTTAGAAAACAAATTAAAGTACTTCATAAACAAAATTATAGTTATGCATAAACTAAGAATTCTATTGAGCGAGATAAAAGATAGAGCACGAGAAAAAAAAAGTGTAGGGCGTACTTGGAACTACAGATGTCACTTGAAAGCCTATATTAACAACTATTCCAGAAGTTCGTTTCGCAGCATACAGAGCTAGAGTTGCCTACATTTGACAGAAAATAGGTAAATCTAGAAATAACAATAAAGAACAAAGCACTGATCTTATAATAATGATTTTAACGTTGAACTTGAAAACAAGGCCCGTCGCTTCTCATGATTCTCATGCGGGCAGAGAATAATGATTTTAGTGCACTTAATCAAGTGTTCTGATGCTCTCAAAGTCTCACCTGCTAATAACTTCAATACAAAAATCAAGTACATAGAAAATGACAGTCATAGCCGAATCAACTAATATACCATCATAAAAATATGAAAGGTTACAGCACCTAGAATCTTGTGGAACGTGTGATAAACAGTCCGGTTCGCTATAATGAATAAATAAAGTGTGAAACATAGAGCTAGAATTCCTAGTTACTTTTCTACAAGACAACAAAAGAACTAATATAGATCAAAAGAAAAGGACATATTTTGACATCTAAGCATTTGAAAGAGGTTATAAATGTTGAAATAAAGGGATAAAGGGTCACTTGTTAAACAGGTGAAAATATATTTTTATCGTTGTCGTTATTAAAGACGTAACTGGAAGTTATATTGGGTTTTTGTTCATTTGAATATATTACCTGATTGACAGCACAAACAGCAGGAACATTCATGTCAAACAAAGCAGAATAAATTGCGTCTTTAAGCTGCCGTCTTGATGCTTTGGCTGCTTCAGTATCTGAAATGAGGCAATGGATTAACATCGTACATTTGGGTGATCGTATAATTTAGTAAAATGAGGCAATGGATTAACATCGTACATTTTCCTGAATTGACACAATTGAGAGTCAATAGTTATATATTTTCCTATGATAATTAGCCTCTGGAGAAATATCATCGGATAGGTGCTCAAACTAATTTAAGGTGTAGGAGACATGTCGGCTAAGTGCCAGAGCTGATAAAAAATATTTTTAAAACAATCACTTGAGGTGTCTGACATGTGTCAAAGAGGTGTCAATGTTGGACATGATGACACGTCTGTGGGGAGAGGTGCTGATGCTTCATAGACTAGTTCGCCGAAAGCAATTCTAGTCTCTTGAGTTTCTATTCCCTCTCTATCTCTATTTTTTCTTTCCCTACCAAAAATCCTTAAATTCAATAATATCTAAGGTATATATTGTGTTTTCAGATTATGATTATAATCTGTGATATTATAAACTTAAAAATAGCAACCCATCAAAATGAAGAGGTGAAATTTTGCTTCGTTTTTTTTTGTTTATAAGCTCTTTACTGAAGAACTATGTACAAGAAAGAAAAATAAATATCACTAAAGCTGAAATGTAAACTATTTGAACAATTGTGTTTGTAGTTCTCGATTTACTCCTTTTCCATTTCCTTTTCCTATTAGCAAAAATGGAGTACATCATAACATGTAACTGACCCTCATAATGGCATAATGGTGTAGAAACAATAACGGGTTGTGTATTTGGCTTCACCTGCATCCTTCGGAAAAATAAACCAATATATTAGACATGCAAGCAAGAACCACATAAAAGAATTAGTTAAGTAATTAGTATGAACACTTCTCTAGTGATAATAATTAAGTAAAATTAAAAACCACTGTCCTTTCGGCAACTCAATTGCACGGGTACTATTAATCGATATGTTACATAGATATGCATGTAAACATGTTAGAGTCACTAATGCAAAAATGACAAGATGGGGAATATTGAGAACAATCATGCTGACGGAATGCATTACAACATAACATAATGTTAATGTGGCAATGAGAGAAAGAAGGGAGTTAGGTGGGGGTATTCGGTTAGAGGATTGGAAATATGAGAGGGGGGAGGGGAGTGAGGTAGGAAATTAGTGAGGAACCGTGTAGACCTCTATTAGGAGTCTCATATTAGTTAACGTAACAAACTCAATGTGGTACTTAAGTCACGAGGCTCTCCCAACTAGCCTTTTGGGTTGGACTCTCATTGTGTGCTTATGTCCTAACAATTTGTGTCTTTCATTGAAGGTTGTGTTATGGAAATGGCTATCTATAGGCTGGATTAAGGTATATTATCGAATAATGCTAGATGAGTGAAGCCACCAAAAGAGAAAGAGCTAACATCGGGTCAACGTCAATAGACTAAAAGTCGTTGCGGACGTCAGCCCTTAAAGGGGCTATAATGTTAGGAGTCTCACATTGAGTAGCATAGCAAACTCAACGTGGTACTTAAAGCCATGAGGCTCTTCCACCTAATAGACTAGTATTTTGGATTGGGTTCTTCTCATATGCTAAAGTCCTAACAGCCTCTACTAAGGTTGGGGGCTCATTCTCTGGTTGAATCATTCCTCTTTTATTTTTTAATTTTCATTTATGTTCTTGTATCCCAAGAAACTCCTGAATCATGTTTGGTGTAAGGAGCTACTCCGAACGGTTCTCATGAGTAAAATCTGAGTACCATCCGAGCATCGGAATGACCATATTACCTGTTATAAATAGTTGCAAAAAAATGTCGAAGTCTAGTGTACATTGGCGTCTCGATGTTACCAAATTCCTGCAGATCAAAAGAGGGGAGGTGTGGCTAACACAGCATAAGTAAAAGAAAACTGAAAAACAGAAAAAGCAATACCTAGTATCCGAAAGAAAGTATTCGCAGCAGTTTAAGGTTCTACTTAGTTGAAATTATATTGAGAATAAGTAAAATTGACTATGTATTCACTCTAACCAAGCACAGCCTCGGCTAAAGCAAGTTCATAAATAAATTATTACCAAAAAGGTTGCTGATCGCCCCGATGGACACTCGTATTTGCTCCAACCAAATTTGCAATACCCAGAACCGCCTATGGAAGAATCAAAAGTGAAAGAAAATATAATCATTTCAATTAACATAACCATAAGATCACACAATAAAATTGCAGACTAACCATCGATGATAATAGCACCAGGAACTTGTTCTCGTTGGCCATAAATCTGCATGAATGAAAGCTGGGGCCTCTGGCCAATGAGGGATCTGCAATTTCGGAAAACATAAAACACTTAAACATCGAAATTTTCTAATCACTTCCGAGACTTATCAAAGTACAAAGTACCAGTTACTTGGATAACATATCGAATCATAAATTTCAATTACTTTCGACACTAATCAAAACACAAAATACCAATCACTTGCAAGGGCCACCATTACCACCAAAGCAAACAGTAATATACTAATCACTCACAGAACCAAGGTTTTAAATTGTGGACCACATTACATTATGGCAATGAGACTCAATGCAACAGCAAGATCACTGCCTAGTGATCAATAGGTCAAACATTTAAATCACGGAAACAGCCTCCCCACTTACGAGTATGGCTGCACGCACATCCATTCTCTCCCGACCTCACTAAGTGATAGCCTCGTGCACCAGGCAGCCCTTTCATTATAGCCGCAAAATCTCAGTTATGACTATTTTCTTAACCAAATCAAGCTGTGATAACCCATAATTCCCCAAACATGCACTAAAGCTCAAAAAAACAATAATCAGTTGCAAAACACATCAATCATTTGCAAAACTCATGATCATCATAAAATCACAAAACCTGAATTAATTGCATAGCATTTGATTAATACTCACGGTAAAGGGAAGCCATAGATCAAGGTGGTTTCAGCAAAGAAGAGAGAATCCCATGATGGATGAGATTGATGAATCTGAAGGAAATGAACCCAAAGACGATTATCTTTGACCAAATATCTCAAAGACTTGCAAATTATGCTTAACTTTGCTACTTCTTTAGGACCCAAAAGCTTCAAAATTTGCATCAATATATCAAATGGAAGCTTCTCCAAGTGACCTATATCTGAAGAAAAAGCAGAATAAGATAATTCAGATAAGTCTTTGGAATAATTGAAGTTTGATATGGATGATGATAATGGGGTTGGAGTAGTTGAAGTGAAGAAGAGTTCCCATGCTTTTCTAAGAACAAAAGACATGGTTGAGAATTTTGGATGTTGAAGTTGAACGTGAAGAATGTGTGATGAGAGTGGAGTTGTTGGAAACACGTTGCAAGATAAAAGCACGTGGACATGTTTTTATGTCTAATATTTAACTACTACGAAACTTCTCGAATGTACCTTTGACCCAACTATCTTATGCTTATTTTAATTTATTATTATATTATTTAAAATGAATTATTATTGAGTTTTAAATATAAATAATATAAATAACTTGTGTATAATATATTGATTATGTATAAATTTTTAGGGGATAGTCCACTTATTCTAAGAGTAAGTTTTTTAAACTTATTCTTCATCCTAGTCACCAATTTTATGGGAAATTCAATGATTTAAATTAATGATTAGATCTAAATCATTAGATATTCATAGTTTAAATTACTTATGGAATAAGTAGATTTTTCCTCAAATTTTTATGTTAAAAAATTACTATTAAAGAAATAGATGAATGAATAAAAAGTGATAAAATTAATTGATACATACTAGGTGTTACAAAATTAATGCTTGGCCGGTAAGAAAGAAGAAAAAATAATAAGGTAATGTGCAATTTTTAAGATGTGTAGGAATACCATGTTTTAAGCTTGATTTTTCTTCACTTGTGTCTTTCATTAATTAAGTTTAATTAGAGGTGATAAAAATATTGGTCTCATGAATACGAGCTAAGATATTCATAACTTATATCCATAAAATAGTTTATGAATGATAATAGATATTACAATATCAGCCATGTTGATACACGCATATTTTTTAATTAAATATTTTATATTTTATATATTTTTATTATTTTATAATTATATATTATCTATTTTATTATTATTTTATAATTAATTTTAGTTATTAAAATATAATTATATATTTAATATGTATATAACTTTTATTATTAATGTTGTAGTGATTTTATATATCTATATCAATAACTACAAAATTTATAAATATATATATTTAAACTTAAAAAGTTGATGGATACTTGCGCGTATCCATTTCACGCTCGAGTACCCACAAATAGTATGAATATAAATACGGAAAAGTATTAGTCGTGCCCATTATATGTTGTTGTCATAGGTTTAGATGAGTCTATCCCTTAAAGATACAATGGAGAAATTTGGTTTGGTTTACCTCCAAACCAACATATCAACAAATGATAGTTTGCAAACTAATAGTCTCCTTAACTATCTATGCATGCAAGTACTATGTTTATTAATATCATGTTCATTAAGATCTTATTTTTTTCTTAAAATTGCACAAACATTGATTAGAATGTCAATAGAAAAGTTAACTATGTTTATTAATACTTTAATCTTCCTTCAAATCATATAGGCATTGATTAAAATATTAAGAACAAAATTATCATATTAATTAAGACTTTAATTAATATTGCTTAAAAACACATGGGCATTCTTTATGAAACCCGGAACAAAATCATTACGTTAATTAAATTTTTAATCTTATGTAAAATCACACAATTATAATATTAAGAACATATGCATCATGTCAATTAAGACTTTAACCTTCCCTTAAATCATGTATTATTCATTATAATTTCAAGAACATATTCATTATTTTAATTAAGGCTTCCATATTGATAAGTCAAATTCATATTATAAGTCAAATTCATTATTTTAATTAAGACTTCCATATTGATGAGTTAAATTCATATTCATTAATTATAGAATTTTAATGAGGAGCACGTTTAAATAATATTCCATACATATTTAAAAAGTTCTCATCATTAAATATATATTTAAGGAATATTCTATACATAATTTTGATTTCCCTGATTTCTTTTTAGAGAATAATGTATCTCCTTATATAATGAGATAACTTATCTCCTCTAGCCAGTAAAAATGTGACATGTGTGCTATTTTGTTTATTTTTTAAAATATTTTTATTGAAAATAATGAAACATGACACATGTCATGATTTCACTGGCAGGAGAAGATAATTTATCTCCTTACTCCATTTCCTTCTTTTTAATACTTTTGTTGTGCATCAACTTATTAGAATTTTAATGAAGAACAATGAATATCAACAAAAGAGAGCTAAGTGGGGGAAAAAATCCTATTACTTTTTTTTACTAAGGATTCGAGTTACATTATTGTCTCTTCCAACAAGTGTCGCTTATAACAACTAAATATTTTAGACCTTTCGTTCATTCTGAAAATCTAATAAAATCTTATACTATTAGACCAACACATATAATTATATGACGAAATTAATATAAAATAATCCTAACCTTAAGTCCAAATAAAATATGTAGTGAGGAAGGGAAGTAACTATTTAAAGTTGGAGTGATTTCATTCCCTCTCATGTAACAATTAAACCATTAGATATTATTTAAATAAAAATTAATGTATTTGATTTTTTTTAAATGATAATTTTTTTTAATCTTAATCATTATAATTGTAAGGCCAAATTTATTGTTCTCGAGAATTATTCCCATTTTAGTAATTACTCTATACATATATAAAGTTGGAGGAAAGCATTAAACTGCATTAACAACTTTGAATTTCATCTTTCTGAAAAAGAATACCTTATTCTATTATTATTTTTTATATAAAAAAACTGATCAAAAAACACTCATGCAATAACCATATTTAAAAGTACTAATATGCAATAAATAAGAGTTTTGAAAGAAATCTTCATTTATAGTACTACATACAATCACATACAAGTAAATCAATGTTTCTCATCCAAAGAACTTCTCAACCATGAGTCCATGAAGCATATGTATGGGGAACCTCTCCGGTACTCGACAATCCAGTACAGGATGGGATTGCAACAAAAAAAACATAACAAGAGAAGAGGCTCAATCAACCTTGAATTTATGCACTTCCATTATATCTAACCCACAGTATTTAATATATGCAGGCAACTACCAAGAGAAAAGGTAGTCTTGTATGTAACAAAATTTTACATCTAAATATTGGCAAAGAAGCTTTAGAGAATGCACAAAATGAACCTATATATGCACTCATGTAGGCACAACCACCCCAGAATTGAGTGATGATTGTGACATAAAAAGCCAAAAGAACAACATTAACAACATCAACTGTACCAAAAAATATAATGTCACTCTACATACTCTTTTCTGCAGCTCAAAAGGTTTCTCAACTATTTTCCTATCATCAGAATGTTTCTCCAACTCTTCTGTTTTCTTCTTTAGAACTGAAGCCTTACTCTCTGCCTCGATGACCCGGTTAAGAATCTGCGCTTGATTTTCAGATAATTTTTCTTGTTCTTCCAATAACGTAAGTTGATAATCTGCCCCAGCCTTCAAGTTCTTCATCGCCTTCGTGATGGCTAGGTATTCAACCTCGGCTTCAATCTTTTGCCTAATCAGGCCCTCAAGCTCAGACTTTACCTCCTTACATTTTTCAAGTTCAGCAATCCTGGAATCCTTCAGCACAAGCAGGGCCCGTAACTCCTCCAACTTGTTTTCCAAAATATTTACATTCTGTGTTAGACTCGGTGCCTGAAACTCCGAGGAACTTGAAGCAGTTTGTGCAATTTCTTCTGCACCAGACTGACCAGATGAGCATGAATTATGAAGTCCTAGATCAACAACAGCAATACCAGCAGATATACTACTGCACTTGGCTGAGTCATCATCTGGTGAGACAACTTCAACCTCAATCTCTCTGAATTTCAGGACTTCTGCAATAGTAGACATATATTGGTTAGCAGCAAGGACAGATGCCATACTCGACTCTTCCGATAAAGACCACTATTACAGAAAAGAAGTAACATACATAATAATAAAAAAATTAAAAAAAATGCTCCTTTCCCTCAAAAGTATGCAAATAAACTACTATCAGCCTTAACAAGCAAACTCAAAATAGCTTACAGGAAAGTTTATATAATATAAGCTGCTTTTATATTCTTTGGTGTGCTATAAATTTTAGTACAATTAGTAATAATAAGTGGGAGATAGCCGACCCACTTAGTGGGAGTAAGGCTTGATTGTTAATGTTTTGGTAATAATAATAAGTGAGAAATAGCATTTTCATTTCTGGTAAGTAAAAATCTAAACAGGGTAGGGAACTAAAATTGTAGATAGTAACATAAAATGTCAGTAACCAATCCCCTAACATGGTTTCCTATTGCTGGCTCAGGTGAGGTCACATGTTTTGAAACGATTTTCCTTAGCATAACGGCAAGGTTACTTGCCTTGTGATCTGAAAGTCATGAATTCAAATATTGGAAACAGTCTTTTGTTGACATTTTACCGCTCAACTTTCAGTCTCATATAACATTGCAGGACAAGAATTGGATATCAACCTAATATGGTTTAACTATGGGATTTACCAACAATGTTTCCAAGAGATATTCATACTTTTTAGAACGGTTGTAAACCATAAAACATACATTGAATAGGAGTTTGAAAGAAGACAAAAAGGGGTATACGGAAAGAGAACACTGATTATTTGATGGCTTTCCACAAAATGGCTACATATTAATTAGGTAATACCTCTAAGGCATCCTTGAAATATTTAGAATTAGGATGTCTAAAATTATACACCGAAACCTGTAACTGCAAGTCGACATATAAATAACTATTTTCTTTCAAGAAGCAAACTTCTTCATGCAATAAGACACTCTAGATGTAAAGGGTGCTGAGTGAAACAAACTAAACTGATTAAACCAAACGAAATCAAGGGTTCAGTTCTTGCACTACCACCTGCCATGGCAGAGTCTTTATTGACAAATGAATTGAATGCAGGAGCGGAATTGAATGTACAAGCCGAACTGAATGAACAAGAAACTACTAATAAGGTCATATATGTTGCATAGGTTTTCCTAAGGATTATAAAACTAAACATATACAGATTTCAATCGCAGATTAAAGAATCATAGAAAAATCAAGCTTATCAGAAACAGGATGGACAAACCTTCTTCAAGAGCCTCCTGGACAGCCTGAAGTCTACTAATAGACTCGATTAAAGAATCTACAACGGCCGAGGATTGGCTGTTCTCACTTCTTTCTTCTGCAACACCCCAAGACAGATTTCTAGCTAAATTCTCTTCTGCAAGATCCTCATCTTCTACTTTTTCGTTGCCATAACCAGCTTGAACTGACTCAGTTGAATGTTCATTTGTCTGAACTTCAGCACCAATATTTCCATCATAAACATTTGATCTACCTCTGCGATTTCTATTACTAGTAACTGCAGATATACCTTGCTTAAAGTTGGAGCTTCTTGAATCAGATTCCGTACTGGAAAGAGAAGTTTCCTTCTCCATTTTAACTCTTCCACCTCCTCCAGGTTTTTTACTGAATTCAATCTGTCCCTTACCCTGTCGAACCCATTGATCCGAGTTACCGAAATTCTTCAAACTCATATTCTTACTATGGCTTTTCTCAGGCCTTAACCTCGGCTGACTAGCTCCGGTAGAAGACTTGCTACTCCGATCCTCACTATTCTCAGAATCAATCCTAACTGCATTTGTAGAACCCGAACTAGAACCACGGATTGCATAGCCATCAGAAAAACCAACATTTCCAAAGATATTGGAAGACCCTTCTTCGCCTTCTTCCTTAACATCACCGCGAAAGGGTTGGTTTTGACTCAAATTGGCATTGCCAGACAACCCCCGCTTCAATATTTTACTCGAATCAGCACTCGAATTCGAATCTTTAACAACATTTCTCCTAATTCTCTTCCATTTCTTCAACCCAACCCCCTTTGTTGATGTCTCATTTGAATTTGAACCTTCTTCACTCCCCATTTCATCAATTTGGTCCAGCTTCGGTGTATTGGCATCTAAATTTCCATCTAATTCATTACCAAAATAAGCATCATCATTAGTCTTGTTTTCATTGCCATGATAATTCACTTCATTTTCTTCCACAAGTTCTTCACCTCTCAAATCCATAATCAAATTCAACCCTTTTTGCTAAATCTAGGCATAAAGATCAAAACCTGTTTAGTTGGTTGAAATTAATTGAACTGAATTTCAGTTAAAGAAATAAATCAATGTAAGAATTGAAAACAAGAACAAGAAAAAGAGAGTTATTTCTAAATGAGTGATAAAGAAATTGAAGGGTTGAGATAGAGAAAGAAAGAGAAGAGGATCTATGAATTAGAGTAATCACCTTCATAAATCAATTTGCAGTTTCATAAATTGAGAAGAGAATGGAACGAAAATTTGCACTTAAAGCATGGTTCCAAGTGGTGTGTACATAGTAGATAGTTAACTACGATGACTAAAAGGTTAAGAGTTTGACTCATACGAGTTGGAAGGGATACGTACGAATCCTAAGAGATTAGTCACTTACCTATGATAAGAGGATACTCTTGGTAGTACCAACAAAAAATATACATCATCAACACATTATCTATTTATCAATATCATTTAATATGAATTTTATACACTATTATTATATCATTTATCATTTATATTTGATTTTTTTTAAATTAATACAAATGAATAATCAATAATGCAAAGACTCATGGAGGTTTATTTAAAAAACCAAAGGTTTGATATCTATGTTTTAATAATGTGTGAGTTTTTATGATGATATTTGTAAACATATAATTTCATTAAAAAGGAAAAAATAAAAAATAATAATAAATGAGTGAATTGAAAAGAAAGGAAATTTGATTGATAGTAAAATTTTGATTGGTGAATGAGTGGATAAAGGATAATTAGTGTTTTTATGATATATATACATATATTACTAATATTAGTAATATCTCATTTCATTTCTAAATGATTCTAAACCAAATCAAAATAATAGAGAGGAAATAAATATGATAAAATAAAATTCATAAATTAATGTCTAATAAAATAAAATTTGATTTGTAAATGAGATAGTTTTTTATAGGCATAGGAAGTGTGTTTTTAAGAGGAAATACTAAATACATTACTTATTTGAGTATCTTATTTTAAAATCAAAAACTCATTTTCATATGATTTAAATCTATATCAAAATAATGGTAAGTGAAAAATAAATATGGTAAGGTTGTTGTTTTATTTTAGATTAAACATTTATAAGCAAAATCAAACTTGATTTGGTAGACAATAATAATCAATTAACCAATTAGGTTTACAGCGAAACCTATAAATCAATCACTTATCCGATTTGAGTACTTCTACATATGTCATAGAGGAGAAGGTCATAAGTGTCTCTATCATAAAATTGATTTTTGGCAGTATGGTAGAATCTTAACCATAGAATACGACCCTAATCGAAATGCATACATTTATCTCATAGACTATGAGAATGATGAGAAAATATATATTTTACATCTCAGATGGGCTATCATTAAGGATACTATTGTTTCTAGTACAAAAGTTCCTATAAAAATGAGAAATGTCCTACCTTTAAATGTGGTTTGAACTATTGATTTACCTAATTGGTAGAAATGCAAGACATAAAAATAATACAAAAATGATGTATTGATTCTTTGTAGGATTGTATTTATTTAACCGTGTGAATTTCCCTGCCACCACCATAATTATGTGCAACACAAAATTATGTGTCTCTTTTTGTTTCTGTTGACACATTTATTGTGCAATCATCAAATTATAGCGTATTAGAAGCTGTCAGTATCGGGTCTCAATTTGTTGGGTATTCCAAGTGTGTATAAATAAGTTTCATATTGGATAAGAATTGATGAGTTAAAGAACATATAAGTGAATGGACTCATAGAGTTAACGTCTTAAGGTTTTTGGTCAAGATATGGTGTCAAATACACTTCTATGTTTCTTTCACTTATACCGTGAAAGAATGTTGCAACTCATGGATAAAGATCTCCCAACAAAATCTCTAATAACTTTGCTCATCCGGTTAGCCAATACACACTAGTTATACCCTCCAATGGTACTTCATAATTTTATTAACCTTAGCCTTAACTTCACAAAATATTGAGGAGGAGTACCTTTTTAGTCCATTAGTTTAGATTATTAGTGCAAAAATGGTTTTGTGATGAAAATTGAATATATCTTTTAAGTTTTGATGATGAACAAAATATTAAATTTGTAAAGCATATATAATATATGATATAACTCAAGTTTTAAGGATATCCTTATATGACGTATGATAAAAAGTTTCTCTAACTATGATGATATGATTATACTCACATCATATTATATTATATATGGATAATACATCTAAAATGATTATTTTGTTTTCTCATAGGTTAGAATAAGGAATAACATCATCTTTAACTTCCATCTCCTAAAATGATCCCCACCATAGTGAAATTAATTGTTCATGTCAATACAAGTAGTAAATACATCAGTACGGATGGGGATCACCTGTCCTATTGGATGTCCCATTTGATGTTCCTATCCAATTAGAAAATTTTATTTGATTAAAAGTAAAATTTAGAATAACATAAATTAATATTTGTACATTATTCTATGAAATTTTATTGGCTTGGTAAAGACAGAATTTTATTGGGATAAAGGATCCTTGTCTCATCATTACTAGACATGATGACAGAACTATCCTACATTCTACAAGCATTTCTTACTTATCGTGTCACCCAAAACAACGGGAGTACATTTGTTGTTTCATAAATTGTGCTTAAGTTGAAAAAATAGATTTAAGTTAAAAAATTAATAATTAATTATTTTCCTAACCGATCACAGTTGATGACACATGCAATTATACAACTTGTGAGACAACTACCAAAACATCTCAATTTTCATTTATGTGATATTCCACTATATTATGTAAGAGTTTAAAATTTGTGTATTGAGAATGTAAATTTTTTTACATTGTCAGTACATCATTCACTATTGAATTGTAATACATTTACTTGAAAGTCAATAATAGTTAATATATGAATATAAGTGATAAAGATTTGCTGACAGTGTAAAAAATATTTATATTGTCAGTGTATACATATTAAATACATTATGTAAATTGCTCAAAGTAGACCTTTATAATATTATATTGTTTTCTTTGTGATTCTATGTTTTACAAATTTTGCACTTTCTTTTTTTATTATGATTTTTTGCATTTCATAGCTCAATTTCAACCATGCTAAACGGTCAAAATGGTAAATGCTCAAAATGATAATGGACAAGTATGAAGAAACAATGGAGAATATCATGGGAGTGTTTAGTTATAATTGAGTTTACTTTTTGTATTAAAACATGCACATCAAATCCACTTCTCTTTTTAGATGTGTCTAATGGGTGAACATCTTCTATACTTATTGGTGGTATACTAAGTCAATCAAAATGTGTTACTTAATTGAGAATTTTTTTATAAAAAATATAAACTAATATTTTATATTATTTTAAGAAATACAATTAGTTAGGGACACAGAGACGTAGCTTTTTTGGGACATAGGATCCATATGCAAGTCTTATGATTCTCTAGTCTTCTATTCTTGATTCGTCCCTCTGCACAATTATTATACATAAAATTTTGGAAATGATCTTATAAAGAAGATGAAAACAAAAATCACAAGATGATATGAAGCTTAGCCAAATGAATTAACAAGAAGTACAACATAAAACACCTAGGTTCCTAAAAGCAATTACTCCCTCTCCTAAAAACAAAAAGGTAAAACTAATGGATCATCCAATTTATTTTTTATTTTCAATTAAACTCTGTTTTAAAAAAAAATTGTACATATTGATAACGTATGAGTTTGATATATTGTTATTGTATTATCTATGATTCATGTTTAATTATTGTTGACTCTTCAAAAAAGTAATTCAAATGAAATGTAGATAACATACTAAATGTATAAAATCTTTACACTAATATTCTAACATTTTATGGTTTTAGTTTAATTAATAAATAGATTTCCTTCATAATTCTCTAACTAAAGTTCAAAATGTTGATATGATTGAACTCATGTTATAAAGATATACTAATCTCATCTATTAATTTTGTTAAACTATATTATTAAAATTATGAGCCTTAGACTATAAGTTTAAAAAATAACTTATACCACAAAATAACTGAGCCAATTTTAAAATAAAAAATAATATAACTAACTTATAAAACAAAAAACTAAGGTAGATGAAAAATAGTTTTGAGGAAAAACAAAGAACAAAGCACATTTGCATCTTTCAATTGTGAAAAGTACAAAAGCAGGGAAAGGAGAAAATTGATTGTGACTTCGTGAGAAGTAAGAAAGAAGCATAAACGTTAGTGCTTTGATTCTATTGGATTCTTGAGTAGTGATTCAGATTTCAAACGTGCGTAACACTATTGCATTACGTTTCAACAAGATCCATTTGAATCATAATCATTCTTCATCACAAACCCTTGAATCTATATAAAAAATCAATTTTGAAAAATGGGTTTTGTAATTGAAGCAATTTAAGACGTGGGTTTCGAAATTGAAGCCATTTCGTTGATGGGTTTTGAAATTGAAGCCATTTCATTGATGGGTTTTTGAAGGAATCTGAAGTTTTTTTTTCAATGTTGGAAAGCGATCAGAATCGTCTTCTGGGTTCGTCGGAAGATGCGGAACACGACGTGGAAGCTCAAACATCTGAAGTTAATGGCGGAAGAGGGTTGAGGGATTTGGTTAGATTGAAGCGGTTAGAGAAAGAAGGAGAAATAAGAGATCGGAATAGTTATAATCATAATCATAATTCACATTCGCATATGGATCTTCATGATGATGATGATGATTCTTCGCTTGGAGATAGTGCACCTCCTGAATGGGTATTGCTCCTTCTTGGTTGTCTCCTTGGTCTTGCCACTGGACTCTTTGTTGCTGCTTTCAATAAAGGGGTATGCCTATTTTTTATCTTCAATAATGGATTTCACCTTAAACATTATATCTTCAATAATTTTGATATGATTGAATGCATAGTTGTTGATTTTTTATTTATTTTCAATTTGATATAATGAAAAAATGGTTGAATTTCGCCTTATGTGTTTTTGGAATGTGTTGAGAAGACCAGTAGAAGCAGAATGAGAGTCGATATGACAGAGGTTTTCTCAGCTAGCTAGTGGCATTGGGAGTCTATGAAAAGCTATAGGTGAAACCATTAAGAACAACTTAAATTTTAATGACTAATAATCTTTTTACTTGCTTGTTGTAATGGATTTTTGCTTGTTATTATCATTGGTTGCTAGTTGTTGATACTTTTCTCTTAAATATATTGAAAAGATCATGCACAATCTTGCATTAGCTGTGTTGAGAAGATCTAGTAAGAAAAAGCTTGGTTGTCGTTGGTAGTTGTCAAGAACCAACTCTACCAAAAGTTTAAGCTGTCGAGTGAAGGCACGTGAATGGTTTTATATATCTAACAATGTTGGTGGTGGATGTAGATATACATTCTAAAGCCAAGATGGGGTTGTGATGATTAAAATGTGTGAACATTGATGTCAGTGAATGGGAACAAACTGTAACGTTAGGAGAAAATTTTCGAGTAATAATGTTAATGATGGCATGTGTTCATGTTTTCTGCCATGCTAACGTTTTAGAAGTGCTGTCTCAAGTGTTAAAAGTTGGGGCTGGTTTTAGGAGTTAGATTATCTGGAGTTTATGTTATAGTCATTTGGTCTGGTGTTGTTAAAGATGAAGGCATAGTTTGGAAGTGTCATGATTCCTTCAACCAACTAGAATGTCACCTTCACACCTTGTTGGATATGCATCCTTTTGCTTGTTGTTACCTTTCCTCTGGGGACTATTTTTTGTGTGTTTTTTGGCCTGCGTCTACATCCACAAACGTTGACGTAATATATCTGTGTTCCGTGTCTAGCCTATCTGTCTCAAACATCAAGAGTAAATATTATATGCATATGCCAAAGCTTTGGCATTTTTGAAAGCTACCAATCTTATCTACATCTCTGTCTCATAGAAGTCTCATTATAATTGTATTCCTTCTTAGAAGTACTACTGTTTTACCTGTGACATTGCTGCTCGCATTTAATTTTCTTTTTGATGTTTTTGTCGCTTAGAAACTTAGGCATTGATAAGTTATGCTGTCATAAATCCATGTTTGATGTTTGCCTTTTGATCTGGATCTTTATCAAACCTATTAAGGAAGACATTTTGTCTGATATATACTGAAATGTGCTCATCTAGGTGCATCTAATACATGAATGGGCCTGGGCTGGTACTCCAAATGAGGGTGCTGCTTGGCTACGTTTGCAAAGATTGGCCGATACATGGCATCGAATCCTGTTGATTCCTGTATTTGGAGGAGTCATTGTTGGAATGATGCATGGCTTATTGGAAATACTCGACCAAATAAAGCAGTCCAGTTCCTCGCAAAGACAAGGTTTAGATTTGCTTTCAGGAGTCTATCCAACAATAAAGGCTATCCAGGCTGCAGTTACTTTAGGCACTGGCTGTTCTTTGGGTCCTGAAGGTCCTAGTGTTGATATCGGAAAGTCATGTGCCACTGGATTTTCATTAATGATGGAAAACAACAGAGAAAGGAAAATAGCACTTATTGCAGCTGGTGCAGCAGCTGGAATTTCTTCAGGTAGCCAGGCTATCTTGTCTTAATGTCACTTTTCAAAACTCATTTTGAAGTTTGTTCATTCCATATTCTGATCACTAAAGTTTGCTTCAACATAATAAAGGAAAGACCACATAAATATA
Source organism: Lupinus angustifolius (assembly GCF_001865875.1). Taxonomy (NCBI): domain Eukaryota; kingdom Viridiplantae; phylum Streptophyta; class Magnoliopsida; order Fabales; family Fabaceae; genus Lupinus; species Lupinus angustifolius. The sequence goes on along the minus strand of NC_032010.1, from coordinate 1,499,808 downwards.
GCTACATACTTCACTATTGGACCAAACTAGAAAAATACTTGTCGCACCTAGCTTTGCTAGAGATTTACATCAATTTAGTGTTTGTTTCTGATATTGGTTTAATAGTATAAGTGACTTCAATGCAGTATCCAGAATTCCTTTTGGAATTCCATATGTTGGTTGGTTTAGCTTTCAATTTTTCTTTTTTCAGGTTTTAATGCAGCAGTTGCTGGTTGTTTCTTTGCTATTGAAACTGTGCTGAGGCCACTTCGAGCAGAGAACTCTCCCCCATTTACAACTGCCATGATTATATTGGCCTCTGTTATCTCATCAACTGTATCAAATGTTTTACTGGGAACCGAATCAGCTTTTACAGTGCCTGCATACGATCTTAAATCTGCTGCTGGTACTTTCTCTTAACCTTGCTTTATTTTAAATGCAGTTTAGATATCCACATTCATATTCAAATGGTATCCACATTCATCAAATATCAATTTATTTACAGCCTAATTCACCTGTTAACCACATTGCACTATACCTGCTGAAACTTTTGTAGTCAAAGCTCCAATGGCTGTTTAATGCAGAAGTTCATAACAAGTATTATGGGACAGTTTATCTTAACCATGATTCAATTTCTGTGTGTTCAATAAAAAATTCCTAGCCGTGATTCACATGTTGTCTGATGTTTCATGTTCATGTTGCTTGCAGAGCTACCTTTATACCTGATTTTGGGAATGCTATGTGGTGTTGTAAGTGTGGCCATGAGTCGTTTAGTTGCTTGGTTCACCAAATTGTTTGAGGTTATCCAGGAAACATTTGATCTTCCTGCCGTGGTATGCCCTGCTTTAGGTGGTTTAGGAGCTGGGATCATTGCTCTTAAATATCCTGGAATATTATATTGGGGTTTCACAAATGTGGAAGAAATTCTACATACCGGAAAGAGTGCTTCAGCTCCGGGAATATGGTTGTTGACTCAATTGGCAGCTGCAAAGGTTATTGCGACAGCTCTTTGCAAGGGATCTGGACTTGTAGGTGGTCTTTATGCACCGAGTTTAATGATTGGTGCTGCAGTTGGTGCTGTATTTGGAGGCTTTGCTGCTGAAGTTATCAATTCAGCAATTCCTGGGAATGCGGCTGTTGCCCAACCCCAGGCATATGCTCTGGTAAGGTGACTTTACTTCAAAGTATGTAGGGTGTATAAATGTCACTTTTGACATTTAGACTGATTTGGCTGATGTAAACACGGATAATTACAAGTTAGTTTAACTTCTCCTGCAGGTTGGAATGGCTGCTACATTAGCATCTGTTTGTTCAGTTCCCTTGACTTCAGTTCTACTTCTGTTTGAGCTGACAAAAGATTATAGGATACTGCTTCCTCTCATGGTAATCCTTCAAATTTCTCTCGCAAAAAATTGCACACCTTGACACGTGTGTAGTTTTATATTTTTCTGCAAAGTGTCTTATGACTTAAAAAACGAGTCAACTTTAAAGCTCATTCTTTTCCCTCAATTGAATTATAGAAGATAGTTAGTGACATGATTTTATTTGATTGTTGCTATATATCATATACTATGCCTTGGCTGGAGAAAATGGTTTCTCTGTGACACAATGGCTTCTTTATGTTTTGATCTAAGTTGAAAGAGAATGTACAGTTTTTTCACTTACACAATCTTCTATTGCTTTGGCATTGAAATGCATGTAACATTTTCTAATAGCCAGAACGGCTTGAACCTTAACCTTCTTGTGCTATGCAGTTTTCGATCTCCCTTAACTTGTTTGCACATCTTTTTACCTTTATTCTAGTGAAACTGCTAAGGTTCAATGTTTTCATTTCTAATTGTGAAATTGCATTCAGGGGGCTGTTGGATTGGCAATATGGGTTCCCTCTGTGACAAACCAGACGAAAGAGAGTGATACACCCGATACAAGAAACATAGCAAGGGGGTATTCTTCAATTTCACATGCTGAAGATAATGAAGGTAACTGGAGAGAAGCCAATAACGAGGATGGTTTAGAACTCAGTGTTATTGAAGATGCTGCTGATCTTGAATTAGTTGATGAGGAACTGCTTCTGGAAAATCTTAAGGTTGGGTGAAGCTTTTTCATATTTTCTTCTGATTATTGACACCGTCCCTCTTTTGTTGTTAACTCTGCAACGGATGTTGACTTTTGATCTTGTTTTTTTGTCTGGTTAGCTTTATAACCTGATCATTGTCATTATTCTTCTTATCAGGTTTCTCATGCCATGTCTAAAAATTATCGGAAGGTTTTAAGATCTGCAACCTTGAAAGATGCAATCAAATGCATTCATGATAACCAGCAGAATTGCGTGCTTGTGGTTGACGAGGATGATTTTCTAGAAGGAATATTGACATATGGTGACATTAGAAGGTGTATGCCCGAGAATTCTAATGTTACATCCAAGAGTGATTCAAGGCTTGTGGATGTATGTTTCAATGTGTCCATTCTCTTTTATATATTTAAGAGTTGTGTCTGTTTGCAAATTGTTATCGAAACAGTTGTTTTCTAGAATTCATGAAAAATGTTGACAGGAAATTGACTGGAATCAAATTGCTTCGAGATTTAGGTTTAGTAGGAATAGAAATGCTAATGTCTGTTTTTTTAAGTCATTATAAATGCTGGGATGGACGGAATTTAAATGTACTGTTGCGAAACTATATTTACGAAATCCATGCATGGATCTTCCGGCTATACTAAAAAAACATGGCCCAGTGCATGAGGCTCACGCCTAGTGGGGTTATAGGGTAGATACACGCAGCCTTATCGTGCGAGAGGAGAGACTATTTCCAGGATTTGAACATGTGACCTCTCGGTCACTAAGCAACAACCTTAACTTTGCACCGAGGCTCCCCATCTATAATAAAATTGTCATTGATTTATTCTTGAAAATCTTAGATATGCTGTTGAAATTCTCTTGTTGCCGGAGTCCTGAAATAGTAATCCAAATTGAAATTTTCTCAGGACACATGCCTTGTTTCCTCTGTTTGTACTCGAGGATTGAGCTATCGTGGACGAGAGCGTGGACTTCTAACATGTTACCCAAATACTAGTTTGGCTATGGCCAAAGAGTTAATGGAGGCCAGGGGTATTAAGCAATTACCAGTGGTTAAACATGGTGCAGATCACATTCGAGAGAGGAAGCGAAGAATCACCGGTCTTCTTCATTATAACGCACTATGGATTTGCCTCAGGTATTTCTTAATATTTGATTCTTATGTATGTTATAATATCTGCTTCCCTACCAAATACCGAATCTAGGTTTCTCTTTTTAGCTTATAATATACTCTAGCTATCCCCTTTGGATTTTTACCATTATCTCAGTGACTAGTTTTATCATTTTCTGCAAACTGGATACTTATTTAGAAAGTTTAATTTAGATGGGCATATTCATGTGCTGCATATTTCTCTCTGTCAACAACGAAAAATTATGATGTTTTGTTTTTTAAAATATCGACTTCTCTGACAAATTTTTAACCATCTAAAGCACTTATATTTTTCCTTTTCTGGGATAGATTAGAATTATTATATTCACTACAAATAATTAAAAAGAACAGTATAATAAAGTAAATCATAGTTTGTTGTATTTTCTGAGATGTGTGCATATGGTTATGTATAGGAAGATATTTAATTCTGCTTTTATTGTTAGAGGGTAAGAGTAACTTAGTAAGATTGCTTGCCTTGTGACCTAAAGGTCTCGAGTTCAAATCCTGAAAACAACCTATTCGTTTGCGAGGGTAAGGCTGCATACATCTACTCTCCCCAGACACCACTAGATGGGAGCTCTCGAGCTCTCGTCCACTAGGCTGCCCTTTATTATTTATAGACTTTCTCAAGTCATACTGACCCATACTTTTTTTTTTACTTGTTCATTCACTTTCTGTGATCAATAATATATGACAACAATTGTACCAAGTTATTTCCAATTCTTTTCTATTGACTTTGTTTGGGTTGATGCATATTTTCATGTGCAGGAAAGAGATTAATCACAGAAATTTAGCATATGAAAATAGGACAGGAAACAAGTTGAATGTGGTAACTACAAATGGACATTGACTGAAGGATCAAGCTTCTTTGGTTGGTGATGTGAACAAAAATAGTGAGCCAGGTTGTAGAATTAAGCTCCTTGGTTACCCAAATGAAATTGTAGCTGAAAGTTAAGACTGTAAGTTACATGTATATTTTCAGTGCCTCACAAGTTATAAGGAAGTAAAATTTTCCAACCCTTAATCAATCTGAGATTTTTTTGCATAAATTAGCAAACAGCTGAAATTTGACTATGCTTAAGTATTATCATATGCATCTTGTGTATTTAACTAGAAAAATGATTATGTTACACTTTTCAAAGAAGTGTAAGTTGGTGTGGAGTTTAGAGTTAAGCTGAATGTTATCATGTTGAAAAATGAATGTACATAGAATTGTCCTGTGAAAGTAAGATATGGGTGTAAGTATGACATGGAAATTTGATTCCATTTGTTTTTTTAGTACTACCGAGGGCATTCTCCCACCTTTTTAGGTAAGGAACTAATTCATTTTGGGGTTTGTGGTTGCCCTTCCCAACAAGTATCGCTCTCAGGAATCGAATCATTGACCTTGGGGATCCAGTAGGGTTTTACACCACTAAACCAACACCTTCTTGGTTGAGTCAATTTGTTTTAATTTTACTTTAAAATATATAATTCATATACATTAAAAAATTATTATACTAAATTCATAACAACATATCCAAAAATAATAGATTTAAAATTGGAGTGTTGCCCAATGACTATATTAATGATCAATAGCCACAATTTACTGATTCTAGAAACATCTATAACATTGTGAAGATCTCGGATAAAGGATAAATAACATGTAATCATTAGGATGAATAATAATACTAAGGTTAAGGTTATCATATTTCGTAAATAATTATCTATGCAAGATATGCATCCAATTAGGAGATTAATTGCATAAAAAAAAAAGAATCATGGTAAATATGCCACCTTTTAGTGAGTATAAAGATATAATGTTAGACTAAAATTGAGAGAGCTATGTAGCCATATAGTATTAGACCAAAATTGAGATATAATGCAGAATCATGGTAAATATGCCACCTTTTTCTTCAATGTTATATTATATAAGGCACCTTTCTTATTTTAGGAATGGTGCCTGTTGTGTTATAGGAAAGTATTGATTAACTTTTCAAATTTAAAAGACAAATTTGACACTCACCAAAGGGCAAATCTAAATAATCAAACAAATTTAACAAAAAATAGAAACACTTAAAGAATACAAATCTAGTACATTAAAAATGTTAGAAGAGTAAAATACATGCTTTTGAGTAAACAATAAAAACAAGCAAATAGTTTTTTAGTTGTGCAAACTAAGCTACAATTTTTGTGAGGCAAAAGAAATCTGATAACATAGTAAAACTTAGAATCATATTTTTTTTTACATCAAAATTTGAATAATACATCTAATATTGTGTACATTTATCACTATTAGGCACATTTTCTTTTTTCTATATACACACATTTAGAAATGTTATGAACCTCTCTATATATCTTTAGCATATGATGAATATTGTCATATTACAACAATGCCATACTATGGAAAGTTCCACCTATTTATATATGTATATGTATACATAATAAAATGTAAACATCAGTTTTCTTTAAAGAATAAGAGAATGAAAGTTTTACATATGAGGTCCAAGAGGCATGCAATTCATGATTTCTTGATAGAGTGACGAGCCACGTTCAGGAATAGGTTCCACATTTGATTCTCCCTTCGGTAACATAAAACTTGTCGGGCGTTGTTGAGCCAAGAATGGATGGACCGGCATGGCAGGAAGCTTTCCTTGCCCAGTTCCGAATCCTGGCATTGACAGATTCGAGAGCATAGGTTGATGATTCATACCAAAGGAGAAGCCATGGGAAGATCCTAGCTGTTGCCTACCATGTAGGTTGAATGATCCCAGGGAAGGCCTTTCGAGCCTTCCAATGCCATTGTGAACTTGAGATGGTTCAGGTCTATGAACATGACCTTGCCCAGGAACAGCACTAGATGAGGTAGCGTTGACATGACTGCTAGCACGAGCAGCAGGGACATCGTGATTGTGCTTTCCCTCGTAAGTAGTGATCACAGATTTAAGGTCATGCGATGCTCTCTCGACATGCTTCCTCACCGTGCAGCCAGTGCTGGTGCACTTATAATAACTCCTAAAAAAACAGCGGCAAGCCTCCTCCAATTCAGCTTTACAACATCAAAAATATATTTCTCTAGATTCTGTGTATGAACAAATGCATATGCGCATGTGTGAAGAGAAAGAGATGGCAGAACAGATAAGAGGAGAATGACCACCTTGGATTTGGATTTCCTTTAACAACTTTTTGCCCATACTTTCGCCATCGGTAGCCATCATCGAGGATATCTACTTCACTGGTAGTCTGTACAACAACTCTAGGCTCACGGATAGCTCTTGTAGCTCCACTCATCTCTGTTGCGTAAGATTCCAGTTTCCTGAGAATATAAACCGTTGACTCATATATTTTCGACAAGTTAAATTTCTAACTAAAAAAAGCAATGATAAGTACCTTCTTTTAGATTCAGATTCATCTCCTTCCCCATCACAACCTAACGAGACACTACCATGAGTGCCTCGGTCATCTTCATCTTCATTAGAAAAAGTAGAAGAGGCATCCACTGCATCTCCTGAATCAATGTGAGTACCATTCTGATTCTGGAAATTGGTATACTGGTTGCCGTATTCAGGGCCGACAGATGCCGATGATGTCACTTCAGGGTTGTCATGCTTCCAGTTAGCCGCTCCAGCTATAACTCCCTTTTGTACATTAACCCAGCCCAGGTCACCATTACCACCATTATGTGGTCCAACATGTTCAGAATTGTCCACTTGCATGTCAGTATTAGGGATGACTAACCCTATGCTGGACCGACGATTTGAAGGCGGTTTGGGATGGTTGTGCGCTCCCTTATAGATAATCTCTGTTATGTGGCCCTCGTGAGATCGTTCCACTTTCTTCTTAACCAGACAATTTGTATGTGTACACTTATAGTAACTTCGTGGATACTCGCTTCCCTTTACTTGCTTTTGGCCATATTTTCTCCAGTTATATCCATCTTCAGACGGTGTACCACCAACATCAGCAACCACCGAGTCTCCATTCCCTCTTTGATCTCCCTCTTCATCTGCTTGCTCTTCAGGTGGTGTGGAACGCTCGACGATACCACCAACAGTATCAGATGCCCTTCGATCACCTGATAAAGATTTAAATCCGTTATCATCTTGAGGAGGCGACTCGATAAAGTCTGGCTGATGATGGGAGCCACTTCCGTTCTCAGTTTGAATCTTGATATCATCAACACTTTGAGATTGGAAAGAATTTTCTGACTGAACAGAGGCCTCAAAACCAGGAACAGATTGTTGAGGAACTGCAGTTGGATTTACCTGCAAACAGAAGCCAGATTAATTTACTAAAAAACGATGCAGATTCATTAACAATAGGACAGTAAAACACTTGATAGATGTGCGCATATAGCATGCCAAGTGGATTGGAAAGGTACTTCCGAAAACAAAGTACCCAAACCTCCATCAGTAAAGAAAGGATTTTCAGAATGTACTTACTTTCCTTTCAGCACCATAATAAAAAGATGAGCTCGAATCGGTTGCAAGCTTGAAAGCAAAAGATGATGCATAGAAATCATCAAGGTTTTGTTTATATTTTTCAGGAGCATCAGATGATAACTCTGAGTACCGAATGTTGCCATTGGAGATGAACGGAAACTTTCCAGTTGTTGGAGATGGCTGTGCCTGCAAATAGAAAGATTCATAATTCAGTCAGAGGCAGAAATATTTCAATAGAGCCTGATCTCAGTTTCCTACAGCAGCAGGTGAACGACCATCGGCGCCTCTAAAGTATGAGTATAAAAAGCAAGGCGTGCAAAAAATCACGAATCTAAGTATTTTAAAGCTTACAGTTACAGATTAGACGATGTGAGAAGTGCTACAAGATACACATCAACTCGATTTTGAAGCATAGATGCATACATAGAGAGGACAGGCTCCTACCATCAACTCGATTTAGACAGTTTAAATGTAATTATATACTCTATGTACGAATTCACAGCTATTGCTAGTATATTGAAAAGAGAAGACCCACAATCGGAACAATGTTTTAAACCTGTTCTAGAGTATAGTTCAAAAATATAATACAGGAAATGAACTATCATATTAAGCAAACAACATGTCTCGGAGTTAAAACAAAAACAACAACCAAGCCTTTTCCTACTAGGCAGGGTCGGTTACATGGTTCAAACAACGTCATAATGTTCTATTATAAATCATGTCTATAGACAAATCATTGACCATTAAATCCTCCTCAAGAAGAAGAAAAACACAAGGATTTAAGTACAAGAAAGTTCCAAATTATCCAAATCTGAGACAAATTGAGACCTTATAAAATCCTCATTCAAATCGGAGAAATACCCTCAAATGAATACTAAGATTATCCAAATTACAGTACAGAAGAGAGTTAACACACACAGCCATGCATATTGTTGTATATCCTATCAGACATGTGTATGCAAAGCAATAATGGTTTATGCTTTTATAGCATCATCTAGGATCTATCCGATATACCTTTCATTATTTCCACCTTTTCTACATCAACCCTCAAAGTATAAACGAATCTCTCCACAACCAACAGAATGTGGGTACAGCAACTTCATAGAATAAATACCAAATTTGATTACAAAATACAACAGAAAGAGCATCCTTGGTATTCAGATATAAGAGCTCACCAGCGCATTTGCAAGGAACACCGGAGAATCCAAAAGTGTGGTGGGACTGAGACCCGGCGGTATGGTCAAGTATGGAGATTGAATATCAGTACTAAGTGTCAGATCAGTAGATCTAAAGCTTTCTGTATTCAACCTCGGAGCATTAAACCCAGTTCTAGCAGCCATTCTTTCCATAAGAGCTCCTCGTGAGTTTGATTTCTGATCGGCTATAAAGCTCGAGTCGGTCAATTGGTCACCAGAATCACCATCTTGTGAGCTATCATTTATGTCTCCTTTCCCTGTCTCAGCCTGTTCATGACTCCCTGGAAAGACAAACTCTGTTCTACCATTTCCAGCAGGATCTGAGATTGATCTTGTTACATTATCTCCACCTAGCATTCTAGAAAAATGGATTCTCGGGTTCGGATTTGGAAGACCCCAATCGGCGGCTACCGCAACATTATCATCAATCCCAGCCATTCAGACCTCACTTTAAGAACACCTAAGCAACCTGCAAAATATATTTTTCTGAAAAAAAAAGTATGCAAAAATACAGAAACCCCACTTCAGCTCAATAAACATAAAATCACATGCTAATCAACAAATAAAAAAAAATATAGATTAAACATAAAGCATAAAGTGTGTTTTATGAACATATATACAATTTGTTTAATCAGCTCATAAAAGACAACCTCAAAATAAGAACATGAATCATAGGATAATGCTAAATGGTTTTCAACAGTTTTCTCTCTTTTTCTTCTTCTTTTTTTTCTTTTTAAAAGGTTCTCGATGTAAGACCGCTGCTTAGTGACCAAGATATCACGAGTTTAAGGCCGCGAGAGCCGAGCCGAGGCTCGAGCACCCTTATTATGCTTTTTTTCTTCCTTGCAACAAGAAAAAAAGACAAAAATGAAACAAGGGAAATCATTGTTCTCAACGTACATATCTACCTTCAATGATTACAACGAACAACATTGTTTCAAAATGGTTGAAATCACCAAACAAACGAGGTAAAACAAAACAACAAAACAAAATCCATAAAGAGAAAGAGAGAGGTATTAATGAATGAGTTTACCTATAAATTGATGAATAGTTGAAATGATGATTAAGAGAATGAATATAACAAGAGAGAGAAGAGAATCCAATAACCCGAACCCGACCCAACATGTAAATTCGGGTCTTTTGTTACCTCAGATGCTTATGCTTTTGCTATTGTTGTTTGTTGTTCTTATCGATTCACTTGTTTTCTCTCTGTAACATATCTCTCTCTTTTTTGTCTAACCAATCTTTTCGACCATGTGATCTCTTCCAACAAGTGTCATATCGAAAAAAAAAATTGAATTTTGGTCTTTTAATCTAGTTGAAGATCCAATTATCTTATATTACAATTTATGTGAGCGACACAAGTTGGTAGGGACAAACACACGTACGAGAGGATTAGTTCGTTACGAAAAGGATGAGAAGATATATTGATAGTACTAAACAAACCTACTAACAATGAGTTGGTCTAAATTGTATAAAACCCTACTAGATCTTAGAAAAACCAAAATGTCTATTTTATTATTTTGTGAACGATACTTCTTGAGATAGACAATCATACATTTTGTAAAATGAATTAGTTATTTACTAAGTTGATGAGATGTTGTTGGTAGTATTAAAAAATACATGTTTGTTAAAATATTGATCCCAAAAAATGAAATGATTGTGTTCTTCTAAGGAGGAAAAAAAAAGTAGGAAAGAAAGAGAATAGTTACAAAAAAGGGAACATTTTTTATTATTATTTAATAATTAATGAATAATGTATTATTAATGTTACTAAAGTGAAAGGAGAAGGTGGAAGAGACAAAAAGAGATGATTATGTTGTGGTGGTGGACCTCAAGAAATGAATGGAATCTTTGACAAACAATTACATCCATCTTCTCAATGTTTTGATAATAATAGTGGTTTTGGAGCATATAATTTAATAAAATTTAGATATAAAGAGCTTTTTTTTTTGTTATTGGGTGATTGTTTCTTGTAAGGAATGTTATTCACATGGTTTATAACAATTCAGCACATCATTTATATATTTTTATATTACTTTTATTTAATAGAGTCAATAATAATTAAAAATAAATAATAGATATATAATCATGGTATAAAAAAATATTACACTCATATATTTATTTTCTCCTATTAAAATAGTGACAATGATTTATGTTTTCAATGACACTTTTAGTCCTGATTTTACTCTGGGGTGTGTAATATAAAGTATGGTGTAATGTCACACTTATATATATATACTAATTTCACTCATATGAGTCACATTAACACACTATCCACATTAATATCAATTTAATATGAAGATTAATTTAAAATAAAATAAGAAAATACTGTTACAACTAAAACTAAACTATCAATTTACAATTCAGTAAAGTAAAAAACATTAATAAAAAAGTGTAATTTAACTACTCTTGTGTTCTTGAACCTTTTTCCTTTGGTTACCCTGAAATTAAGGTTCACCTTTAACAACCTCTTATTTGTATTGCTTTTTCAATCTAATTCACATCACATACAACTCAGCATATGGGTTAGTTTTGGTGCTTGTGGTTGTCCTCCATTTTATGTCAAATACTCACCAATTTTGGCTTTGAATCAAAACAGAAAATGAAAAAAAGGAAAAAGAGTAGAAAATCGGGTATACATTTGTTGTCTCACGATTTATGTTATTTCATGTGTTATGAACTTGTGATTGGTCAATAAAAATATATTTAAGTTAAAATTTAATTATTAAGTATTTTTATGACAATAAATGTGCTTCCGTGAAAAACTAACATAAATCTGATTGTCTACGTTATTTTTAGTGTTTTTTCGGTAATGTTTGTTAGCCATAACTATGGATAATTAGACACTACTAGTTACCATGTAGAGATACATCTTTAATCAAGTGTTAAATACAAATGAGAAATTTATCAATAAATAAACATAGAAATCCACCTATATGGAAGTGATTTTTTTATGCATGTGAGAACCTAGACATGCATATATTTTTTCAATTTGTGTTTATGAGATACCTAATTTGTATTTTCGTTTTAATTCATGTCTCTGAGATGTAACATTATTTTTACTTACATTCTGCTAACCATAAAATTGGTGAACGTAATTATCAAATTGGGTATCGCAAATGAATGTAGATAAATTGTTGAAATCATAAGGACGTGTTTGAACTAGCTTTTCAATCAAAAATTATAATTCAAAGTTGATTTTGATTTTGTTTTGGTTGGTTATTTGATTACACAATTTCTTACTACTTGATTGAACTATTTGGAATAATGATGTTGGCATTGAACTTTACTATTCGCTACCAATATATACTCGATTTAACAACACAACACTAATTCGCCTAGCTATGATTCTTTCACACAACGAGACCACAAAAGTATTAAAAACTAAAAATATGAAACTCCATGTGTAGTAACTCAACTAAAAAGATGAATAACTATGACTCACAAAATACGTCTATATGTTTAACAACTATGATTGTAAAATTGAGTTTTAAATGTAACACATCAAATGTACAAATTGTGAATGTCTTGATCATATTACTAGTTTATTAAAATAATTTTATGTCGCACAACTACAATAATAAGATGAGAATTTATGAACCTTTAACACACTTCTATGTCTAACAATTATATTAAAAAAGTTAAGTATACTAATAGACACTAATATTGTCTTTCCTATCTCTTGAAGTGAGAAAGTCGATATGCAACCAATGTGATCTCTTATGTTATTAATCATATTTTATTTTAAATAAATTCTTTTATATAATTGAAATGTTTTAATTAATTAATTTGAAAATTCAGAAGTGAGATTAGAGCTTTTGTCATATCTTTTGCTTCGGTTGGAGTTGAGAAGTTGTTGCAGTTACTAATAATATCTCTCCTATCTATCGAATTAAATAATTTATTTAACAAAAAAAAAATTTATTTACGACTATGATCATTAGCATTATCTTTTTTTCTAACTTTCTAACATGCCATATTTTTTTCTATCGTGACCCGATAAATGATTATGATCATTAGCATTATTTTTAATAACTTTCAGGGTGAGATATCAATTCACAATCAATACAACATCTTTTGCTATTGAACTATTTTAGTTAAGATAATATCTTTTAATAATAAATGAATAAATTATCTTGGAAATCTAATTGTGAGATTATATCTGGATCGTTTTTTGTTTTTTATTTCGAGCCAAAAATAAATTTTTAATTCTAAATGAGGGAAGTTAGTTAATGACAAATACAATCTCATCTACTATTAATTGATTTAATTCCCTCCAATTAATTAAAATAATTTCTTTAATAAAAATTAAACTCATACTAATCAATTTTCAATCACAACAAGGTAATCTTAATTTTACAATAAAGAATAAAAAGGGAAAATTTAAATACGAGATCTAAAAATACATCTCTCTAGCATAAGTGATAAGTACTTTATGGTTTAGGCTTTAACGTTCTCTTATAAAGATAAGATCAATCGTTTATTATTCGATTTATTGATATTGTCGTTTATTATTAAGTTTTATCAATAATATAAATGAATGATGAATAACTTGTTCGAATCTTAATAAAAAGTACGGTATATTTGAAGGAGCATTGATATATGTACGGAAGCCTCAACCGATGACGTAACAGCAACGGTGATTTAACACCGTAGTATCTTCCACCATTTTCAAATTCTGAAAACCAGAAGAAGAAACCCTAATCACGATTCATCACTTCAATTAAACTCTAAATCAATCACTTCACCGCGATTATCGAATCGATTCAACAATGGCTTCATCATCCAGCAGCGGTTTAACATTCAAGCTTCACCCTCTTGTTATCGTCAACATCTCAGACCATTACACAAGGGTCAAGTCTCAGATGAACCCACCAATATCACATCACAACACTACCACCACCACCAATGGCGGCGACGCTGTCGCTTCTTCTGCTCCGCCGCGGGTATATGGTTGCGTCATAGGGGTTCAGAAGGGTCGCACCGTTGAGATCTTCAATAGCTTTGAGCTGCTCTATGATTCATCAAATAATTCTCTCGATCGTCCGTTTCTTGAGAAGAAGCAAGAGCTCTGTTCAGTATTCGTTTTCTCTTCCTGCTGTTTGTTTGTTAGAGTTTTATTTTTATGCAATTTTGAATTTGAGTGTTTTTGCTTGAGATAGTGGAGAGACCAAAAGAAACTATGATACTGTAGGCGAAATTATTTGAATGATTTAGATTTTAATGGGTTGTCTAAAGATGAGTTACATATGAAATTATGACATTGTTTTATCCATGTAGCCGACATTGTTTAACCGCAAGTGATGGGGGAAATGCTTGGCTGTTGTTTGGATTTTGATTACTTAGCTATTTTTAGGGCTTTGAGAAAGGCATTGATGTAACAATGGTGCCATTTGAGTTTTTGTTTTGTTACAGAGTTGATTTCTCGACTTTGGTTGATTAAAATGAACATATTTTACCCACTCCTTTTGGTTCGAGCAGCAATCTCCTTAATCTAAGTCTTGGTTTCAAGCCTTGTGAATAGAATTAATAAGCACTAGGAGGATATATATACATACATACATACATACACGCAGACACATATATTTGGTTTCCTAGAGTATCTCCTACAGTCCTACCCAATATGTGGAGACTAAGTTCTCAGGGTATGGTCAGGCTCTCAAGTGAGGACCCCTCACAGTAATATTTTTTACATAGACATGAATCCAGGGAATGAACCCAAGCACTAGGAGGATTAGTTGGAGTGCAAAGTGACTTTTGCATACTTAGTCTTAGACAAAAATAGACAAGTTTTCTCTCTCTGAGATGTTTATTTTTTCTTTTAAATTTTGGTATCAGTTTTTATTCAATTTTTTTTTTGCAGATAAAAAGGTTTTCCCACACTTCTACATACTGGGATGGTATTCGACTGGGAGTGATGCAGAAGAATCAGATATGCTTATTCACAAAGCTGTATGTTTCATTTTTGCTGTGTGCCTTACTCTTGATTTAAATTTCTTTTCATTTTTTCTTTCTTCTCTCTGTTGTAGTCAACTTGTTAATTTGTTTAGAGCATAATGATTCGGTTTGCGGTATGGCTACATTGTTCACTTGGGTACATGGTTCATCACGTTTTATTTTAATTTTGCGTGACATTCTTTATGACGAATCCGGTATGCGATACGTACGGTAAAATGAGAAAATTATATAACTGGTTTAGAGTTTGTCTTCATTTGAAATGAAGGATGTTATTGTCCTCAATATGGTTTCCTGGTCTGTAGTAGCTGGACAAAAATGCTTGGTGGCCGGTATTAGTTCATTAGTTAATGGGAAATGTTTTGGAATGTGAGATTGTTTAGAACTCTTGGAATATGAGCTGCTCTGACACTCTATGCATACCTAAATTTTTTGTTCAGGAATCATAGGCAGTATTACATAGTTGACAATATGTTGGAAGATGGAGAAAATGATTACTAGGGTCAAATGCTTATTACAGTTGCATACCATGTGCCGACACTTTCCCTTTTCAGAACATTTTATGTGTTGGGAGTCTCACCAGAAATATGGCTGTTGTCAGTTGTTAGAGGTTATATATAGAGGATGGAGGAATAGTTGAATGTGTGCTTCCAAATTTTCCAGAATACCACCTTTGGCATATGTCTCTTTGATACCTGTTATTCCTGGTTTCTGTAAATTGCATTTAAAAACTTAAGAGCTTAATTTATGCAATTCCAACTTTTTAATCTTCTTCTGTTATGTATTCTTAAGTTTTTCTATTGTGTTCCATGGTCTGTTAGACAATGAACTTTAATAAAAACTACTACTACAAAGTATTATTAGCATTTTGAACCTTTTTTATTTTTCTGTACTAATTTTTATTTTTTTATACAAGTTGATGTCATTTTCTGGTTTATATTTAGGTTTACATATTAAGTTACATTTTTGTAATTTTTTAAATTTGAAATTATCTTCCTTTGGTTATGAAGAAAAATAAATGCATTAGGTTACTTTAATTTGTGATTATTTCTGATACTCATGCTGTAACAGCTGATGGATATCAATGAAAGTCCAGTTTATCTTCTTCTCAATCCTTCAATCAATCATTCTCAGAAGGATCTCCCAGTCAGTATTTTCGAAAGTGGTATGTAATCTCCATGATTCTGTCATCTAGTATGTCATCATTCTTTCAACCTGTTGTTGCTCAGATGAAGGATCTTAACTTTAATTAGAGAGTAGTTCGGGAGACTCAGACTTTTAATATACCTATACTGTAACAAGGAAATGGGTGAAGTTAATTGTACTTCATTTTTATTCTTATTTTCACTAAAGATGTACCTATTTTGGTACAGAATTGATATTTGACCTGCATAACGTATATCCTTTCTAATAAGTTTTCTAATGCTATATTCTACTTTGACCTACATACTTGGCTGGCTTGTGAAATGTATTTACAATAAGCAAACTATGTTTGTTAAATATGATTACTGACATCAAATTGATCACAGCTAATAAACACAGCATAGTTTCTTCAATATGGTGGTCACTACATCCTAATATAGCTCATACTTCCTGCAGTGCTCCCCCCCCCTGAAGTCCCTGGGCCCTAGGTTACTGATACTAGCATCTTGCCACATAGTAGAATTATTGTTTTTTATCTGTATCAAGACATCTGTGTCAGACTAAATTGTCAAATGCATTCCAACTTTCTGGCTTTCTACTTTTCAAAAATAAAAATCCGATATTGTTTTTTCTTCATTTTTAGTCAATTTTTTATTGTCCTTTTGCCTGCTTATTGTATGAGCCAATGAATTATGTGTTATTGCTGTTGCTGGCTATTGCATCTACAGAACTGCATGTAATAGAAGGGGTTCCACAACTTATCTTTGTTCGCTCAAGTTATACTATTGAGGTTGGCTTTTTATGACTTTGCTTTTAATTCTTTTCACATTCTAAACCATTGTTCTTCAATAAATGATTGACTTGGCACCCTCTTCCCTCTCTTTTTCCTTGCTCCATTGAAGACTGTTGAAGCAGAACGGATCTCTGTTGATCATGTTGCACATCTTAAGCCATCTGATGGTGGTTCGGCTGCTACACAATGTGAGTGTTTTTTCATAATTCTTGCTTCCTATGACATGGATCAATAAAGACCACTATAGACTTCAGTGAGAAAAGTAGATTAAATTGGAAGACCTAATATTGCAGCACTCTAAAACAAAAAGAAAAAAAGGCGGCCCAATGCACGAGGTTCTCATTTAGTGGGGTTTGGGGAGGTAGATGTATGCAGCCTTACCCCGCAAGCAAAGAGGTTGTTTCCAAGATTTGAAACCGTGACCTCTTGGTCATTAAACTACCACCTTACCACTACGCTGAGACTCACCCTTTTCAAAAGATGTATAACCTCGGTAGTCAATTGCAGATAGCTGAGTATATGGTCGACCCTAAAAACACTATAGCGGACGGCTACAACTAAGGGAAAAATATAAGTAATTTATACCCTGAACATATAAATATACAAAAAATACTTAAAACTCACCAAATTATATATTATACCCCATACATATAAATATACAAATACACTAAAATACATTAAAATATAAGTAATTCATAAACAAAAAGAAATTCACAGAATGAAGGTAAGGGGAAACAAAAGTGAAAACAAAAGAAATATAAGTAATACATTAAAATCGGAAAGTGTTGAACATGTAAGAGATTAAACAATAAGAAAATCACAGAAGGAAGAGAAGGAGGAGAAGGGATGTTTTTTTAAAAGGTAAAGAAGTGTGTTTTCACGTGTCTTTTTAAAAGGGAAGGATGGGGATGAGTGTTTTATAAAAGTACCCTAAATAACCAATGCCATGTAATAAAAAATAAGGACAAAAATGACATTTCCCATTAACATTAGGGTTCTTCACACCGGAGCAGGTTCTGGACCACGACTATGCTGCTAATCAACCTGCGACGGGTGCGATGGCCAATTGCACCTATATACGCCATTTCGTCGGGGGAAGGATGACAACATCCGTGACCTCTGTATCATACCGCTATTGCGTGCAATAGACCACCTAGGATACTACACGAGGACTTCCTAGGATGTCAACCATCCTAGTATTATTTTCACCCAAGCACACTTAACTGAGTAGTTTTTATGGGATCAGGTGTATGAATGTTGGTATGATCATGCCTCTGTAAAACCAATAGAAACAAAGTATAATACTGCTAAGCTACTAAAACTCTTGATTGACACACACAAAGCTTCTTTATCATCCATCATCAAGTTTACTGAAATTTCCGTTTTTGAGGGTGTGTCAATTAATGCATGTAATGGCTCTAATTATTAGAATAAGGTTTGGTGCTTTCAGTTGTATATAATATAGTTATACTGTGGTTTTCTTTTTTCAGTGGCTGCTCACCTTACTGGTATACACAGTGCTATCAAAATGCTTCATAGTAGAATTAAGGTGTTACATCATTATCTTCTTGCAATGCAAAAAGGTATGAGAGGGTAACCTTTTTAAAATAACTAGCATTTAATTATGAGATATTCAGTATTTGTCATTAGACATCTTTTTAATTTTTTAGAATAAGTTACTCTTCCAATTTTGAATTTCTGAAGTCTTTTAATTTTCTTATCCTCTAATAATACGCAGTATTTAAAGAAAAAGTTAGTTAAATAAAAGATTCAACAACAGCAAACACTGATAGTTATATTGTATAGTAATAAGTGTATGACGAGGTTTGAATTTTATAGTGTTTTTTCTGTTGTTGCACAGAGAACACCGGAAATAGATCTGACATGTGCTAACTAGTTCAATAAGTTTGAGATCACATCCTGACAGAAAATTGTAATTGACTAATGATGGAGAAAAACTACAGTACTAGTATAATTTTTTATACATCTATCTACCATCTATTTATTTACATTTCTACCAGTGCCTGTAAACTAGTTATTCAGTTATGATATAACATATTTTCAAAAGGATTAATGTACACAATGAGTTTTTCTACATCAGAAATCCAGTTTAACCTGCAGGCATGGTTATATAACTATTTATACTTGACAAACCACAGTTTCAAAACAAGAGTAATAGGTACTCAGTGATTCTGTCAGCAGTATTTACAATTCTTGCTTTAACCACAATTCTATAAATTATACATAGTGTTCATATTTTGAAATTCCCCTAAATAGCTATCATTTTAATGTTTTTTGTTTGTTTTTATGGGATCAGGTGTATGAATGTTGGTATGATCATGCCTCTGTAAAACCAATAGAAACAAAGTATAATACTGCTAAGCTACTAAAACTCTTGATTGACACACACAAAGCTTCTTTATCATCCATCATCAAGTTTACTGAAATTTCCGTTTTTGAGGGTGTGTCAATTAATGCATGTAATGGCTCTAATTATTAGAATAAGGTTTGGTGCTTTCAGTTGTATATAATATAGTTATACTGTGGTTTTCTTTTTTCAGTGGCTGCTCACCTTACTGGTATACACAGTGCTATCAAAATGCTTCATAGTAGAATTAAGGTGTTACATCATTATCTTCTTGCAATGCAAAAAGGTATGAGAGGGTAACCTTTTTAAAATAACTAGCATTTAATTATGAGATATTCAGTATTTGTCATTAGACATCTTTTTAATTTTTTAGAATAAGTTACTCTTCCAATTTTGAATTTCTGAAGTCTTTTAATTTTCTTATCCTCTAATAATACGCAGTATTTAAAGAAAAAGTTAGTTAAATAAAAGATTCAACAACAGCAAACACTGATAGTTATATTGTATAGTAATAAGTGTATGACGAGGTTTGAATTTTATAGTGTTTTTTCTGTTGTTGCACAGAGAACACCGGAAATAGATCTGACATGTGCTAACTAGTTCAATAAGTTTGAGATCACATCCTGACAGAAAATTGTAATTGACTAATGATGGAGAAAAACTACAGTACTAGTATAATTTTTTATACATCTATCTACCATCTATTTATTTACATTTCTACCAGTGCCTGTAAACTAGTTATTCAGTTATGATATAACATATTTTCAAAAGGATTAATGTACACAATGAGTTTTTCTACATCAGAAATCCAGTTTAACCTGCAGGCATGGTTATATAACTATTTATACTTGACAAACCACAGTTTCAAAACAAGAGTAATAGGTACTCAGTGATTCTGTCAGCAGTATTTACAATTCTTGCTTTAACCACAATTCTATAAATTATACATAGTGTTCATATTTTGAAATTCCCCTAAATAGCTATCATTTTAATGTTTTTTGTTTAAATTCAGGTGATGTTCCTTGTGAGAATTCACTGTTAAGACAAGTGTCAAGTCTCCTGAGAAGATTGCCTGCTATTGAATCTGGGAAATTTCAAGATGATTTTATAATGGTAAGTGTGTTCCTTTCTGGAATTTGGAGTAGTGGCGTGCCTTCAAGTCTCCCAAGTTTTGCATCATACTTTCTCTCTGTTCCCCCTAATAATGTGCTCTTTAATGGGGAAAAGAGTAGTAATAAAGTATGGCACGTGCAATCGTTTGGGAGATATATCTGTTAGTTAATAATAAAAATATAAAATGGGTTTTACAATAAACATGCATTGATCTGCCCTAAGAAAGAACCTTAGTTGTTCCTCATAATGATGACTGTCAAATTGTTCATGGTAATTGTGTCAGCTTATTTGTTGAAAGGAATTAAAACCGCTACAACCATGTGAAGTTTTGTTGCACAAGGAGTTTTTAGAATAGAGGTTTTTATATATGGTTTCATGCTGCTGCGATATGATAACCAAGCTAGGTTTTGGGCACAATAAAAAAATCATGGTAGTCTAAATGCTTATGTGATTTTTTTTAATTTTATGATATCTTCTTTTCCTTGTAGGAATACAATGACACCTTATTGATTAGTTACCTTGCAATGCTAACCAACTGCTCAAGGTATGAGATACTTGCATTTATTGCCTCAGACCTTTTTTCTTTTAGCCTTAATAATTGTAGTTGAATTTCTTTCTTTATAATAAAAAAGCTCAAAAGTGTGATTCTTCTAGCCAAACTGCCTTAGATCTGTGGAACCACTTTTGACAATTATATAAAGAAGCTAATTAGTAGAATTGTCCTTTCAAGATAGCAGTATGTCTTTGATTTTACTCTGCCCCTTGTTCCCTATACATACACCCCCTAGGATAATCAGAAGCTTTTGTAGTCAGAGGTGCATACTAAGGAAAGAAGTTTGAGTGATTTGAGTTGTATCTTCAGTTTTATTATCTAAAATATGGCTGGGATGCACCCTGTATTCATGAAGCCTTATTTACTATAATTCCTTCTTGATCTTCATCTTTCCCTCTTTAAAGGGCATTATCTGTGATTTCACATCATAGTCATATACTCATATAGCCCCCATGGTTTCCCAAGATCTGTAAAATATATAAGAGGGAAAAAGTGAACACTATTTCAGTTCAGTTAAAAAATGTTACTTTATATCCCCTATTATTAATATTAGGTGCTCTTTTTTTTGTCTTGGTGTAGTGCTACAAATGAATTGGTGGACAAATTCAATACTGCATATGACAGGCATAGCAGAAGAGGTGGACGAACTGCTTTTATGTGAAAGTTGTTTGGTTTGCTCATTTCTTTCTTTTTTCTTGCTGTGGAATGCCTCATAACACTTCTCCTTTAGGCATAGTTTTTTTTTACTGGTTAGGCATAGGTTATTGAAGCTTGGATTTGAAGAAAATAGTAAGTAAAAAATGAAAAGTCACCATATCAAGATGCACCTCCCAATGAAAAAAAAGTTGTTTTATTTTTTTGCATTTCCAGTAAGAAATTGTTTGCAAAGTTGAGGGGACAAAAGGGTTTAAGGCATTGTGAATTTCAGATATGATCCTTAGTTGAGTCACCCTTCACCATTTTCTTGTTTATTTGGTTCTAATTCTCCCCAAGTGATAATTATTTTGCATATCATGTTAGCATATAGTTTATTTTCTGGTTCCATGATTTTTTTGCTATGTACAGTCAATTGTTGAACACAAGCACATCTTCAAATTCACCCATGATCATCATGTTTGACCCTTAACCCATTGATACCTCACAATTCTTAGAGAAACAATCATTTTGATTAGCTATTAGTCCTAATCGATCTTCTGTTTTAAAAGCTTATAATCGATTATCACTTCCTCGTAATCAATTATTTGTTACTTTCATAGCAAATTAATGCATACTCGATTATGCAAAGAGAATAACTCATGACTTTTTTGAAAAGTATTATCTAAATCATTTGAACATGTTTTTGTCAATAATATGAATTGTTTTATGGATGCACATGACTCTACCTTATTCATTATGATTTTGACCAAGCTGGATAGGTTCTTTGCTATTATCTTATAGCATCCACAATGACAAATAATATATTCATTCTTATTTAAGATTCATGAATTATTTTATAATTTATTATAACTTCTCATGAAATAAGAACAACATCTACATGTGGATCCTCTTCAGTTAACTTTGCTATTATCTTAGGTGTAAGTATTATTAGGTAACCCCTAATCAGTTAGTTTGGGGCAGGGATAGTAAGAGAAACCAAACATGTTCGTAAAATTAAGAAATGGGGTTGAGAAAGAGAATGTGGATCCTCTTCAATACTGGAAGGTCTAGTACTTGAAGAGATATAACATTTCGTATTTAAAAAAAATTAACCGAGAAAGAGATCTAGAAATTTGTAGAGTGACATAGGGTCTTAGGCATTGGGAGAGTTCTAGGTCTCTCAAATATCTAGAGAATTCAATGTATTCATAGTAATTTCCATCAACAATATTTAGTAGCAGTAGCACCATGCAGTAAGGGAATACAAGTATTCTCACCCTTAACTGCCCTATCTTTCATGATATTATTACAGATGAGAGAAAATGACCATGGAATCATAAGTGAAAAAAGAATGAAGATATTGAACACAAGAATATACAGAAACAACATTTTCATGTCTACCAGCACCACTTATATTGAAAATTCTGACCTCACCTGCAAAATAGAGGGTTCTTTTTGCAACTCCTAAGCTTATGTCCCATGATCCAAGACTGTGCACAGAATTTTGCATAACTATCATGAAGGGTAGCTTTGCATAATCTGACATGGAACCAACAACTCCATTGAAGTATATATGGCTACTTTTTGTTCATATCTTTCTCATTATTATGGGGATTAAGCTCATCATCAACAAAGTACTCTTCAAAATAGTCTTCATCACTACAATCATCCTCGTCGTAGTAATATTCTTCATCATCATCATCATCTTTATCATCCTTCGACTGCTGACCTATTAACCTCTCTTGAATTCGATCTCGAATTGCAGTCCCCTATGTAAAACCAAGTAGTGATAGAAAATGAAAAAAAATGAATTGGTAAGATGCTAACACTTAATTTGTATGCATATAACAGTTAAAACGTTCAAATATTGTTCTTCAATAAGTTAGCTCACCATCTTATGGCAACCTTCTTCAAACATTTCTAGAAATCCAGCAACCCAACGATCTGCGTTTTCCACCCACTCGTTACGATGCATACCGGCATTCTTCGCAGCAATTTGGATCTACATTAGCAACAAAAAAGTGTAACTCATTACAATTCCAAATCACTGCAGGCAATTCTAAAATTATGTTGATATTAGGCCTAAATGTCAACTTTCTTATGAGGAAGAATCTACACAATAACTACCAATGGATCCAACAACATGTACCTAGATCTACATTAAATGAAATGCTACATGCAAAGAGGGTGTCTCCACTTCTATAGTTATTCATTGTGCCATTTACCCAAAATCCTATACAACTTATTGGTTGAGAAAGATAAACTGGTGATTGTGACTAACCACTAAAGTTGTTTATGTTTCTGTGAACATTCATAGCAAGCAATGAAAAAATGTTAAGTTTCATTACAGGAAAATTGACACCTTAATAATGAAGGAATAAACCAAGTGCAAGAGTAGTACATTTTTATTTCTTTAGTTTTCTACTTCATCCTAAACCACTAGACCCTTTTTATTCCACCTTGTTAGAGTCCATGTAATTAATGTATAGATTGTTTAGGCTTATCATAGCATATCATAAAATTATGTAGAGAATATTAGGAACTAATTCTTTATGCATCATCACATTGTGCCTACATATACTAGCATCCAGTGTACAGGTGAGAGCTTTAAACACAAATTCATTATGTCTCACTTTTCTCTCGTTAGTCTCAACATGGTATCTAGAGAGCCTAAAGAGAGGCATCTGATAGGAGCTCAGGCCAAAAATCCACAGATAGCATCATTGGGCACAATACTAAAAGGAATGAACAAACCCCAACCAGTGTTTTAAATTATGGTCACAATCACGGTTATTGCGATTGTGGCCTATTGTCAAATGTGACTGTATCATTGTGATTCAGTGTCATACTACAATTGCGATTGTGGAGGTCACCGGCTCACTGCAACTGCAATATTGTGGCTGCATCGAGTGATACGGACCATAATTTGATACAATGGCAAACCTTACCCCACTAGATATGGTAAACTACTTGTAACTCTTATGGCTGATCCATACATAAAAGTTTCAGTAAAACTTTAGCTGGTGGCCAACATTCTAATAAAATATTCCTATTTTATTCAGGCTAGGGACAAGACCAGACATGCAAAGTTTGGCAGAAAAGCACGACAAAGATAAACATGGAGCTAGTAATTTCCAATAAGGTAAAACTTAAGCATGTTTTATTTGGACAAAATGTGTTTCTTCCACCAACTACTACACTAAATATGTGTTTTTCATCCCACAAATCTCCCTGTATCCTGTTTGACTCACATGATCTTGCCTCAAGTATACTTCAGCTCAAAAATGATGTGACATAACAATGTACAGAAACCATTTCACCAACCTTTTCTTGCTGCTCTTTTACTTTCTCTTGCAAAGTTTTCAACCTCCTATTCACCCTTAGTCGCTTTTCCTGTTTATATTGAAGACAATCACACCCAAAATAGATTAGCTCCTTCACCAGATGGCAGACAAGACTGAGGACAATAAAAGAATGAATAATTCACATAATATTCTATGTCGTTTTGTTGGAAAGTAAGTCTCACATCGTCTATCTCATTGTCTTGAGAATGGTTTAAATACCTATTGGGATACTCCTCTCATGGGCAATTGGTTTTGAGATGGATACTTCTTTTCGGTTGTCATGGGCCAAAAGATGTCTTTTAGTTGCAGGTCAAAGGTAACTCTTGTCTGGTCCTCTCATTGCCAATTGGTTTTGAGATGAAACCTTAACACATTTAAATTCTTAATAATCAAAGAGATATACCAAAATTGTACCTTCACATAGCTCACACCAAGATCTTTTCTAGAGTAGCCACGATCCAAGTTTCGCAGCACATATTGGTTATAATCTTTTACAATCCTCATTATGAGATCAGATGTGGATATCCCTTCAGTTCGTTTAGTTTCCTTAAATTTCCCAATAGACTTTACCTGAATGGAAAATCTTGTAGTATTATATATGTGACAGAAGAAAGACACAATGCAATAAAAACAATGAAATTTTTTAGTTTTCTCTGACATACAAATTCATAAACATCATTTGCAGCACCACTAGTATCAGCATATCTGGTTTACACAATTCATTGACAAACATAAAACAATGTTAGGCACTCCAATTGTTAAACAAGAAGCTCAAACCAATATAGGCATTGAAAATCATTATTGAAAACACAACTGAACCAATAAATGGAACACACATCTTGAGAGAAAGTGTGCTTGTATAGTATCCTTATGTGCATCACACATAGCGTGAGTAATCAAGTATAACCATTTCATAACTCAACTTAGGGTTCGTTTGCAGGTCGATTTTTAGAAAGAATGCTTGAGAGCTATCTTGCAAATGTATTTCATGGCTCCCAAGCCTTCCCCTCCGTTCCTTACTCTCCAAAAACCAATTTACAAACACACCCTTAATTACTGACGACTATGACAAAACCCCGAGATACAAAAGTAATACGAGAAATTTTCGGAGTAAATTAAATTAATCTTACGGAAGAGAGTCATGAGCCACATAGTCAATGTTGTGCTTGTCAAGAAATTCTTGATTGCAAACCCAAGGTGCATCAGGAATCACTTCATCCACCCATCTGCTCAATTTGAAAGAGTTACCATATACATACATTCTTTGTTCTTATAAACAACATAATTAAAAGAGTAACATTATTCACACAGAATGTGCAATTCACAAGAGGAAATGACATAATTGATATTGATGATCATTAAAAAAGAAATATATAATCTGAAAGAGAAATAGATTGTGTTCATGTAATGTAAAAGTAAATATTCAAATTCATGTTGTACAAGGAAAATGCATGCTTCAATTCAGCTCCTAATAAATCAAAAATCTTACTTTGGTCCATGGTACACATGGATCTCAAATGCTTATCACAAATTAGTTCTAGATTCAATTAATGTGTCCATGTCCCTAATGTTTATCTTAGAAATCACTAGATCAAATTAGTTCTATATATGATTTCAAATACTGATCAAATTAGTTCTTTTTTATGATTTCAAATATCGATCAAATTAGTTTTTTACTACAATGTGACCTGAAATCACATATTCAAGGTAACAATAAGATAACTTACTGCATTGGAACAAGTATCTACTAACAAAAACATGTACATCAATTAAAAAAATTAAATATTTATTATTTTTTCTGTTTTTGTTTCATTGTCATTGTACGCGAGACATGATTTCGGACATCAGATCCGTTCGGTACATCGTGTCGAGTGCTTCCACTTTTAACTGTAATCTACTAATTTAAGAAGGAAAAAAATGATTATACTTGCAATGGCGGAGAGATTCATAACGTTCATCTTCTGTCATAACAGTTTTTCCTTTGTACTTGTAAGTAACTGCATCGCTACAGCATCCAACCAACAGGTACGTATTTGAAAAACTACACCACAATTCCCATGCAAAAATATTTATATATATATAAGTAAAACAAATATTAATTAATATAGTTCAAATTTATTGAATTGTTTGAAAGAAATTGAATAGGTACGATTTCTTTGCTTGTTCAAGAGAACGAGCGTGACCAAAGTGGAAGAGATCGTAGATTCCATCGGCATAAACTCGAATAGGACGCTCTTCACGAGAAACAGTTGATGCCATTTTCTATCGTTTTTTTCATTCATTCATTCATCGTTTTCCAAATCTTTTACTATTTTATTCTAACTCATCTTTGGTGTTGCTTCAATTTCGGATTCTAAGTTTTATTCTAACTCATCTTTCTCAAATTAAGAAACAATTTCTCTCAATGGAGTGATGCAAAATGAAATAGATAAAAAACTATAAGAATGATTCCCAAAATTTTAATATAGAAAAAACATACTCAAATTAGTCCATAAATAAGGATCATAATATTTTTATTTATCTCATTCTATCAGAATAACACTCAAGGTCCAGTGGTGTAAGGTCCCGCATATTTCTAGGATGATGAAAAAGTCAAATATTCGATTTTTGTGAATGACACTTGTTGGGAGGGACAGTCATGAATCCATACAAGGATTAGTTCCTTATCATAAGGTGAGGAGATATCATTAATAGTACCAAAAAATCTCACTTAAAAATGATGAAATATAAACTTTAGCTAGTATCTCACTAAAAATATTATTCTCGACACTATGGTGGATATCAACTCTCTCATTTTCTGTCTATATTGTTCTGTTTACTTGTTTATTCACTCTTTCTCATAAGTTCCCTTTACATAATTAAAGGGAGGAAAACTTCACGATAAAGACATAACAAATGATTAACTACTGTAATTCCTTCGGGACGCCTTGAAAATATTATCTCAACTTTTTAAGTTAGACTTCATAGTCTTGAAGAGTAATTTCAAGACTTTGGAATGATCAATCATTAAATGTATTCAATAAACCATCTACCAAGATTTATTGGTAAAACTCTTCAATCAATTAGGATGGATTTCCAACGAATATAGTTTATCATGAATCAATTGAGGGTATTACTCGTTATATACCTATGCAATTGTCTCTCAGCTTCTAAGTGAAAATGTTTTGGTTAATATATCAACCAGTTTTCATTTGTGTCAATTTTTTTAAGCTACAATTTATCATTTCTAAAATATTTTGTATCCAAAGATAACGATAATCAATATGTTTTATCCGTGAATAAAATGTTGGATTCTTAACTAGGTGAATTACACTTTAGTTGTTGATATGCAACATATTTATGTAATTTGAATTGTCAAGATACAGCTCCCTACAAAAATAGTTGGATAACTTTAAAAAATGTTTTTTGCTTAATTTTTTTTATAAGTTAGTTTTTTTATAAACTAAGTTAGAATCTTAATTTATAAAATAAAACTCAAAACAATAAAAAAAGTACAAAAAAAGAATATGTTCAACTTGATGGATTTATTTATTTTTCCAACTTAATAATTGATTTATTTTTCCAATTTATAATCCACACTTATTATAATATTATAATTTAATGTTTGTTTGATATGACAAAAGTTTGTATTTTTTACTTATTTTAAAAAATAAATTTAAGGTTTCCTACAATCCACATAGACCATTAACTCATCTTATTTTTGTATAAAAGGGCTAAAAATTGAAGCACATCCACCATGACTTATTTGTTTTAAACTTGATTTTTTTTATTGAAATGTCAATTCATATTTAATTTTTAATTTTAAAGTTATCTTTGTTCTCATTTATTCTTGCACCAAACTTCATATTAAAAATATATGACATATTATTTTAAATATTGATATTTATTTTTATATTGTCTTATATTTAAAAAAAGCAGTCTTTCTCATGAAGTAATTAAAAAAAATCATAATATATATGATAATAAATATTAAAAAAATAACCAAAACAATCACACCATATACTAATAACATCATCCATTTTCTGTAATTTATTGAATAAAAAGTAGTCTTTTCATCTCGTCCAATCAAAAAAATTATCTAATTACCCAAAATTTATAATATTTAATATTAGTTATAAAGTATCTAAAACATATAAATGTGGATAAACGTTAAAACCAATTATAGATGATTATGATTAAAAGTTGGTTATTAATCATACTATAATTCATGTATATATATTTTTCAATTAAAATCTAATAATAATTCTATTATAATATATACTATGCTCACGTAAATCTTTAAATCGAAAATGCATAGATATTACACTAGGAATCACATTTAGTGTGATCCGTAGATGCGCTATTATGATAAGGCTATTCTCGTGAGTATTAAACCTAACCCATCTTAACCTTGTATGCATCATTTTTCTTAATTTTGTTTTTGTTCAGATCTCTTTTTCCCCAATACTCAATTTCTCATTCCACTCTCTAAACACATTTTATACTTTCGTTACTGTTCAAACGACGCCGTACCCAGATCTCACGGTTTGCGTTTTCTTCTTTCTTCCTTTATTCATTTCCTCTTCTTATTAATTTCTGAAATGCTGATTCTATTTCCATGTGATATATGTGTTTCTTATTCTTGCACCTTCTAATTTCGTGGAATTTTGGATCCATCTAGTGGTTTTTTGACTTGTTTTGATTTTGAATTTAATTTGGGGGTTTTGTTGTTTTTAACAGTGTTTCATGTTAAATTTGTTATTATATATTAAATATTGGGTAGTTTTCGTTGTTGTTGTTGTTATCCTTTTTATGGGTTGTGATGGAACCTATGATCTAGTTTTGTGATCTGCTTCTGGGTTTTATATAAGCTGATCTAAGGTGCTTTATATTCACTACTAAAGGATCTGATTTGAAAACTTTGTTGTTTTATGCTTCGAGTAATAGGCGAAATCATTCAGAGATTTCGATGTAAATGGTATGTCTGTGTAGACACGATTTTTGATTGGATATTATACCGTTGCTTGATCCATGTATTGCTTGGTTGATGTTTTTTTATTATTTATTTTAATAGTTTTGCTATCCGATGTTGAATTTTGTTTTCTTCTGTAGATTTGAAATTGATTGCGTCATTGTTGGAACTAGCTTAGATTTCCAGACAAGTTTTGGACAATCTGCTGTTGTCTTGCATTCGAGGAAATGGAGTTGGTGAGAAAACCCTCGATCTGCTGGGTTTTCGTTTTTGTTGTTATATTTGCTCATGTAAGCAATGGTTTTTATCTGCCCGGAAGCTACATGCATACTTATTCCAATGGAGATCCCATATTTGCTAAAGTTAATTCATTGACCTCTATTGAAACGGAGCTTCCTTTTAGCTACTATAGCCTCCCGTACTGCAAGCCCCTTGGTGGCATAAAGAAAAGTGCCGAGAATCTTGGGGAGCTCCTCATGGGAGATCAAATCGATAACTCGCCCTACCGTTTCAGAATGAATGTTAATGAGTCAATCTACCTATGTACAACAACCCCGTTGAATGAGCATGAGGTAAAGCTACTCAAACAAAGAACACATGATCTGTATCAAGTAAATATGATCCTTGACAACTTGCCGGTTATGAGGTATGCTACTCAAAATGGTGTTAAAATTCAGTGGACTGGGTTCCCTGTTGGGTACACTCCACCTGACGGTAGTGCAGATTACATCATTAATCACCTCAAATTCAGAGTCTTTATTCATGAATACGAAGGAAGCGGTATTGAGATCATTGGAACCGGGGAGGAAGGTTTGGGTGTGATTTCTGAAGCAGACAAGAAGAAGGCATCTGGATATGAAATAGTTGGTTTTCAGGTTGTCCCTTGTAGTATTAAGTATGATCCTGAGGCCATGACAAAGCTCCACACGTATGATAATGTGTCTTCTATAAACTGCCCAAATGAGCTTGACAAGTATCAACAAATAAGAGAGCAAGAGAGGATATCATTTACATATGAGGTTGAATTTGTGAAAAGTGACGTAAGATGGCCCTCACGTTGGGATGCCTATTTGAAGATGGAGGGTTCCCGAGTCCATTGGTTCTCAATCCTAAATTCACTCATGGTTATCCTTTTCCTAGCTGGTATTGTTTTTGTCATCTTTTTAAGGACCGTGAGAAGGGACTTGACAAGGTATGAGGAATTGGACAAAGAGGCACAAGCTCAGATGAACGAGGAGCTTTCTGGATGGAAACTTGTTGTGGGTGATGTATTTAGGGAGCCTGAATGCTCGAAGCTTCTCTGTGTTATGGTTGGAGATGGTGTTCAGATTCTTGGAATGGCTGGTGTTACTATTGTTTTCGCAGCACTCGGTTTCATGTCACCAGCTTCACGGGGAATGCTACTAACAGGGATGATCATTTTATATCTTATCCAGGGAATCGTTGCTGGGTATGTCAGTGTACGTCTCTGGAGGACTATTAAGGGAACTTCAGAAGGGTGGAGATCAATTTCCTGGTTGGCTGCATGCTTTTTCCCTGGAATTGCCTTCTTTATTCTCACAGTACTGAATTTTATTCTATGGGGCAGCCACAGTACTGGTGCTATTCCCATTTCCTTGTATTTTGAGCTTTTCTTCCTCTGGTTCTGTATTTCAGTACCACTTACTCTCATTGGAGGATTTCTGGGGACAAAAGCTCAGCCAATTGAATATCCTGTGCGCACTAACCAGATCCCCAGGGAAATTCCCTCACGAAAATATCCATCATGGCTTCTTGTTCTTGGTGCAGGAACACTTCCATTTGGAACCCTCTTCATTGAGCTTTTCTTCATCCTTTCCAGTATCTGGCTTGGGAGGTTCTATTACGTGTTTGGTTTCCTGTTGGTTGTTCTACTATTGCTGGTTATTGTTTGCGCCGAAGTGTCAGTGGTCCTCACCTACATGCATCTTTGTGTGGAAGATTGGCGGTGGTGGTGGAAGGCATTCTTTGCTTCGGGTTCTGTTGCTCTTTATGTCTTCTTGTACTCCATTAACTACTTGGTTTTTGACCTCCAGAGTTTGAGTGGACCGGTCTCAGCCACCCTTTACCTCGGCTATTCACTACTCATGGCAGTTGCAATCATGTTGTCCACCGGCACGATCGGCTTCCTCATGTCATTCTACTTTGTGCATTACTTGTTCTCATCAGTAAAGATAGATTGAGGTTCTTGCTGATATCTCTCATCAGTGAAGATCAATTCATATAAACATCTGCGAAGTTCTGCTTCATTGCATTGCATTAAATAGTTGTCATTAGATTTTGTATTGCAATGTGATCTGCAATTTGTTATTGTTTTTACCCTTCACAAATGGTTTACTCGTTCAAGTATTCAACTAGTGTTCAATCTCATTTTGTTTCAAGTACTTTAGTTTTAATTAAATAGTTGTAATTGCTCAGTCTCTCTCACAATGTTAGTGGATACTTTCAGATTTCTTTATCATTTTCACTGTGCATTTGGGTGTTACTTTTTTCATCTCTATTCAAAATTGAAAATTTTATTAGGTTTAAGATTATAAGTAAAATTTAATGATAATATTAAAAAATGGAGCTAACTCATGAAGCCAGCTACGTATGGAAAACAAGCATTAATTTTTGACTTTGCATTTTTGAAATGATTATTAAAAAATGATATATCATCTATCACAAAGCCCTATATGTGTCATTCTTATTTAGTTATTTTGTTAGATTTTTTATTAATTTCTTTTGTTTTATAAAGATGTTTAAAAAAATCTTAATAGGTAAATATTATTTTTGTAAATAAATATAATAATTAAACAAATAATATTTAATTTTAAATTTTCGTTTTTTATAATGGAAATTTAATAAATATTGTATCTTTTAATTAAATAGTTAAAATTAAAAAATAATAAAAATAAATGTTTTCCTTAACCATTATTATTAAACATAGACCAACCATTAACTTGTTAGTATTATTGGGTCTAGTCGAACCAATTGATTTGATTCACATTATAGTAATTTGCTTAATTATAACTATAAAATTTATCACTATACAAGTATATGATTAAACAACTATCAAGAAAGATTTGCGACAACCAAATATTAAAAATTAAGTTGAAAACATTATTAAACAACATAAATTTTACACTTTAATCACAACAAAAATGTACAATAAGTTCTATGCTTAATCAAGCAACAAATGTTTTGTTGGAATATAAGTAAACAAATAACAACTATAATTACAATAATGAAAAACATAGTTAGAGATAAGTTGAAAGAACAAAATTTTATTCGGTCTAGTCTTCGAGTCACTAAATTTATGTTTAAACTAACCGAGCTAAATCAATTCATACTAGTTTTGGTACATAACCGATTAGAATAGCAGAACGAACCACTTAGCCATATTACTAGTTAGATTGGTCTGACTCGCCATCCAAACTGAATTTAATAATTACATCCTTCACAATAGATAATCAATAAAATTGCGAAGATGAGCCTTTACTTGATTTTAGCTAAGTTCTGATGAAAGAAACTAACATCAATAAAAGAAGAAAAATATTAAAAGTTTTGAAGAGTGAAAATCACAACTTCATTGATAGGATTTTATTGCTTTCTAGTTTAGGGTCTTACCATTACAGTTCTTCTTAATATAAAGCTCTTGAAAAATATTTTACAAAGTTTTAAATGAACCTTTATCATTTTAATAAATATAATTGTATTTACTTTTTTGTATGTATTCAATCAATTTTTTTTAAAATTTTTTTTCCATACTTCCCCAACAGGCAACACAATACACTTATTTAGGTACAAGTGTGGTATATAACTAGGCATGAGATATTTTAGAATAGGATGGATGCTCACCTTATCGATCATCACTTATTGGTTGCTTGTTTATTCCTATAATATTTGTAGAATAGTTTTATACCGGTGTTAAGTTTTTTTTGGGTACTACCAAGAGTATCTCTTCATCTTTTTGGGTAGGGAACTAATCTATTTCGGGATTCATGACTGTCTCTTCCAACTATCGCTCCCAGGAATCAAACCATCAACCTTGGGGATCCAATTAAGGGTGGAAACAGGCTAGGCCGCCTATCAGGGGCCTATTACCTGGCCTATAATAGGCTAGGCCAGGCCAGACTTTTTTCATTAACATGCCAGGCTCAGGCTTTCTAAAAAGCCTATTTAGCTTAACAGGCCAGGCTTTAGGCCACCTAAAAGGCCTATTAAGCCTAACAGACCGGCCTATTTAGTTATATTATATATGAATGTTGAATTTATACTATTTTAATATAAATAATATTATTATATATGTAATATTAATATAAAAATGTATGCAAAAATATAATTTAATTATTAGAATTAGATGGGCCTAACTAAAAGTAGGCCTATAAAGCCCATTTAAATGTAGACATAGTAGCCTATTTCATGACCATATAGTATAACAGGCCTTTAAACAGGCTAACAGGCCAGGCCAGACTTTTAAACAGGCCAGGCCAGACTTTTAAACAGGCCAGGCTTAGGCTTTGAATTTTTTTTTAAACAGGCTAACAGGCCAGGCTCAGGCTCCTATATGCTATATAGGCTGGGCCTGTTTAAGGCAAAGTTTGGTCTGTTTCCACCCTTAGATCCAGTGGGGCCTTACACTACTAGACCAACGTCAAAGAAAAAAGAAGCTTTTTCTATGAATTATAAAACATGTATCACATGCTAAAGAAACCCAGTTTATAATTTCTAATCTATTAGGATAATAGTTAGAGACAAACTTGTACAACAAGTATATCTAAAAATGTCTTTCAGTTTTCACCACACTATTCATCCACAAAATGCATATACTTGGACACTCTAACCAAAGGGAATCAAAATGACCTTGCATACAATTTCATACCCAACTTGTATAGTTCCCACATTTTGCCAAATAATCAACAGAAGGCTATCCATGCACTGGTTCTAGTTACAATCCTGCATAGCAAAACATCAGTTATTATTTCAAATAATCTAAATGCAGTTCTCAAGGATCTGATCATCCAAATCAAAGTCTTGCTCTACATCTCAACGACATTTTCAGGCAAAAGAAAGTTGAAAGTGTGTTCCTAGGTAGTCAATTGTGGATAGCGGAACATAGCAGCCGACTGCAAAATACTATAGTGGGATAGCACGGGACAACCGCTAAAACTAAGAAAAGATAAATAATTTATAGCATACACATATAAATACTAAAATAGATCATGTTAAAGAGACGTTCCTAATTAATAATCAAGAGAGAGTGTTACACAGATTCTAGAACTGGTCCAAGTTGGAGGTCATAAAAGATTTGTGACTCACAAAATTGAACCACACAAGATGAAAAATTGGGTTCAATCAATTTGATGAGAGAATCAATAAAGAGATGACGTGGCAAAGAATTGGGACCAGGGAAAAAATCCTGTGGAGAAAAGGCAGAGTATGTTCGTGAATTAGGAAGCCTTCCAGTTTTGTCTATGTTGATGAAGAACATTTAAGCAACCAAACATGTACATTGGAATTAGGAAGAATAAAGAGAAGTGAAAAGAAAGACGAAAGGTAGAAGTAGAACTGAGTAAAAATCACATGGCCTAGGAAAATCAACGTATTAAAGAGAAGGGAAAAAGGGGAAAGTTAAATTACCTAAAATCCTAGTGGTAAAACCTGTCGCCTATTAAAAAAGAGGGACAAAAAAGACTTTTCTTCTCTAAAATTAGGGTTCCACTTGCAACAAAACACCTCGCAGGTCGTGACCCATGATTCTCCTGCTATTTGACCTGCTACAGGCGCTACGACAATCTGCACCACTATTTGCTATAGTGGCACTATAACACACTATTGACTACCTAGGTTCAAATCTTTCTGCTTGTTAGTAAGAAGCACTTGAAATAAATGATTTAAATGCCAAAGAGAAGCAATATTCATAAACCTTCATATAACAAGTTTAGAGGGAAAGAGATTATCTACAAATGTGGGTGTTCCTTTCCAACAAAACAAAATGCAAAAAATGATTGCACAAACAACACACTGCCATAACATTTTAATCTCCTTATTTTTGCAAAAAACCTTTTAATGGAACTATTCAAAGTGCTCCAAAGTTGAGAGATACTTTCAATGCTCCCCAAGAACCTCAAAAATATTTTTCCAAAGGAAAGTATTGCTTTAAAGTGCAAGAAAAGATGGTTTACTCGTTCTCAGAAACTTTCACATTTAACACATACATCAGGATAAAGGTCCTTGTGATACCTTTCAATCTGTAGAGTGTATTTAGTATTAATCCCATTAACAAGACCAACAATGACCAATAGAAGTGAATGTTAAGAAAAGATAACATTAGGAATAATGTAGCTGAGAGAAAATTGAAATAACAACTATTAAGTAGAGATGAAAATAATTTGCCAGAATACTCGTTGTAAGAATTCTATCATATATGTATCCCTGAAAGCTGGCTACAAAAGGCCCTTGCCAGCAAAAAACCCATAACTTTCCAATGGCATAAAAGATAGAACAACAAATAATGAAATAATTACTTATATGCTCACTTATTGATCATGGGAAAAACTACAATTAGTTATTTTACCTTCCTTGGCAGTAATGTTCCTCCATTTATCCTTCAGATCAACAGGAGTACGAGTCTTATCAAATACACGAGTACCAAATTCTAAGATTCTCCTCCAGGGGATTTTCCCATTTTCTGTTGAGAACTTTGAAACTCCCTCCTGCAATGTTAAGAACTAAAGTTAGTGCAAATAATTGAGAAATGAAGAACTTGTAAGTTATCTTAGATGTGTACCATGATTGGCTACATGTGTTTTGCAACTTTAAGTTCAGAATATTTTTTTAGAATCATTTTGCTAAGTTCAAAATTGGGCTAACAAATCCTAAACACATGGAGTGTAGAAAAAGAAATAGATTTTGCCTTGTTCTGACCATAGTCAAACCTGATCCCACTCAAATCAATTTAGAAGTAGAGATATTAATTTGGATTTTGTGCCACAGGTATAAAAGGGCAGTCCAATGCACAAGGCTCCCTTTAGGTGGGCTCTAGGAAGGGTAAATATATATGCAGTCCTATCCCACATGAAGATAAGTTGTTTCTAGGATTTGAACTCACAGCCTCCAAGCCACAAGGCAACAACCTTTCCATTACGTTGAGGCTGACTCTCTTTGAGTGCCAAAGGTATATCTAATTGAACATTTCACCCTCATGCAGGACGCACCAGCACAAAGGAAAGTGTAAGTTCAAAGTTGCCTCTGGTTCACAATGATGACAGGGTTGATTGTAATGTTCTGAAGACATAACTGGATAACAATTATCTATGCTATTAGAATAGAAATAAGCTGTGTATTTAATTAATATTACATTTCATATGTATTTTAGTAATTTTCTAATTGCCATGATAGAACTATCTGCTTTACTTAGGCTATTGGAATAAAAGAAAATGAGTGACGTGTATTTGTGTAACTTCATACTTTCATGATAAAATCGTCTGATTTATGAACTATAGCAGCACATTGTTATCTCCTTGGTGTTGAGATGCAAGTCAGGGGGGTTACAAAGATACGAGGATCAGATATCCTCCACCAAAATACTAGAGAGAATTAAGAACAAAAATTTCCAACAATAAAAACAAAGCACAATGGAGTAAGCAAACAAAAGGAAACACTTGGGAGTTAAGATATTGAGCCCATTTGACATTGTTATAAAATGACATCGGTAATTTTGTCAGTTGTAGAAACATATGACATTTTATGAAGCCTAACCTTCAGAGCTGTTTCTTCTTCAACTGTCCAACGTAATTTCTTACGCCTTCCAGCCAGAAAAGGCTGATTCCTGCTGCAACTGAAAATAATAGACCAAAAATTCAACTCTTTTACATAACTAGGACAGTAAATCTACTTCAAAAAAATAGTTACCTAATGGTGCTTAGGTGGTGTTAATTTTGGAAGAAAAAAAGTCTACGAATCAATAAAACATGCACTTAATTATTCATCTAGAAAGAAGGACTCACACATAGCTAGGTGACTTCTGTTGTTGTCTTAAAGTTCTGGAGCTGGTCACTTCCTCGTTTACGTCACTAGCATTTTTGTCTGCAGTGTTATGCTCATGCAATAATGATTTCTTGGCAGGAGCAACCTTCTGAGGATATGCTGTCTCTTGAACCTTCCGTTTGGCACATCTCTTCTTCAATGAGATCGCCTCAAACTCCGAATCATTAGCTTCACTCATAGAACTACCAGTTGAAGATACCTTTTGTTCTACCTGTGGCAGTTTTCCCTTATTCTCTGCAGGATGTGCAATACTTTCTTCAGCCCCGTTATCACATGCAATATTTTGTGATTGTACACCAGCATCCGTTCCCAATCGGGAAGCACCCATAGGTTCTACTTCCTCTCCAGCCTCAACAATTCTTTCACATTCATCCTCCATATTATGTCTTGAATCCTTGGTTTCTTTCTGTTCCACATTTCTGGTTTCACGTGTTTCAGAAGTGTCAGGTTTGTCAAATTTCTCCAAGTTCATTGAATCCTGAACCGCCTTAATATGTATAGGCATTTCTTCTTCTCTACAAGGTCCAACATCATCATTAGCATCGGCTTGATCGATATCTGAATTATGCAATTTCCTTTGTTGATTTATCTCAGCCTGTAAATTCTGACCGTGAACACCATCAGTACCATCATGCATATTATCACCATCTCCCACAACAGCCGCTTTCCTCTTAGAACCCCCATCAGTCTGCGCCATTTCAGCACTCGTAAAAACATTTTTATCCAAAAAGTTTGACAAAGCTTTCTTCGCTGTCATGGCTTTTTCCCTCAACTCTTGACACTTGTCCACCGCTCGCTTGTACCAACAATAAGGGCAGTAGAAGTTACCCGAATCGTCGAATTTAGGTTCAGATTCGAAACAGTTTACATGGAGAGTAACAGGACAACCCTTTTCACTACAAACCAACACTTCCCCACCTTGATTGCAACAAATGCACAAATCCTTGTCCAACAAATCTATCGAATCGTCTCGTTGTTTACGATCACTTTCAGACGATGTCTCAAACATAGTTCCATTGTACTCATCATCCTGATTCAAATTTAAACAATTTAAAGAAATGGGATTAAATGATTACAATAATAATAGCGGCTACGAAGAAGCATGGATACTTCAAAATAGTTGTCATGTTCGTATGGGGTAGACATTTTCAGGCAATTTTGAATACTTGTAAACTGTAACTGTATTTTATAATATATTTTTTATTTCTAGTTTCCGAATTCAAGTGTCACTCCCAGGAATCGAATCGAAAGGTGAGGTGGTACGAACCTGAGTGGTGGAGAGGAGAGGAATGGTGAGGAGGGAAGGAATTGGCGGAGAGATCGCACGCCTTCTGTGTCCGCCGAGAGTCTTAGTTCTCATCACTCAAACAATGACCGCTTCAGTCCTAGTGTCAGCAGTTCCCTTTTTAAGGGTTTCTGGTTTCCTGGTTTTTAGTATCAAAATATTCACTTTTCTTTGTATTATCAGACTTTTGAATAAGAAACTAATTTTTTTCGGTTGTTAGTGTCAAAAAAATAATATTCACCCTATTGTAAAGAACTATGTACCGCAAGAAAAAATGTACAAAAAAAAAAAGAACTAACCACAAATTTTATATATTTATATATCATGAGCTATGATTGGTTATGGTTTGTCAAAATAAATTAATAATTAAACTTTTAATTTAAATTTATAGTTTTCAAACAATAATAACTCATGTCACATGAAGTGACACATAGATAGAAGATGTGTTCCACAAATAATTAATTTCTTTTCAGGATGTGATTGTCTCTTCAACAAGTGTTGTTCACAATAATTAAATTTTTAAGTTTTTGATACATTTGAAAATATAATAAAACTTTATACCACTAAATTAACTTTTCATTAGTGTTTGTTGTATCTATAAAAATAAATTGGTCTGGACCATGAATGTTGATCTATTGCAAGCTCTTACAATACTCAAAACCAATTACTCATTAGTACTTTTAAAAATTAAATGTGAAGTATAAATAACTCCTAATATAAAATAGTAGCATAATGAGTATTTAAGATTTTATGGATTAAATATAATCTTTCTTCTAGAAAATTATGTTTTATTTGATTCAATGGATAAATAAGTTGTTATCGAACAATTGGTATGAAGAGTTACAATTCATCCTCTTACTTTGTAATCATTAATGTTTCTAATGGTTAGAAATTTATCGATCTCACTCAAACGAGGAAGGGGAAGAGGATCTTTCAAAGTCAATCAATGTTTCAATCCCCTTCAATGAGTCTTGCATGGTTGATATATGTGCATGACACATTTCATCTCATGTGTTAGACTGTGGTGAGATAGAAAACAAAATAGGTGGACAAAAAAGTTAATAATAAAGTCAAAGGTGATATAGTAAATAAAAGTTTACTTAAGGAAAATCAAACATATATCACTTGAAATATTATTTGTTAATGTATATCTTATTTTTAGATAATAGTAAGTTTAATAACAAATAATAAATAATATGGGAATACTTTAATTTCTATTTTACTAATTTACTAATATTAATAAAACAATAATATATCTAATTTACAATTTCTCTTACATATAAGAAAGTTAAATGTATTTTTGTAAACTAATTACTAATAAATAAGTACCCTCTAATGATACATTCCGATGCATATAAGTATTTGTATATTGCTTTTATAGGTAAATATATTAATTTTCATATTGATAACAATAACAATAAAAAAAATGACATATCTTCTCATAAAATCTAGATATGATAACATATAATGAAAAAACTGACATTGGCATGTATTACAAGACTTTACTTATTAATTATTATTTAAAATAACATATATTATGATCATTACGTATAACAGTTTATAAATTAATTATATAAAAGGAACTATCGTTGTTGACATTAAAATCAAGCATAATAAGATTGCAGATTAGAAAGTCCAAGAAATATGCTTTTGTTTCTAGTGGGAAGGGTCCCATAAAAAGGAAAGCCTAAACCTTTTCAAAAGTATATTGTCGGGTATACATCTGTTGTCTTATACTTTGTGTCATTATGACACTATATGTGTCATGAGCTTCTGATTGATCAGAAAAATAAATTTAAATTTAATTATTAAATATTTTTCTGACCAATCATAAATTCATGCACATAGAGTGACATAAGGTGTGGAACAACATATGTGCTCCCGTATATTGTCCCACTTCAATTATCTTTACTTTTATTAGTTTTATTTGGAGTTTAATATCTATCACAAATTGTTTTGGATTCTTTTTACAATTAACCAATTTTCATATCTTTATAAATTTAAAATTTTATACATGAATCTCTGATGAAAACACAAATTGACTAAAAAACTTTAATGCATAAATAAAAATATGTGTTGAAAGTTTAATATATATATATACACGCATGTAGAAATACAGTTACTATGTATGACTTTTATACCATCAAAGTATCTACATAGGTTAGACATCCTCTTAAAAGTAAAACATTGATATATAATAGAGTGTAATGTCTATTCACAAATAGTGAATAGATTTATAGGGATGCATCATCCACCATTTTCTTATTTAAAGGTATAATAATTGAAAAATAAATAGTGAATAATGGGGAAATAATATAAAAAACTTTTACACTACAGTATATATATAATTTTCTCAACAAAAATATAATATCTATACATTGATCACACAAAAATTATAAACAGTCGATACATATTTCACCATTCATTTGTATTACTTTTATTTAAGTACATATATCTTTTTCTCATAATTAATATTTATGCATTATCAATAGTAAAGATTTATATACATTCAATATCGTCTATCATTTATTTGCATTACTTTCTTGAAGAATTCATAATAATTAAATATAAATAATAAATAAGACATTAATAATATATAAATCTAATACATTATTAATTTTTTCATGATATATAAATCTCATACATTATCGATTCTTTTCGGGTTGTATAAAAAAACTTTATAAACTCACTTTATTACAGGAGGAATGTATCCCCAGAAATATCATAGAGAAATATCTTAGTGCATTATTTTTAGCACCAAACAAAAATATCTTGTGATATCATTCTACATCTATGCAACTTGCTAATTCCTAAATATCTCTCTGACACAAAACAAGACACAAAAGAGAGAGAGAGAAACAAAGAAATAGAGTTAACACACTCTCATACTCTCATACTCTCATGTCTCTTCTCTTCTAAACTTCACCTACTTCTATGGCTTCTTTGCTTTTAAGTTCAGCATAAAAAGTACATCATTTTTTACCTGAAAAAGCAACCTTCTTTTGTTTACTCATCTTCTTCTCTCTCTCTCTTACTTGTCTTTGGGTATTTTTCTTACCTTGTACTATCCCTCTGTGTTTCTCATCTTTTGTTTTGTTTTTTTAGCTTTTCAAACTTCATGTTTTTCTGGGCATGGAACTTTTTTATAGATTGAGGTTCTTAAGAAAATGAAAAGTTGAAATTTTTAGCAGATTGATTATTATTCATGTCTGTGATGATTCTGTGGTCCTAATT
This sequence comes from Lupinus angustifolius, assembly GCF_001865875.1. Lineage (NCBI taxonomy): Eukaryota > Viridiplantae > Streptophyta > Magnoliopsida > Fabales > Fabaceae > Lupinus > Lupinus angustifolius. The sequence goes on along the minus strand of NC_032010.1, from coordinate 1,457,561 downwards.
TTTTGTGGGTATATTGAAGTTTCAAGCTTTTTGGTTAGTTTATAATTGATCTGCTACTTTTAACTTATATCCAATGAATTATGTTTTTAAGGGTTCCTTGAAGTTCCAGCTAAGTTTATAATTGATTTGCTATGTAATGTTTCATTTATCCAAATTTTCACTTTCAAATCTAAATTCCTTATTGAAAGTACTAATCAACAATGATTATTTAGGTTATGTTGTCTCAATTATAATTTGCTGTTATTATTTTGAAATAATTAGTCACTGTTATATAATTTTTTTGCTGATGTGGTTTCGTTTTTATAGTTTGTTAAGTTGAGCCCTTTATTTATTTTCCCTTTCTTTTTTATATTGGTAGAATTATTCAGGATCCAATGTGATTTCTGTAAATGGAAGGTCCCATACCAATGAAAAAGAACTAACCATTTTTGTTTTTGTTTTTCCTCTATATTGCTAAGTATCTTTTCATGTCAAAATTCTTACTTGTTTCTTGGCAACTGATAAATTTACAGTTCTTAATTTTCTGCTTTCTTTGTTAGATTGTCCAACGGCTTGGACGTTATACGACAGAATCCTGTTTCGGCATCTTCAGATAAGAAGGGAGTTTTGTTTTGTGAGATGATATTATAGTTTGGATAGAAGTTTGTAATTGGAGAAATCGATATTTAGATTTAAGAGCAAGAATAGAGTCGGTTCAACGATGGGTTATACATGTGATTTTTGTGGAGACCAGAGGTCCATGGTGTACTGCCGCTCCGATGCTGCATGCTTATGTTTGTCATGTGATAGAAACGTTCACTCGGCTAACGCCCTTTCTAAGCGTCACTCGCGAACCCTTTTATGTGAGAGATGTAATTCACAACCTGCCTCTGTGAGGTGCTCCGAAGAGAAAGTTTCGCTTTGTCAAAATTGTGATTGGTTGGGTCATGGTTCCTCGACATCTTCTTCAACACATAAGAGACAAACAATCAATTGCTACTCCGGCTGCCCGTCATCCGAAGAACTGTCTTCTATATGGTCATTTGTCTTAGATATCCCTTCTACGAGTGGATCTTCATGTGAGCAGGAACTAGGTTTAATGACTATTAACGAGAACAGCATCAAGAGTTCTTCGGTTGCTCCAGAAAATCAGAATGGGACTGGTTCAGATCAAGTTAATGATCTACCCGGTAAGGATAAGTATCGGGATGGTGCTTCTTCTAAGGCCGAGTCAAGCACAAAACCTCCCGTTCTGGACCATCCAGCTGGAACTTCCAATCAATGTCTGCCGAAGGTATAGCTCAATGTCATATTATCATTTTCATCATGATTTTCGTAACCAACAGTAAATGTAATGAACATTCTCACAATAGCAGAGGGAATGAATTTGAAAGCTTGCTTTCTTGTCAATTTGTTCATTGGTTTTAAAATTTTGTCTTCCTATAGAAGCCATAGAGAGACCAATAGCAAAACTATCGGCGAACTGATTTTGCTAAGTAGTTTCTCACAACCCCTTCATTTCCACAAATCATAATTCCTTCTGTCTAATTCTCAAGTTTCATGTTTGTTTCATTTTCTATGACTATTATTGCACTATTAAAATCTGTTTTGCTTTTGTTGTTTCTTCGTGTTTGTTTCTCGGTCTAAGTTTTATACAGGTTTCACTTTAATTTTAGCTTTCCTGGTTTATTGGTAGCTTAAACTTGAAACCAGAAAATCTGGCTGATTTCTATTATGGATGGCTTAGCTAACACGCCATTATTGAAATCAGCCACACAAATTTAGTTTTCTATATTCTCATAATTTCATCAAATTACGTAGCTAATCTTTCGCGATTAATATGCAGTTCTACTGTCCTGGAACAAAATGCCCTTCAATATGTGAAGATAATATGTATCCCGATTTTGACATGGATGAAGTGGATCTAAATCTTGAGAACTATGATGAACTATTTGGTATGACTCTCACTCATTCTGAAGACCTTTTTGAAAATGGTGGATTTGATAGCTTGTTTGGGACAAATGACATATCTGCTGAAGGTTCCGATTGTATGGGCGCTGGTGCTGCCGAGGTGCTAAACTTTTATCACCCTTTATCTATGATAAGCTTGATTTTTCTATCATTGGAGTGTCAAATGTTGTGCTTATGAATATTTTAGATATATAACCAATTCAACCATTGAATCATGTGACATATAATGTGGACACTAAAAGTCGAAAGTGTTCCTGGGTGAGGGGTGTTTGATATAAAAATCATTCATGAGTTTTCACACAAATAACTTCAAATTTTTAGAGTGCTGCTCGTTGACACACAATCCAAGTGCTGATAGTGATGTTAAATACTGATCGTCTGGATTTGCAAAATGTTAAAAAAATAAAATGCGACCCAGTGCACGAGGCTCACATCTAGTGAGGTCTAAGGAGTGTAAACGTACGCTACTTACCCTGCAAGTAGAGAGACTATTTCTAGGATTTGAATCCGTGACCTCATCGTTATTAAGCAGCAACCTTATTGCTGCGCCAAACTCACCCTCACAAAATGTTAATGAAATAACACAAAGTATCAGTGTACTCGCATATCTTAGATATATTATATCCGTTTGAGGTACATTTATTTTCTTTACCATATATGGTGCATTCATTGAAGTTTGAAGAATGAGATGTTCAATGTTCAGTGTGATGCATGCTTGTAATGTGGAAGTCCTACTGAACAGAGCATTTTAGTTTCTTTGGTGACGGCTGATTTGTTTGACATTTCTTTCATCCAATACTTATTTTTTTCTAATTTTGTGTCTAGGGGTCATCGGTTGAACTAGTCAATGCAATGCAACCGGCATGCAGCAATGCAGAATCTGCCGATTCCATATTGAGTACGAAAACTGAACCAATCATTTGTTTTACATCAAGGCAAGTCCCATCAAACATTTCTTTTTGTGGAATTGCGGGAGAGAGTAATGCTGGAGACTATCAAGATTGCGGGGCTTCTTCAATGCTTCACATGGAAGAGCCTCATTGGCATCCTCGTCCCGAGAATTCCCTGCACTCATCTGCTAACCGCAATAATGCTGTCTTGCGTTACAAGGAAAAGAAGAAGATACGAAAGTAAGTAAATTGCAATAATATTAAAGAATAAATTGCTCTGTCCTCCACTGTATTCTGCAGGAACTACATAGGTCTAGCCTCAACTATGAAAACTTATACGACACTCAGAAAACTGCTAAAACTAACTCTAAAATAGGCCCGATAAATCTGTCAATTAGATAGTTAACTCGTAGATTTTCGGTAATTAAGTGTCATTCCTATCATTGCTCAGCCTTATATATTGAGAAAGGGGGAATAATGGATTGATTTTGGGAAGCTGAACTGAAAACTCAGTTTTCTACACAACCATATGAATTTGATGTTCGGCTGCACCTAGTGAATGTGTAACATGCAATGGTTAACAAGAGTAGGGATTAACTTTGACCACAAAATTACTTATGAGGTAACATGTTAAGTTGACAAATTTGCTATGCTAATTTTTTTAATAGAATGTAAATTTGTTTTCAATTTCATAGTAGCTGAATACTTGAGCTATAAGTAATGATGTCCATGTCTTCTTTCTGGTCTCAACTTGTGGCTGCAATCTGTTACTACATTATTCTCTCCGAAATACTGGATTTGTTTTACTTCTCAACTTCAAAGCATATTTGCTATATGGTTGACTGAAAAAAAAAATATCTTTATTTTAGGTTCGACAAAAGAGTGAGGTATGCCTCTCGCAAAGAACGGGCTGATGTCAGAAAGCGTGTGAAGGGCCGATTCGTCAAAGTTGGTGATGCCTACGATTACGACCCTTTGGGTCCAACCAGAAGCTACTGAATGTACAACTTTTAACCATGTTTTTATAAAGGAAAAGCAACAGTTGTATAGTTGCAAAATAAAAGTTGATGAAACTGTCTGATTTTATGATTTTTATCACAGGGACTAGATTCTTATCAAGAAGAAGAGTGTAACATGGCCTTGTTCAACTGTGCAAGCTCAGAAGCTGAGTCTCTATCCATCACCTTGAAGGATATCCAACTTGTGTGATGTAAGCCGACAAGAGTATTACGAAGGGAGATCATCTGCTGTCCCAAAAAGTGTACCACTGTATGTGTTATCAGTTGTGATTGATCGAAAAAAATACTTAATTAAGTTATGATTGAAAAAATATATTGAAGTTAAAAGTTTAATAATTAAGTATTTTTCAGACCAATTCATAGCCGACAATACAGACCAATAATAGCTGATGGTACAGACCAATCATAACCGATGACACAAGCAGTTACACAATTTGTAGCGCAGCAGATAGTAGATGTATACTAATTATGAAGTGCTCCCTTCAGGAGTTGTGTTTGGATTGCCTTTCTGTTGTAACATGGCAAATTTTGGTTTTTAATTCTTCTTTTCTAAGAATGAAAGTTTCTTTTAAACCCCTTTTTTTGGCCTTGACCATGCTCCATGTTTGTTGTGTAAACTCCCTTTGGTTCTTGCCACATGTAAAAGTGCTAAGTGACATACTTTGATAGTTGTAGATAAAACTACATTGTTGTTAAGCCTCTTCTCTTTGACAGGTATTGCAAAAATCTACATGTATAGAGTTAGGATTATAATTCCCCGAGTTATCTTCTAAATATATTTCATGGCTCGAAGTTATTTCCTTCTTTTTATTGTCCTCCAAAAATCAATTTGCATTATCATATTTCTAGGAATTTTTACTTTATCTTTATTGATTCATTTGTTTTCTTATTCAATTAAAATTCAGTGAATAGCATTAGTGTATATAGTCCAAAACAATCATATTTATCTGTACAATACATAATTTTTATTGCTTTATTATTTATAATAATATATGGGACAATTGAGTGTCTTATGCATTACATTATTATTGTTAATGTATGCCCTAGAAGCAATCATATTTCTCTTGCATAATGTTTATTGGAGTATTATTTATAATAATATTATGAAGAATTACATTTTTTGTGTTTAGATAAATTGTTTAAATAGTAACATGTTTGAAATCTGATCAATATATGAATAACTTTATCTGAACTATCAAATTGATTCAAAATGTTATTTATGGTGCAATCAATATTTCGTTTTCTTTTTGCAAGGTTGTTTCTTTACATAATCAGAACTTCTACCTTTTAACAAAATATAAAACAAGAACACCATCATTAAAGAGACCTTTTACTTGATTTTTTTTCACTTAAGCATGCTTCCCTATACCAAATATTATCATTACTATTATATGAAATGTTTCATTTTATTAATCCAACAATACGTTGATTAAGAGGTGTAAGACCCTTCTGAATCATCAAATAGGTTAAATGTCAAATATTTAATTCCTGAGAACAAATAGAGGTGTCACACACTCTGAAAATGATTAGTTCCTTTCATATGATGAGGGGTACCTTAGTTATACTAAAAAAATACAGCATGCACAAATTGCAATACTAGTTCATAACCTCCAAAATTAAATGGCTATGACAAATTTATAAAGTTGTATAAATTGAAACTTTATAAATTATTTAAACACGGAATGATGCAGGAATGACGCACTATATATTATAAAAACATTTATGGCTCAAAATATCGAATCAACTAAACATTTTTCAAGAGTGAAACTCATTATTTAGCTCGATAAAATTAGTTCATGAATCTGAGTTAAAACGAGTAAAAATTGAACGTTAAATAAACAAATTGAAGTCAAAAAAAGTAAAGTTCGATTCACTAGATTTATAAATTAACTTGATATATATAATACACACGAATAACCTAAATGAGAACAATTCTCATATAAACAAACAGTAAATCATATGCATATATAATTATTGATTAAAATTAAAAGTTAATAAATAATATCATAATCATTTAAAAAAGTCATGTATCTATATTTTAATTTTGACAATTAAAAATCAACAAAATGTATTAATTATTCTTATTTTTTACTTTAATAACGGTTCTAACTTGAGTCATTTTCTATAGAAAACTTTTGCCAACATAAACTTTAATTGATAACCACATTTATGATTAAAGTTTACAAACTTTATCTATATGTATAGTCCACCAAGAGTTTGTAGGTCTTCAAATTTATGTTGATAAGTTATATAAATTTGAGTTCATTAATCTACTTGAAAGTTCGTAAATTTTAATTGAGCCGAATTTGAGTTTAAAAAACAGTTCGATATTAAAATCAGCTCCAAGACTCAAATCAAGTCTTAATAAGTGGAGTTGACTCAAACATTCATTAAATTTTAGCCAAATAACAAACCTGTACAATTAAATTTCATAAAAACTGAAAACATACAAAATGTTGTGCACCAAGATAAACATGTTTAGAATTGAAGCAAGATTTTTGAATCCCAAAGTTAAAAGTAAAACCATAGAGCTGAGTTTCTCAAAGTTCAACTATTGTTAGATAAGTTAAGAGCCATGAACAATGACTACCCCAAACAAAAATCACAAGTAATAATAACTAATAACTAACAAATACAACATGGTCTAACAGTATCCCTCCATCAACACAAATTTCATTTCAAGAATAATCAATTTATGTTGCAAGATCAAGAGTGGCTTGGGGGGATTTAGATGAATCGTGGGTCAACGCGATTTAAGTCAATGGTGACCACATTCCAGATAATCAACATTGCTAGTAGTAGTTGGTGACCACTATAACTAAAGATTGAACATTAAATACTATGCAACAAATGTAAACTATCACATCCTATAAAAAAGGCACATATAGCATCATGTAGTTTCTAATTTTATCTTCCCCGGAAACCCCGATAGGGTGAACATCTGTTATCCGTTGATAACAAAAGCTAAATATGCTTCGCGCTATAATCATTGATATCAATAGTTAGCCACTTTGTATGTTGCAATTTATGATTGCTACTTGCTAGCAAGGGAAGCTGCCAAAACAACCCTTTAAGACAAAGTGACTTCGGAAACCTGTTGAAACAGAGAACTATGACATGGATATGATCTAACTTAACAAATAACTAAATCGTCATAACCTGCAAAGGTTATATCAACATATATAACATAGGCTTGCCAAGCATAACTAATTCAAAGATTAATAAGTAATGTCTAAATAAGATTCTAGAAAGTACAACCTACAATAATACACATTCACACAACTTGAACTAAGTCTAACTGAATTCCATATCCAGAAACTTAACTGTCTAACCGGCAACAATCTGATTAAATAAAAGCATAATGTGGCTAACTAGTCATAGAGGCTGATAACAGACAGGAAGTTCTAGATTGATGATGTTCAGAAAGCTCTAGATCGATGATGTTCAGGAAGCTCTAGATTGATGATGTTCAGGAAGCTCTAGATTGACCATGTTTTCTATCTTCAGTTGTCTAAGCAATTGGTAAAAACAGACATGCTAGTGGTACATCTGGCTTCTAGAAAGTGTCGGCCTGGAGTAAGTGCCTTGTGTCTAGAAAACGCTTCTAACCTGCATGCAACTTCTATGACAAAGCTTAGTAATAAGTCTATCTTGCATATGGATGGTAACGACTACTGCCACCATAACTTCCCCTACTAGCATACATTCCGCCAGCCCCATCGTAACCAGCACCAGGGCCTGACTCATAACCCCCACCAGTGCCAGGACCACCATAGCTTCCATAGCCCCCACCACCTCGTCCATATGTACCTAACCCACTGCCACCATATCCACCACCCAGGGCTCCCATGTAGGAACCATATCGACTAGAGTAACCAAATGATGGTTCTGCTCGGTAGCCTGCATATCCACCAGCTGCACCAGCAGCACCACCATAACCCCCAAAACTACCACTGAAGTCATCACCACCACCATACCCACCATAATCACCATACCTAGCACCAAAACCTCCCATAGACCTATAGGAACCGGGGCCATAACTGCTACTAGATAAACTTCCATAAGAGTCGCCAAATCCATCAAAAGCATTATTGTAAGAACGTGCCCTAGAGTCACTAGTAAATGGAGGAAGAGAAGCGGGGTTTGAGGATTTCTTTGGCTCAGCCTTCTTGATCTCAACCTACAACAAAGAAGTGGGTCAACCTAGATACACTCACAAGCAGAATACTTTTATGCCTGGCTTGCGAGGGAGAGAGTAAGTCTGCTTACAAATTGACTTAATCAATAGCAATAACATCAAATAAAGAGGTTCTATTGTTATCGAAAAGTAATAGAAAGAAACAATCATTAAATGTCTCACAAAGACATCGTTTAAAATCGAAACAGTTTACAACTTCATTATTCTTGACATCGGCATTGCCAGTTCCAATTCCAAATACATCAAATACCCTAAATAACCAAGGAGAACTCACCTGAGTACCAGCCATATCAATCATATTCCCATCCGACAAGATGTTATCAACATCCTTATCATTGTCAAAAACTATAAATCCAAAACCCCGGGAACGTTTTGTAGCATGATCACGTATTATTTCATGTTGCACAACTTTCCCATACTTGGAGAAGAAACTCTTGAGCTCATCTGAAATTGATAACACTAGGTTAGAAGTTTATAGTCAGAGAAAATAAAACAAAAAGTAAACACACACAAAATAGTCATCATAGTTATATCAATCAAACTATACTGCAATTCAAACCTTCAGATACTGCTGTTGGAATACCACCAACAAAAATCTTCTTTGTTTTGAAGTCATTAGCTTGAGATGAAGACTTTGGAATAGTCCTCTTGATCTCCACCTGGTAAAAACAAAAAGGGTTCATCATGGGTAAATCAAAACAATAAGGGTGACCCAATGCACGAGGCTCCCAACCAGTAGGCTCGGGGGAGGGTAGATGTACACAGCCTCAACCGAAACTCAACTCACAAAAAGAGCTTGGCTGTGAGTTGGTTTTTCGAGGAAGGAAAAGTCGGGATCCATGAAATACACTAGTGAGATTAATCGTACCTGCTTGCCATTGATAACATGGTCCTCCTGAATGACATGGTCAACAACTGAAGGATCTGCATAGGTGATGAACCCAAAACCCCTTGGTCGACCCGATTGTCGATCCTTCATTATCACCGAATCCGTTATCTCTCCATATTTCTCAAAGTACTTCACAAACATCTCTGAAAAATCAAATCAAATCAATAACAACAACAATGATAATAAAAATCATAGCGCAAAACACCCAATTGAAAAAAGGAACGAAATTTGGAGAAAGAGAGAGTTTCTCACCCACGGTGGTGTCTTTAGCTAACCCACCAATGAAGATTTTTCTGCATTATTACAATGAAATTGAAGAAAAATTAGAAGATGAAAAGAGAGTATAGAGAGAGAGAGAGAGAGAGAAAAGAGAAAGGAAGAAAGCGAACCCAGGACTAGCACCATCGGTGTCACCCTTTCTGGAAGCCATGGATGCAGATCGAGGTTTTCTGAAAAGAGAAAGGAAGATAAAGAATGGTAAAGGGTGAGTTAGAAATATGGCTATAGTGTTTTACTATTCATATATATCAATGAAATATTCGATAAACTTGGGCTTGGGCTTCGGTTATTCTTGCTTGTAAAGATGTAAGATTTTTTTTCCGGTTTACCACATGTATCTCGCACTAGATGCAATCATGTCTGGGTCAGAAATATCTACAAATATGTGAGGTTAATTCTCTCAGCGAACATTTTTTCTATCCACAAAACTTGAACTCAAGACTTTGTTTAAGAGGAATCAAACATGTACCACTTGAACTCAAGACTTTGCTTAAAAAGAATCAAGCATGTACCACTTGAACCAACACTCATTAGTGGAAAGATATAAGATTTGATTGTAATCATCAAATTAATCGTTTAAAGAATAAGATTATGATTTGGATGAGATTATGTACCATAGAATTAAACCATACTTATCAAAAACAAATATATTTTATAGAACATAGAGACATGGGACTCATTAACAAATTCTTTTTTTAAATCTCTTATTTTGATATGTAGGACAATCAAGGATGACTTATATTAATATATTATATTGTGTTTAAAATATTTATTTATTTTTTTGTTATCCATCAAAACAATGGGAAAACATAAGATTAATATGTTGATTTTACTAAAATACTTTTCACTCAAAAACTATAACCATTATGGTTCTAGCATTTTTTTTTATGATTAGAAAAATTAAATTAGTTTTGTTATGCAACATCTATAGATAGATAAAGGATTCCTCTAAGATTAAGTAATAAAAGTAATAAGAAAGCATTGCAAGAAGCTTTTTTAAAAGATATGGAAAAAAAGCTTTCAATTAGAATATGATTATATGACAAATAATAAATATATAAGACATGTAAACACTAGATAAAGATGTGAATTAGGTTTGTAAATCATTTGATACAAATAAGTAATTCCAAAAGAAAGCACATCACTTTCTTTTTGTACAATCACTCACAAACTTTATGATTACTCTTTAGTTTAATAGTGTAAAAGAAGGCTTTCAGAATAACTAAAGAATTCTACACCCAATCTAATATGTTAGAATCCTTGTCGATAACACTTGATCAATTTCAAACTAAACTTAGTTTCTAGAAATTATGAGAATTTAGAATTTTTCGTATAAAATTCTATGAAAAAGTTGTATGTTTTTAAAAACTTAGGAGGTTATATATAAAGTGTAGGGGTTCCGAGGTCCACTCGAGAACGCATGCATCATTTGGGACCATACTCGTACATTTGGATATATATTGGTTGAGTTTCAAATTTGAAATACTCATTCTCAAGACTACTTAAGTGGCTATTGTAACTTGGTAAATCATTTAGAGGACTTCATTGTTCAATTTAGTAATCTGTTAATCAATTTTTGTTAACTTATTACTCTATTTCAGGTAAATTATTACTTAGTTTCTAGTAATACTTTACATTGTTTTCTAAAAACTCAGAACCTTTGTTAACAATTTCTACCTCTTTAACTTTAAGAAAAATACTTAACAAGTCTTGAATGATATCCAATATATAAGATATTAAAACTTTTCTTCTTTATTGATGTTGTATCTTCGCCAAAATTTATCCAAGATCAATGACATACACTTTTTCAATATCAATTTCTTGATGATGACAAATTACATCTTTAACAATTTGGTGTTTGATTTGGATTTAATCCTTATATCTTGTAACTTGTATATTCCCTACTTTCTTTTCTAATTTAAATCTTTAAATATTCAAACATAAAAGTCAAAACCACAAAATCAACTTTTCTCCCCCATTTTAATATTATCAAAAGAAGAAAAAACAATAATTTCAAAGTCAAAATAATATAAAAAAAACATACAACTTAAATTCAAAGGTCATGAATTCAAAAAGTTGTTCACAAGCAATCAAAGTACCATTACAATTGGAAAACTCCAAATAAACATAGAAATTTTCTTTGGGTTTTCTATCACTTCCCACACTATATTTTCCTCATTTCAATTTTCACATTCTGTTTGAATATTTCTACACAAATTGAACTGTACACATCGCATTTGACCAGTAATATCAGTTGTCTCACAACCAAATGGTTTATCTATCTCTGCTATATAAAAAGATAAAACATTACATAATATAATTTTCTCTTTTCTATTTTGTTTTTTAACCCCTTTAATTTTTATAAAAAATATATAATCATTTATATCTATATAAACTTCAATCTTATATATAAAGCGAAAACATATTTTAACTACCATCATGATATAATTTTATCTTTCCTATTTTATATTAACCCCTTTTAATTTCTACAAAAAATATATAATCATATGTAATGACCACCAACATATTAACCACCCTTTACCTTAATTTGACAATTAAAATAAAGACACAAAAATATAAATAAAGTGCATCAAATAAAAATTACAATATAAATTATATTTAATACAAAAATATTATGATTCACTAAAATAAAATATACAAAACTTAAGTCTTTAATATCAGAAGCCTAAAAAATATAGGCTTGTAGACACGAAATGAGTATCGCAACATTAGTATATAAAAATTTAAGAAAAATGCAATGAACATTAAATATGTATACACAGACATTAAGTGTTTTTTATAATGTCAGCAAATCTTCACTATTCATATATTAATTATTATTCACTTTTAAATAAAGTATTACAAATGAACAGTGATGAATGATAATTCTATAAATTTTAAACTCTTATTCTTAACCTTGTTCTAATTATTATTGAGAATGTACTACTCTCACGCATATCCTTGAATCTCCCGCAAAATTATGAACGTTGAAAAGTGTTTCTACTAACAACACCATTCTCCTCCTCCTTCTTCTCTCCTCCACCATAACTAACCTCCTTATTCGTTCTCCTCCCCTACTTACTTTTTCCATTCTCTCCTCGTTATTATTATTATCATCATCATCGTCATCATCACCATCATCGTTCCTTTGTCGCGGAATCCGTTAACCCCGGAATCCGCCATGGAAGATGTATAGAATAATATCCACGCCGGCTTCTAAGTTCCGCGAACTCCGGCGAGTCCACTCAAAAAAAACTACTGCAGCTACCGACGTGGAACACGCCCACCATATACTATGGCGATACCAGATCCTAGACCCGGACAGCGACATTGTTACGTATTGGAACAAGGTTTTTCTTGTTACGAGCCTTCTTGCGCTCTTTGTCGATCCTCTCTACTTTTTTCTTCCAACTGTTGGTGGTCCTGCGTGCATGAAAGCGGATCATAAACTTCGTATATTGATCACTGTTCTTCGTTCATTTGCTGATCTTTTTTATGTTCTTCATATGGTCATGAAGTTTCGTACTGCTTTTGTTGCGCCAAATTCTAGAATTGTTGGTCGTGGTGAACTTGTTATGGATCCTCGTCAAATTGCTATGCGTTACTTGAAGTCTGATTTTGTTATTGATCTTGCAGCTACTATTCCATTACCACAGGCATCAAATTTCTCATCATTCTTTCTATTTCAAATATATTTCTAACATACTTTTGGTGTTAATATGCGATGCGGCCACAATATTGCGGCGACTGTCGCAATTGCATTGTGGTGAATCAAACTACACTATCACACGTTTAGTATATGTTTCAAAATATTTACGAAAATAACCTATTTTTTAGTGAAGTCGTGGATGAGATCCACGACTTCCTGACATATTCTCTTTCCATGGAGAGAATATGTCACGGAAGTCGTGGATGACATCTACGACTTTCCCCAAAATCGTGGATCCCATCCACGACTTCCCTAAAAAATAGGTTATTTCCGTAAATATTTTGAAACATATACTAAACGTGTGATAGTGTAGTCAAACTACACTATCCACGTAAATTTTCCGTGTGACAATGAATCACAACAACTCCGCTGTAAAGGACTATATCAAAATATATTTTTAATTATAAAATAATTCATAGTGTAATTATCACAATTCGTGTCTGCTGCAATATATATTTAATGATTTATACAGATTGCATTGCAGATTGTGATTTGGTTAGTGATTCCAGGGAGCACAAACGCAAGATCATCTAATCATGCCAACACTACTCTTGCACTTTTTGTTCTTATTCAATATGTTCCTAGACTTTTTCTTATCTTCCCATTGAACCAGCGTATCCAGAAAACCACCGGTGTCATCGCCAAGACTCCTTGGATTGGAGCCGCTTATAATCTAGTTCTCTACATGTTAGCTAGTCATGTAAGTTTCGCAGTCGATCACCACGCCAGAATCGCAAAACAACAGCGCTATAAATCGACACTCTAATAAACGATTTTGTTTTTTCAGGTTACAGGAGCAACTTGGTATCTATCATCAATAGGGAGACAATTTAGCTGCTGGAAAACACAGTGCGAGCTTGAAGATAAATCACATGCTCTGTCTTGCTTACCTAGTTTTCTTGATTGTAGTAGTGTGGAACTTCCTGAAAGACAATACTGGCTAAATATAACTCGTGTGATTAGCAAATGTGATGCAAAGAGCAAGATCAACATCAAATATAAGTTTGGTATGTTTGCAGATGCATTCTTAAATGATGTTGTCACTACAAGTTTTAAGGAAAGATACTTCTATTGTCTTTGGTGGGGCTTACGAAATTTAAGGTATACTATATCTCCCCCCATTGTTCTTTTAGTGTTATCAATGCTTATGCTTACATTCCCACTAATATTTTGTTTTAGGTTTGTTTAAAAATATATATCATGTTGAGATACTTCTGTAATGCAATAGATTTCTTTAAGCTAGTTTGTATATGGAATTACCATCACAAATGAAGTTCACACCAATGGAACTATGAAGAGATAGTATATGTATGAGTTTGGTTAGTTTTTTATGTACAAAACTCACAAATGAAGGTGTTTCCTTTTCCTTCAAACATTTATTAACTTAATGCTCTTCTAGATTTTCACATAGATATTTTGAGAATCCAAGAGCACATTCATCAATTTCGAATTATACATAACAATAAATTAATCAACATACCCTTCTAGATTTTGGCTTTTTGTATTCAATTCTGTATAATTTTGTTGTGCAGTTCATATGGACAGAATTTGGACACCACCACATACCTTCTGGAGACACTATTTTGCATCGTATTATGCATTGCTGGGTTAATTCTCTTTTCACTTTTGATTGGAAACATGCAGGTAAAACACTACATATATATTTAAAACCTTATTTTCTAATGAAGTGAATATGAATTCTTAAGCATATTTTTGGTTGTTGCAGACATATTTGCAATCAATGTCAGTTAGACTTGAAGAATGGAGAATTCGTAAAAATGACACAGAGGAATGGATGAGGCATCGTCAGTTACCAACAGATTTGCAAGAACGTGTTCGTCGGTTTGTGCAGTATAAATGGTTAGCAACTAGAGGAGTTAATGAAGAGTCCATTCTTCTTTCATTACCTATGGATCTTCGTCGTGAAATTCAACATCATTTGTGTCTATCTCTTGTTCGCCGTGTATGTCCCACTCTACCTTACCTTATTTTTCTTGTAATTTATACATAATACCTTGCTGCCTCTTGTATAACAATGTAATAGTAGCGATACTTGTTGGAATACGCAGTCACACACTCAAAAAACGACTAATTGCTAGAGATATCCTTAGTAGTATAAAAAACAATACAATAGTTTTAAACATATTGTTTTAAATTGCAGTTGCGATTACGACAGTGTGACTATTGCGATGTAGATCGCAGCCATTGTGGCGTAGTATATTTTGAGATTAAACAAATGTTTTAGAATTCGATACAGTTTGATGCGACTCAAATACGGTTTGATGCGGTTATGCTACAGCATAATGTGGTCATATCATTGTGATTCGGTATTACGCTACAATTACGGGTTGTGGTTATCAAAACAACCACAATATTACGGCTGCATACTGATTGAAAATTCCATGATCTATACAGGTTCCTTTTTTCTCACAAATGGATGATCAACTTCTTGATGCAATTTGTGAACGCCTTGCATCATCACTAAGTACAGCAGACACGTACATTTTTCGAGAGGGTGACCCAGTTGATGAAATGCTATTCATTATCAGAGGCCAATTAGAGAGTTCCACAACCAATGGAGGAAGATCTGGTTTCTTCAATTCCATCACACTAAGACCTGGTGATTTCTGTGGAGAAGAATTATTAACATGGGCCTTAATGCCAAACTCCACCCTCAACTTACCTTCTTCAACTCGAACAATCAAAGCTATTTCTGAAGTTGAAGCTTTTGCACTACAAGCAGAAGATCTCAAATTTGTAGCAAGTCAATTCAAGCGCCTTCATAGCAAGAAGCTTCAACATGCATTTAGATACTATTCTCATCAATGGAGGACATGGGGTTCTTGTTTTATACAAGCTGCATGGAGAAGGTATAAGAAAAGGAAAGCAACAAGGGAGTTATCCATGAAAGAGAGTTACTATTACATGGAAATGAATGAGACAGAGAGTGATTATATGGAAAGGGATGATAGTGAAATCTATGAAGGTGGTGAGATTGGAAGATCTTCAGGGAATGTGAAAAAGGTTCAGAATTTTGGTGCAACTGTTTTGGCTTCAAAGTTTGCAGCAAATACAAAGAAAGGGAATCATAAGATTCCAGATAGGGACCCTGTACCACAATTGTTTAAGCCAGATGAACCTGATTTCTCTATGGATCATGAGGAAGTTTAGTGTGCACAGAACCTATCAATAGCCGAAAATATTAATTTTAAGAGTAATTTAATAGGAAGTTTTTGACTTGGATGTAAACGGTATTGATGGATAAGTGTAATGTTTATTGTATTAATAATTACATGCCTTGAATGAATTCACCTTCAAGTATTGCATTACACATGCATAGGTTGACAAGGAATCATAATGTTTTGTAAGACATAGCTTCAATACATCACATTTAAACGAGTAATATACACTACTTTATAGTTGTAGAACAACAACCTTAAAGTTGACTTAACGACGCTTTTAAAAATTGTCTATCTGAACACAACAAAATATAAGGTTTGATTCAACTATATTATTTTACATAATGACGACTTTCTATATTTATAATGTGAGAATAAAATATATTTTTTTGCTATAAAGAGATAACTTATCTTCTTCGGCCTATAAAATGTTAATATGTGTCATATTTAATCATTTTCTATAAAAATATTTAAAAAAATAAACAAAATAGTACATGTGTCATATTTTTAGTAGCTGAAAGAGACAATTTATCTTCATGTAGGAGATATTTTATTATTCCAATTAAATTGACACATATGGGTTAAGTTTGAATGTACTTGATAGAGATGGCAATCAATACCTATACTCGCTAGTAATACCCATGAATCCACTAATTACCCAAAGACCTCTAGGTAGTAATGACAATATGGACATTGCTCGCTTTGTCTGTTAGCCCATATTGTTCAATCCACTTGCCTGCTTTATTAGTAGGCATTTTAAGCGGGCTCCGTTGGCCGCTCGTGGACATTATGTGGGCCAATTTTTTGTAAGCCCAACCCAACTGCCCAACCTCATTCACTGATTTCACTTCAGCCAACATTCCCAACATAGAAATTATTTCAAGAGTCCCACAGTCACATGTACCATTCCTTTTAGTATTGATATAAGTTAGTAGTGAGTCACAATTTTTTATTTTTTAGCGTAAACAAGAAAACGCCTGCAAGTCGTCTACATGCTCGTTTTAAAACGGACAGAACATGTAATTTTGTCTGTTAAGTTTTTGTGGGTATGACCGTGCCCACATAAGTTTTGCAGGCATGCCCATGTCTACATAAGTTTTGCGGACATACTCGCATCCGCAAAAGTTTTACGGACATAATGCAATCACAAGCAAAACAGTCTATTTTGCCATCTCTACTTGCATGTGATAAACTCAGTTATACTTGTGTGAACTCAAGACAAGTCCGAATCCTAAAATGATATAATGGAACATGAATAGGGATTAGGTTAGACATATACACGTACCCATCTAGACTTATTGTCATCCTTACCACTCAATCGACAATGCAATTGGACCAAATGGTAGGTTGAAAAAGGATCTAGAATGTTCGGCCAGGCCCAAATTCATAAGTTTTTTTGTGTTTGGTTTTGGAAGCCTAAGCTAGAACAACAACAACGATTCTCTCTCTCCCTCAACACACATTCTCAATATTTTCTACCTTCAAACAAAACATGTATGCGAATTCAATTTCCCCATTCTCCTTTCGAATTCTCACATCCCAAATTCCACTCACCAAATCTTCAATCTCTCTCTTCAAACCCACCAACTTATTCTCCTTCAAACCCATCTCCTTCCAGAAACTTCCACCAATAACACCAACAACAACACCTTCTGCCACGTCATCATCACCTTCTCTTCAACCCATCGAATCTCTCCCTTCAAATCTTCAAGAAATAATCAAACTTTTTCAATCCGTTCAAGAACCCAAAGCCAAATACCAACAACTTCTCTTCTACGGCAAAAACCTCAAACCCCTCGACCCACAATTCAAAACCACGCAAAACAAAGTCCAAGGTTGTGTTTCACAGGTTTGGGTCCGAGCCTACCTTGATCAAACTAAAAAAAACGTTTTTTACGAGGCTGATTCCGATTCTGCCCTCACCAAGGGCCTTGCTGCGTTGCTCGTTAACGGGCTCTCTGGGCAGCCCGTTGATGAGATCATTCGGGTTTCGCCGGATTTCGTAACGCTGCTTGGGTTGCAGCAGAGTTTAACTCCTTCTAGGAATAATGGGTTTTTGAATATGTTGAAATTGATGCAGAGGAAAGCATTGGCTTTGTATGTTGAGGCCGAAAAAAATGGGGCCGAAACCGGATTGAAAGGCGGTGATAGCGATGATGGATTTGTTGAGGATGTGATTGAGAATGAGAATTTGGAAGTTGAAGCACCATTGGGTGGTTCTGATGTTTATGTAGGACTAGGGGGAAGAGGGAAGAGAATTAAGGAGAAGATTGAAAAGGAGCTTGATCCGATTGAATTGGACATCGAGGATGTGTCTTATCAACATGCTGGGCATGCTGGTGTGAGAGGGAATGGTGATGGAGAAACACATTTTAATCTTAAAGTCGTGTCGGAGAATTTCGAAGGGAAGAGTTTGGTGAAGAGGCATAGGCTTATTTATAATCTTTTGCAAGAGGAGTTGCAATCTGGATTACATGCATTGTCAATTGTGGCAAAGACACCATCTGAAGTTAATCAAGTATGAAAATTGATTATGCAACAAGAAGATAGGTCGAAAAATTATACTTTTATTGTTCATATCGCCTTTAATGATGTACTTGTATGTTTGCTTATTGGATTATTTTTGTTAGATGTTAGAATAATTATCGAATCGTGTCATTGAAGTGATGAAATGCATAATTTATTTGGTGATGATTTTTTTAGTGTTTTAAGGGTTTATGTAAATTGTTATAAAGGTTAAATCGTATAAATCCGGACTTGCAATTTCGTCATTTAAAAAGCAAAAAGATGTTGATCCGGCTCTAAACACAACTTGAATGAATGCCTTATTGTTTTGGCAATTTTATTTTCTGAGTCAAGGTTGAATTATTGAGCCTCTTTGTTGCTTACACAGAGACAAAGGGGAAGAAGAAAATATGATGAAGTAAGACACTGATTTTCTTTTTCTTCCAACCGAATGATACATTATTTCCGCAAATTTCAGTTCTATAGGATCAATATGTGCATGAGATATTTGATACAAAGAAGGATACATTACCATAATTGATGGAAAGAATAGCATATGGATGTAGCAGTACCTTAGCCATACAGTTCTACTAGCTGTTGCATACAAACTTTGTCTTGAATTTCGATGAATGTGGTTGTGATCTTTAGTATAAGGCTGTGAGAGTGGTGTGCATTTGAGGCTGATTATTTGTCTTCATCCTATTTTGTTCAAAACTGTTTGAATTAAGGGTCTAAAAAGTATCAAATCTCATATATTAAACTTTAATTGCTATGTTTGCATTTTATTAGTTACATGTTTCGCTGTAACGGTTTTATTTTGACCGAAAATACTTTTTTAATAAGCATTCATTCTAATGGTGGCTGAATTGAAGTGAGAAGAAGCATTAAGCCTACTATGTAGCTTTTAATCACAGGTTCTTTTAAATTAATCCAGCAAGTCTTTCATTTTCATTTGACTGTTGAAATGTATATGCGATTATTCGTAGTTTCATGATTAAGATTGCTATTAAATTAGAACCATGAACTAAATCATGTTTATACGCTATCAATCTTACTGGTTATGTCCTTCTTTTACTTATTCTTGAGTAGAAGCATAGAAATTTCGTAGTCGTGAACGTGATTGGAGAGGTTCGATGAATCAAGACTTTAACACATGCTAGTTCACCACTTTTAATTTTTCCTGATCTAAATCACTTCTGCAATAATTGTTCTTGTGCCCAATTTAACTTGCTGGAGTTTGTACATGTAATCAAAGACATTCTTGAACTGTATGAATTTTAGGACGAAGAGGAAGTAATTACAAGAATGTTATGATATAACGATTATGAAGCTACTCTGTTGCTTATATATTTAAGACTGTTTTCACTCCATTATGTGCTCTGTTTTCTGGGCTTGGATGAATGAAAATTGTGCATAATTGTACAAGTATCTGTTAAATTCTTGGTTGGTTTAAATGCGTACTTGATCGCTAATAAAATCCGATATTCCAGGACTGTCATGGACTGTTTGGGACATTTAGGCATTTTTAGTTCTTAAGATGCATGTCTCAAATAATTTGTTGTGTGTGTATAACTCTAAGGCATGTATGTTTATAACATGTTTGATGCTTTTGCCTCAATGTTAAGACTACTATGTGTGTTAATATGCTGTAATAAATGTTTGAATATGAAATTCAGGCCCTATTAGTATTATTTCTCATTCAATTCCATGAGTTATAAACATGCCATAACACTTACACCATGAAATAGAGCTTACTTAAAGTATACAAAAACAAGGCTGAACTCATTGATCATAATCACTTGAAATGCATGTGTTTAACTCAGAAAACAGAGAGGAATAGACATGCAACATCAAATGTGAGTTTACTAATACAATACTTAACCAATGGAGTGGTTCAGACATCGTACAAGAGTTAGTTTGGGAGTTGGATTTCAGAGGGGAACAAATAGAAAGGGAAGATATATATATATATATATCATGGCTCCTAAGCATTTCATTTTCTCTCCGAAAATTAACTCTCAAATTGACCATAACAAGCTTGAACACTCTTACACCAAGTCAGAACTTTCGAAACTAGATTTCATATAATCAAATGAGAGAGTCAACCAAATCTAACATCAAAATTGAAAATATGAATTCTTTCCCAATGTTATTTTAGATAATAATGTGAAAGTATGAGTTTGATTATGAATACAATTCTTCTTCTAAAATTAGTAATTTAGGTTGATATATCTTTTTGTAAAATGAAATATCATCAAACATTTATAATGCAGAAATTATATGATTAATATCAAAAAAATTAGGAATAATAAATATAAGAATATATATCAAGAAGCTAATTTATATAAAGTGAAGATTAATCGGTTAAAATATAATAAATGAAATTTAACTAGAAATAATATAATAAACCTCTTACTCTAAATGCAAGATATAACATAGAGAAAATGACTCAAATACATAAATACGGTGAAAAGCTCTGGTATGAAATGTCTAAAAAAAAAGCAATATAAGACGAGAAGAACATAAATACATAAGAACGATTCCATCTATCTATGTATCTTTGTTTGGGATTATTGCGAATTGAATCATCATGTGGGGCACCATTTCCAATCTCAAAGACAATTTGAACAAGATCGCTCTCGATGTTCACGACGATGACGTTGATCATGAACAAATGCTCCTCCGCATCTACGCCGACCACAACTCCGCCGTCTCCGATCGCCGCAACTCTCACGGTTTCGCTCATTCCAATTCTCCCCTCGCAAACGGGATCGATCATTATGAGGTTATAGCATTATAATATTTGAGCTATTATTGGAATCTGTGTGTGTTATTATCAGCTTAGGTATTGAGAGAACCAGTTCGCGGTTCGTTTCCAACATAAGAGAATTGTGTTTCAATGATCAAAACTCACTCGGAGATTTCAACTACTTCTCTAACTATACTACACAAGGTTTTTAATGTATGTCAAAAATAGTATTTCAAACAACAACATTAATGTTTTCAGAGTCTCTGCAACCGCATTGTGGCCACAATTGTTTTGGAAGTCATAATTTGCTTTTTATTTCTCCATAATGTTGCCATTCTTCTGCATGAAAATTAGCATTAGCAGTTTAGCACACATTACAAAAAAGTTGCTATCATGCATGAAATTAAATTTCATTCGTTGCTTATCACCTGTTCTTGCCCCTTGAATCTCCGAAATGTTAGCAGTCACTTGGCTAGATAGATGACAACTTGTTATCCAAAAAAGAGATGTCATTGGCAGTTTTTCTGCGCTTCTTGTAGATAGAACAATACGAAGCAGAAATCAAGAGACTTCAAGCATCCGAGGCAGAAATTAAAGCACTGTCTCTTAATTATGCAGCCCTGTTAAAAGAAAAAGAGGTATGGCTATTACCTTCCAGCAATATGTAATAACCAGTAACCTATAGATTTAAATTTCCTCTTGTTTCGTGTGTTGGAGCCACTAGTTGTTACCTGTTTCAGATTCAGCTGCTTTGGTGGCATTAACCAATCTTTTAATATATTAGCATGCATCTTCTGTATGTTGAATGATATTATTTCATTTAACTGGGATATGTTTGTTATATTCTTGAAGAACAATTTTTTTGGTTCCGTGTAGATTTTGCTTATTGAAAATTGAAATCTTATGGACCTTATCTTGGATTCTTTGGTCTGTTTAAAATAAAGCGAACTTAGCGAAAACTGATAATATGAAAATAAACATCTATGCATGTTCTGCATTTTGTGCTTTCTAACTGTGTCCCTTTCCCTTTCCCCATAAAAGAAGACTTACAACTTTGTTAAATGCAAAATGGAATTGTATCCTCATTGCATGATCTATTTCGAAGTGGTTTCCTAAACAGCACGTAACAATTTATCTTAATTATTAACCCCGTTTTTATATAATTTGTTAATGGCGTTTGATATGAATATCTGTGCAATCATTTTAACTTTGCAGGATCAGATTGTTAGATTGAATAAAGAAAATGCCTCTTTAAAGCAGAATATGGTGGCTGAAGGCTCTGTAGTATCTACAAATGGCACTTATTTAGTCAAGGTAGTCGATATTTTAATTAAAGCTTTATTATGGAGAGGTCAACATATGCTTTTAACCTGTGCTGTAAAGCCTCCATTACATTTGGTTCTTGTATTTATCATGTTTAGCAATACTATATGTGATACAAATCAGATTCGTTCACACAATAAAAACAAGAACAATTGAATAAACAGAGAAATTTCTGTGTTGATATCTGAAAATGAAGGAATTACAGTTCTATAAGCACCAACTGCCGCAGAGCTAGGATCCTACACAGAGCTAATGCTCTCCGTTAATTTAAACATTCAATTTTACAAGGAAAGGACAAGGTAATGACACCTTCAGTATCTGGTTGTTCTTAAATAATTCTGGAACACTGGAAATGCCTTGCATATATTAGTTTTTGGTAATGTAATTTCTTGACTTAATGTTGTCCGATGTGTGATTTTCACCGAGTCTCCAGCATGAAGTTCACCTTTTCTCTTCCTATAGACATTAGTTTTTCTATTGCATTATCATGCAGAATCCTGTTATTTGTCTGGTCATTTTGATTAATATACTTTTATACGTTCATTTTTATTTTTAGTGATGAGTGAACTTGACAATAGATGTATGAATGCCTTCTAGTAGCTTGCAGATTTGGTTGATGGAAATAATAGGCCCACAGTAGATGTACATCATACAACTGAGATACAAAAGGTGAAGTTGGAACTGGAGCAAGAACGTGATCAATTGTCAAAAACTCAACAAAAATTTGAAGGTATTTATTCCGCATTTAGAACATATAAACATTATTGTAATTTTGGAAGTGTAAATAGAAATGACCTAACATTCTGGTTCTTTCTTCAATGTCAGAGGAACAGAAATTGAACAAGTCTTTTCAGGAGGAGTTCAAAATATTGAAGTTGGAAAGAGACAAAGTGAGTTTATATTATTAGTCGAAATATAAATTTTCATGATCATGGTTGCAACACATTTTCCTCACCGCACTCATGTTTAAGGTGTATGTCTATCACCATGGATCATCTATATCTGACCGTTCAGACATTTCTTGAGATAACAAACTGCATATGTTTATACTATTGAGAGAACAAAATTTCAAACTTAAGAGAGCTATTGAGATAAACCAATTGCTGCTCGTTATAATTTTACATTTCTCTAGATTGTACATTGTGGGATGTCCTTTGTATTTGATATTTTTATTAGTCTTATTGCTACCGACTTGGTCCCTTCATTGACATAACATACCATAATGTCAAAAATCGTAAAAAAATACCTCAGGAAATTGTTCAACATTTTTAGGAATGCCTTTTAAGTTGTGGCTTTTATTTCAAGTTACTGCTAAAAGACTCATAAGGAACTCACTAGTTATGGTACTATATTTTGATAACAAAAACTGTACGGTATTTAAATGGCATTAAATTATCCACAAGAATCAGCTCAATTGGTAGAGTTGTGGGACATTAAGCATGAGTACCTAGGTTTAAACCCGGGCAGCTGATATATTCCCCCTCCCATTTAAAAATATTTGCCTATAAAAAATAAAAATTTGATGGTGAAAACAATTAGATTTAGCATCAAATTATCAGAATATTTTTTCAAACAAAAAACAAAGGACTGTTGATAGCTATCCAAATCGAAACTCTTGTGTTGTCTTTGAGCAATAATGTCTCTTCTAAAAGTCTTTATGCCGGTTTCGATGTACTCTTTTGCAATGTAATGGCTAATATATTTTGGTTATCTAACCCATACATATATATTATATTATTGCTTTGAAGACATATAAGGAGGTGAACATAGTACGCAGTGAATTAAATGAGAAAGTATCAGAAATAAAACGTTTGCAATTGGAGTTGGCCAGACGGGAAAATGAAGAAGCTGTTGAGGCTGTGGATAGCTTGAAACGACTTACAAAAACCTTAGAGAAGGAAAACTCTACTCTTAAGGTTGGTAGTTTTTTTTACTTTTATGCATTACTTTACTTCTTGTAACATTTTGTACTGTATCACTTGAAAATTGATAATGATGCTTCATGATATTTTGCTTCAAAATGCACTCTAGTATAATCTTATATTCCTATTATTATTAGATGGAAAAGATAGAGGTTGAGGCTGCCCTGAAATCAAGCAGGAAGTCTTTCACTGATAAAATGTTATCCGGTGCTTCTCAGATTCAGAACAACAATGCAAGCAGGATCAATAATGTGAGCCAAAACATTATTGCAATATACACTTTACAAGTTATGCATTTAGAGTAATGTTAGTAATTATTTTTTTTTCTTTGCTGGGGATGGGGCATTGGCTTTTGGTAACAGATGCCAGATCCTTCTCAAAATTTTCCAGGAGAGGAAGAAATGGAAAGATCCATACAAAAGCTAAGTAAAGAATTGATGGAAACACAGCGGGATAGGGACAAAGTATTGCAAGAATTGACACGCATTAAACAGCATTTATTAGAAAAGGTTTCATTCTTTTTAGTTAATTTATCTTTAATTTCTAAATCAGAACCAATGATGATGAAGCGTGACACTCAAGAGACAAACTGTGTCCCAGTTATAATAATTTTTTCCATTGTGTGTGTCTCATTAATAATATATCAGATGCATACTTTTTCCCATGTTAAACTTTACCAGGATGTACCCTTGTTACCTGCCTCTAACATGGTTGAATAGGGTTAATACAATTGGAATGAGACTCATTAGCTTTTGTCCACATTGGTGGTCAAACTCTTGTTAATTAGTGCATGACCTTCTGCTTGGTCAGCATTTTGTTTTCAGCAGTCATATGCATTACAAAACGTTCTTTAAGTGGAGGACATTTTGATCCAGATGACCTGTTGTAGGAATGTGAAATATAGTTTTGAATTTGTTGCCTAATAATGCTGGGATATAAAATGATTAGCTAATTAGCTCTGCAATGCTAAATAGTACTGTTTTAGAAACCATCCTTTGTTTACTTATATTTTTAATGTGCTATCACCATGGTTTAGTTGCTATCCTGCTGTACTTTGGGGCATCCTTGCGTACTGTTTTTGTGTGAGACTTCTGATTGACTACATAGATTTTCTTCTTCATGTTTTGAACTACTATATATTGGATCAGTATAATTTGTCTTCTTTGCTTCTTGTCTAGGAATCTGAAGAATCAGAAAAAATAGACGAGGACGGCAAAATCATTGAAGAGCTACGTGATAGCAATGATTATTTAAGGGCTCAAATATCAAATCTTGAGAGAACTCTGAAGCAGGCAATTGCAAGTCAGGATGAACTGAAGATGGCAAACAGCAATGAAATTCTCAAGTTTAGAGAAATAATTGATGACCTGAACAAGAATCTCACAAACTGTTTGAGTACAATAGATGCTAAGAATATTGAACTTTTAAATCTACAGACAGCTCTTGGTCAATACTATGCTGAAATTGAAGCCAAGGTATAGAAACATGGCACTGTTTTTTTCTTTACAAGTAATCTGACAATAGTAGGTTGTCAGAACTTACTTTAACATATTATGTCTATTTTTCAAGTCTGTGTGTTTGTGTCTATAATTACATAAAGTAAGCTTATATCCACTACATTATTATTTTTTTTAGGAACATTTAGAAGGAGAGTTGGCTCGTGCAAGGGAAGAAACAGCTAAGCTTTCTCAATTGTTGAAAGTATCTCTCTCTCTCTCTCTCTCCAGAAACATATATGGACCACTTGGTGTGCTTCTATTAGTTTATATGGAATATGTACTTGTTGATCTTTTCATTGTCATGCTTTATTACTCTGTATTTCTTTCTTTTCTTGTCAAGTATTACTTAAAGCCTTATATGCATCCTCTATTATTCGCCATTGCTCACCAAAATCTTGCCATAGTATATTAAGTCAGCGCTTTTATTTTCTTGACTATTTTATAAGTTAATTTGGTGTCTCTGATTTAGTAACATATAGCTAAAATGGTTATTGCTATTACCAGGATGCAGATGTATCAAAGAGTGAAAAGGAAGGAATATTAGTCAAACTTTCACAATCGGAGAAGGCACAAAGTGAATGGAGAAGTAGAGTAAGTAAGCTTGAGGAAGACAATGCCAAATTGAGTCGAGCTGTTGAGCAGAGTATGACACGCCTAAATAGAATGTCGGTGGATTCAGATTATCTTGTAGACAGGTTAGTCTGTTTTATGTTTCAGTATGTTTTACTTGCCATATCAGACTGACAATGTGATTTTGATTAGAACAACAACCAAGCCTTTATCCCACTAGGTAGAGTCAGCTACATGGATCGAACAATGCCATAATGATCTATCATAAATCATGTTCATTGATGAAGCATTGAGCTCTAAGTCTTTCTTTATCGTTTCTCCTATGATCAATGTGATTTGGATTAAACATGAATTCTTGAAAGAGGAATTTATCTAACATTATTTTGCTTTACTTTCCTAAAAGTCTATTTGTTGAGTCTTATAAATATGAATATAGGTTGAATTTAGCCTTGGGATTATTTATGTCATTATGTTGCTTCTGTTTGAAACAGTAACTATCATACTAATATAATTTTTTTGGCAGGCGCATTGTGATAAAATTGCTCGTAACTTATTTCCAGAGAAATCACAGCAGAGAGGTATGGAAGTCTTTTAATTTTGGTTGCTTTAGATGCATCGTGCAGGACTGGAATGAAAGTCCCTTGCCCTTTATTTTTTATGCAAAAAATGGTCATATTATGTGTGTGGCGGCAGGTGGGCATAGTCATAGAGCACAACTCATGGACTCTGATTTAATACTCCCAATTCCTAACTTAATTTATTTTGGCAAGCTGTTTTATCCAAGTTAATTAGGTTATACTTAGATTGATGAAGAGGTCCATATCTACATGATAAATATATGAAAGCTTGGATAGGCTTTGAAGAATTGGTGGTTGAGAGTTAAAACAAAAGGACTAAAGATTAGATACATAAATTGCAATGTTAGTTAATGTTTTAATCTATTAACCAGAAAGTTAAAAAAAGATTCTTCACTTGCAATGGCCAATGGTTGCTTTCTGTAACTTGTACTGCCGATGTTGGTGTTCTTAAGTGGTTTTTGTGATGATTTGTTCTGATCCTCTGATAATGTTTGTGATATTGAGCACAGGTATTGGATCTAATGGTTCGCATGCTGGGATTCTCTGACGAGGATAAGCAAAGGATAGGTGGTGCTCAACAAGGTGCAGGAAAAGGTGTTGTTCGTGGAGTTCTTGGGCTGCCTAGCCGCCTTGTTGGAGGCATGTTGGGAGGCAGTTCAACTGAAGCAGCAGCAAATACAGGATCTGATAACCAGGTGATTTCTTATCATCTGGTATAACTCACAGAGTAAACTGCAATAACATTGTGCAGATTTTCATGAATCTATGGGTTATTTATTATCTACTTTTCCTTTATAAAATCAAACCAATGGTTTTTTCTCTTGCAACCATATATATGTTGCCCACTTATGCTTTAGAAAATTGTATTGATGTTATTTGTTAACTGTCATAACTTCACATCTGCCATAATATTGTTGTCAATTCTAAAACTTTGTACTTTTTTCCCCTTCCAGTCCTTTGCAGATTTGTGGGTTGACTTTCTTCTCAAGGAAACTGAAGAAAGAGAGAAGAGAGAATCAACAGCAAATACAGGTAAATCTACTGAAGATTCACATGATGAAAGTCCAAGAATCACTTCTGCTTCTCCACCATTTTCCAAGCAGCCGTTTCGCAACGGAGCCGCAACCGCTTTTCCAACTACTTCAACTAATCAGAACACCAGTCCTCCCCTTGGTAGCCATTTTCGGCATTCTGGACATTTTGATTCCGAGTTCTCAACAGTTCCTCTTACTTCATCAGATGGCAAAGCTACTGGTTCAGACTTGTTTCAGAGGTACTAAAAATACACTCTATTATGTAATTAATCAAAGGTATAGATCATTCAATTGTTGGCATGCTATCCTGTTCAATTAATTTTTTTATTCAAAATTAGTGTCTATTCATCAACAAAGAAGGAGGGAGAACTTTGGAACTCTCTTTTTTTCCGTGTGGATTCATGCATATAAATTGAAATTTTGAAAGATTATTTTTCATCTCTTTAATTAATCTATATACAACACAATTTAATCCTCAAACAATGCAATGCACGTCTATTTTATGCAGGTTATGATTCTAGATTTAAATTATTTTATTCAATATACTTGACCTCTTGTGCACATATTGGAAAGTGTTTGAATTTTATACTAAGTCTTAATTATATTTAGAGTAAAATATATTAATATCTATTGTGGTTTAGCTTAATTATATTCATCATCCCTTCATTTTATAATCATCTCTTTTGTAGGATACCAATGTCACGTGTGCATATAAATTAGGGTTGTTAGAACCCCATGTATGACCATCACCAAAATATAACTTGACCTCAATGACCCTAAAAACTAAAAAGATCAAATAGGCAATAAATGGAGAAAAGAGGAGGCAACCCTATAATCGGAATGAAATTGATGTTTTTATAATATATATATATATATATATATATAACATTTCATATGTCAAATTATATAGTCATAATAATAAATAGTATTGAAAATACTTTATTTAAAAGGGGTATGCATTATATTTAATCGGGTTTAGGGTCAATTTCGAGTTTAAAGGTTGACCTGATTGACATTTAGGAATAGATTAGCTTCGGATTTAGGGCCGAATTTGATTTAAAAAAAAAATGGTCTGATCAACATTTAGGATTGGGTAAGGGGAGAAGCCTTATCCAACCCAACCTATGTTCAACCCTAACTAAAAGTGAGTCCTTTTAATGAATTATCTAATCAATAAGACATAAAATTTTAATTTTTGTGACTCCAAGTGATTGATTAACTTACAATTAAGTTCTAATTATGTAATTTTAATTTCAAAATTCTCAATATCCAATTAATTATAATAGAAACTTTAAAACTTAAAAAAAGTTCGGAATCATTAGGGCAATGAAATCCTATTTATTGATTATTATCCATAAAGCAACATTAGTGAAGTATTATAGTTAATTAGGACAATCATAATACATCAAAACTAGTTTGATAAAGACTAATAAATGTATTTCCTCACTCATGAATATGGATTTTCAAGTGTTTACATAGGTATACATGCATAATGGTGTAGTGGATTGACCCATCATGAGAGTGTCATGTGTATGATTATGTTAGTGTTATAAGTGCTTCTTGACAATGATGCATGTTGTCCCTCAACTTGAAGTTACTATTATTCCCAATGTGATGTGTCACATATTTTAATGTAATTAAATATTATCTTTGACTAAAGATTATAAACGTTGTACTTTGACATGTGATATAATCAAACACTTTCATTCTAAGTCTTGTGCTTTAGCTTTCAGATATTCTTGAGAAATTCTATTTTTGATATTTAGTTCAAACTTAAAGATTGACTTCTTGTGCTGATCAAAGTTGTTTCTAATCATTATGCTTAAATTTTTATTTAATAATGCATATTCAACAATATTTATGTGTGGAATGATATTAAATGATTGGTGGCTTGAAATCAACAATGTTCAGTGAAGCAATAGATGTTCAATTTGTACAATCAATAATATTGGATGAATCAAGCACTATTAAATTGTACAATCAACAACGTCTACTTCATTGAGTGTATGATTCAAAGATTTAACAATGTTCAATGAAAAAACATTAATTCTCATAATGTTTGCTTCAGTGAGCGATATTGATTCTCACAAATTCAACATAGCTTATTGTAAAGAGCGTTATTGAATCTTTATTTATCATAGATTTAAACACAAAACATCACACACTCGTTCATCAAGGTGCTAAGACATAGAAAACCTTCGTGTGACTAAAAAACTTCCCACGACACTCACTTTCTCATGATACTCATCTTCACGAGA
Organism: Lupinus angustifolius; assembly: GCF_001865875.1. Lineage (NCBI taxonomy): Eukaryota > Viridiplantae > Streptophyta > Magnoliopsida > Fabales > Fabaceae > Lupinus > Lupinus angustifolius. Next base: position 1,427,010 of record NC_032010.1, on the reverse strand, counting down.
CTCGTTTTCCCACAACATTCATTAAACTTACTTTCTCACGAATTTAATGCAACTCATCTTCCCACAACCTTCGTTCATTCTCCGTGTTTTCGAAAACATTGGCAGACATGTATAAAGTTCATATATTGCTATGTATATTACTATTTGATTATAAATATATAATGTATTTAGTATTGTTGCATTGATATATAATTAATATAATGATTTTGGGTATATATGTGTTAGTTGATGTATTTGATTTAAATACTATTTGATATAACAGCTGATGCATTAAATGTATTGTTATATCGAATAATTCTATTGCTAACTTCAATCATACTTACTAGAACAAGCACTACAAAAATTATTAGATTTGTCACATTCAATATTAAGCAATCAATATTGTATATGGCAAAATAGATAACACTATTGAATGTCCATTTCTTATAGTGTTAGTTTTCTATATCGCTACTTGAACACATGTTATTGGTTCAATTATCATCTCTAATACATATCTAGTAATCCTATTTGTTCAGAGAATATTGGTAGGTATGGATGAACTATTAAAACTGGGTCACATGTCTCTATACAAACCTGCAAGTATCATATAATACATGTACACTCAATTTAGGTTGTGGTGACTCTTTTAAAATAGAGTAGAGATTCATATACTCCAAATTTACTCTTCATCCTAACTATCAATTTTGAGATACACATATGTTGTCTCATAGTTTTTTGCGTCACTCCATATGTCATGAACTTGTGATTGGTTTGAAAAAATATATTTAAGTTAAAATTTAATTATTAAATATTTTTTTGACCAATCACAAACTCATGACACATAAAGGACACAAAATGTGGAATAACATTGGATTATAATTTAGTTTAAATTTAGTCATTAATTCAAAACATTGGATTATAATTGAGAGTTAAGATGAAGAGTAAGTTCAAAAAACTTACTCTCTTAAAATAAGTGCCTCAAATGTTTGACTATCTTAAAGCGTATAAAATTTTGTTTGACACGGAAAGCATGTGCAAGACTCAAACCTGAAATATTGATTAAGAGAATCAAATATGTACTACTTGAAGTAACATTAATTAAATAGTTTTGAACTTTTGATCCTGTCGCAACTAAACCTGAAACCGGAAGAAGCAATAACACTGAGCCATAATGTTAGTAAATTCCAAGGTTCTTCTCCGCCGCCGCAGCCACCTATCATCACCCTCCACCACCCTCCGCCGCCGTTCCTCCACCGTCAGCAGCGATTCCACAGAATCAGCCATAAACGAAGTCATAAAACTTCTCCAACCGAGCAACAAAAACAAGTTGAACTCCGATAAGATAAACACCCTTCTTTTCAAAACTCTCTCCTCTCACAATCACTTCCTCCAAATCTCTCTCCGCTTAGGTTCCTCTTCCAAAGCCATCAACTTTCTCGAATACCTCTCACATAATGCACCAAGTAACCACCATTTTTCTCTCTCTTCTGTTTTTCAAGGTGCTATTGAACTCTCTACAGAACAACAACGACCTTCACTCTATTCCGTGTACCATGGACAACCCAATTCGGAAAACAAGCTTATTGATCTTTATAAGTATCGAAAGTCGAAAAATTGGACCTTCCCTCTTACTCCTAAATCGGCTTTGCTTCTTTTTCAGTGCTTTGAAAAGGCCCAATTGGTTAATGATTTGATTGTTTTCTTCAAGGAGCTCGACCCTTCTGCAAAAAGTACCCGTCTTTGCAATGGGTTGTTGAGGGTGTTGCTGAAATCGGGCCGTGTCGAAGATGCACGCAATGTGCTCGATGAAATGCTGGAACCGGATAATATGAAGTTTGCGCCAGATGGTTTCACTGGTGAGATTGTTTTTGGCGAGTTAGTGAACGGAAGAAGTGTTGCTGCTGATGAGGAAATTGTGAGGTTGGTTACCCTGCTAGGTGAACGTCGAGTTTTCCCTGACACCTTCAGGCTCACACAACTGATTACGAAGCTGTGTAGGAGATGGAAGAATGGTATCGCTTGGGAGGTTTTACACCGAGTGATGAAATTGGGTGGTCAGGTTGAAGCTGCATCGTGTAATGCAATGTTAGCTGGGCTGGGGAGGGAGAGAAACATTGGGAGGATGAATGAACTGTTGGCTGAAATGGAAGAAATGAAGATAAGTCCTAATGTCATAACCTTTGGGATTCTTGTTAATCATTTGTGCAAGGCTAGGAGGATTGATGAAGCATTGCAAGTGTTTGATAGGTTGAGAGGCAAAGGAGAAAGTAATATTGTTGGTGTTGAACCTGATGCGGTCTTGTACAATACATTGATCGATGGACTTTGTAAAGTTGGGAGGGAAGAAGAGGGATTGAGATTGTTGGAAGAAATGAAAACTAAAAGTAAACATAGGCCGAACACTGTTACATATAATTGCTTGATTGATGGGTTATGCAAAGCAGGAAATGTTGATAATGCACGCGGGCTGTATAATCAAATGATTGCAGATGGATTACAGCCAAGTGTTGTCACCCTCAATACATTGGTTGACGGTTTTTGCAAACATGGGATGGTCTTTAGTGCGGTTGAGTTTTTCAACGAGATGAAAGGGAAGGGCCTGAAAGGAAACGCTGCTACTTATACAGTGCTAATATCTGCCTTCTGTGGTGTGAACAATATTGATAAAGCCATGCAATATTTTGATGAGATGTTGTGTTCTGGATGCTCTCCGGATGTGATTGTTTACTACACTTTGATATCTGGTCTGAGCATTGCTGGGAGGATGGATGATGCCAGCGTTATTGTGTCGAAGTTGAAAGAGTCTGGGTTCTGTCTTGATACAGCTTGCTATAATGTCCTGATCAGTGGATTCTGTAAGAAGAAAAAGGTGGAAAGAGTTTATGATTTGCTTAATGAAATGGAAAATACTGGAGTTAGGCCTGATACTATTACTTATAATACTCTGATATCCTACCTCGGTAAAGCTGGAGATTTTCCTACTGCCGATAAGGTGATGAAAAAGATGATTAAAGAGGGTCTTGAGCCCTCTGTTGTCACATATGGGGCAGTGATAAATGCATATTGTTTATCGAATAATGTTGATGAGGCCATGAAGCATTTTAAGGAGATGTGTTCGACATCTAAGGTTCCTCCGAACACTGTGATATACAACATTTTAATAGATGCTCTGTGCAATCTGAATGATGTAAAAAGGGCTCTATCTTTGATGGATGACATGAAAGTACGGGGAGTTAGACCTAATACAACCACATATAATGCTATTCTCAAAGGGGTTCGGGATGAGAAAATGTTGGACGAAGCATTTGTACTTATGGACAGAATGATTGAAGATGCTTGCAATCCTGACTATATAACCATGGAGATTCTTACTGAATGGCTTTCTGCAGTGGGTGAAATAGAAAAACTCAAACGTTTTGTTCAAGGGTATCAGGTTTCCTCTTGTTCAGAATCATCGGCGAAACTTTTTGTGGGCTAAGGTGGGCAGCTCTAATGGTTTTTGTAGGAAATAGATTCCCTTTATAGTAGTACAATTGTTTTGTAGGGATTAGATTCACTTCTTACAAAGAAGCCATGTCTTCTCTATTCACTCATAAGTTCATCGAAATGATGCGGTGCACGGTAAATTTGCTAGCAATGTGTTCATCAGCTTTTTGCTTGGGATGTGTTGGTAATGTTATGAGGATTTTATTTTCTTTGGCCTGCAATTCATAAGATGTTGACTTATTGAAGTTTTGGCTAGTTATGTGCCAATAAGATTAATTGTAATAATAAACAACAGTTGCAGATCACTGATGCTATTGGCCTTGTTTTCAGCTTACTCAAAATCTCATATGCAAAATCAGCTGGTATTTCAACCGCTATAAAAACCAGATCGTACCGATCGGTTCAACAGGTTGACCGATCTCTATACTAGTATAATATGACTATTGTATTGGTCATGCAATTAAACTTCTAGACCATAAGATATTTAAACAAAAATGTAACATATTACTATTATTCCAGTAATGTTAGGGAGTTAATGTACTTGAGATAAGATTGTTTATCTTGTAATATGAAGTCATAAATTTAAATCTTAAAATTTAATTATTTGCTCGACAAATTAAGCCTCCCCAAATCTAACTAGAAGTAGTGGGCTAGGATTTTCTCCACTATAGAGAGGAAATTGCATAAAAAATAAAAGGAAAAAAATTATATGATGTAACATTCTTAACTTTTTTTTTTGCAATGTGATAATATTTAATGAATAAGTTATAGAAATGATTCTTTTCCTAAGTGGTTGGGAAAAAATGAGAATATTAAGAGTGCAGTGCAAGTAATGTAGACAGGCAATAAAAGTGAAGATAAACACGACACTCCAAGTACTAGGAAGGAAGGAACCACTTCTTTCTCTTCCATTCCTCTTCTCCACCTTCATTTCTTCCCACAACTAAGGTCATTGATACTTCTTTCTTCATTACTTTTTTAATCTGCATTTTCCCTTTTTATTATCATCATATAATTGCTAGCTTAGTTGGTGAATCACATTAAAGTTCATACAAAGTTGAATTTGTAGGCTACCGGTGTAAGATTTTACTGAATCTCTAGATAGGCCAAAATAAATATTTGATTCCGGATAGCAACATTTGTTGAAAGAGGTGACTGCACATCCAGACCCTGAAAGTACTTAGTTTCTTATCCATAAGATTTGAGCGATACCAAAAAAATTAAGAGCTGAGACATGTACATTTTGAGAGTTTCATTAATTAAAAGTTCATAATCTTAAATTCTTAATATCTCATACCATTTATCTTAATATTTTCCTTTATAAGATTAGCCCAGATTTTGTTTTTCCATTTTTATCTTCTTCCTGAAGGAAGAGAACATAATCATTGTTTTTTCTTGTTATAGGAACCATGGCAGAGAGAATGTTACTTTTGTTTCTTGTTGTGCTGGGTGCTTCCTGGGCTTGTGATTCTAGAGAACTGCCAAACCTTGATCTTTGGAGCAATCTTGCATTTACATCAAAATCTGGCACTTCTGGTAACATCATAGACTAATATCATTCTTGCCTCTTTTTTTGCTTTTTAGTATCCTTCTTAGGAAGATGGATAAAGTGAAATTATGTATTATTATAGTAATTTTTTCAAATTTCAATTTCTCATCTATTAATCAATATTGAAAAACTGCAAAAACCATTTATGGACCATCACTTGTTTCTTAAGCCTAAACAAATGTTCCCTCAACTTTATCATAGCCTTTTTCCAAAACTAGAAAATATAGTAGAATAATTCATAGTATTGCTTAAATATGTTGGTTTTTGCTTGATTATTGGGATGATGCTTAGCTTTGATAAAACATATCATATTTTATCCTGTTCTTTTTTGTTGTTGTTGAAAACGTATCAAATACGTATCTTCATCTTTATTTTTTTATTTTAATTTTTGGATATTCTACGGATACGTACCTTTCACGAACCCGAGTGTATCCGTGTCGGATACGTGTCCGACACCAATACGTGAGGGTGTTCAACAAATCCGTGCATCAAAGGTGGCATGAGCAAGTCATCTATTTTAACTATCTTCAAAATGCAGAACTAAGCAGAATACCAGATGTGTGTTCACTTTGTGAGGAATATACTATCAAAGCACTACATTATCTAAATGAAAAAAAGACTCAGAATGAGATCATTGATATCCTTCATAATACTTGCTACCAGTTTCACTCATTTCACAAGAAGGTTGGTCCTTACATACTTTAGTTATTCTTAGTTGTTGCAAAAATCATCTTTTATGTTTAAAGTAAATACCCATTTTAGTCGATCATATTTTTCGATCTTACCAGTTTAGTCATTCAAAAAAGAAAAGACCTAAAATGGTCCCCAAAAATTTTAAATGTGCGTCAAATTAGTATTTTTTTATGGTCAAATTAGTCTCTATCAAGTGTTGTAAAACATGCTAAAAAGGACTAATTTGATCCACATTCGGAATTTTTGGGACCATTTTAGGTTCTTTTCTTTTTTGAATGACTAAACTGATAAGATCGAAAAATATGATCGACTAAAATATGTATTTACTCTTATGTTTAACCAACATTGTAGCAACCTGTAGAATGTTGATGGATCATATTACCTGCAAATTTGATACGTATATTTATGCTTACTTCTTTTATATAGATACAACACCAGCAACAACAATTGAACAGTATAGGATATGACACAGTCACCATTCAAGACATAAGAATACAAATTTAAAATAAAATAGAAGGATTATGTTTTATAAGTTAGCATCAATCATTGTGAACATAATGAAATGAACATATATTTGACTATAGTGACATTCCCTCCTATAACAGTATAAACTTTCAAAAGGTGAATATGAAAAGTTGTAAAATACAATTATGAGTATTCCATATAAACACATTTTCACTATAAGTTAATTCAAAGTATTTGTGCTTCATAAACCATTAAGAGTGAATGAAAAAAGTTTTGTCATTTATCAGATCCTATATTTCCTCACTTATGTTTCTTTCTTCTGTATTACACAGTGCATCAGTTTGGTGGACTATTATGCTCCTCTTATCTTCGTAGAAGTGGCTTCGATTCAGCCCGAAGAATTCTGCAACAAGGCCAACCTCTGCCAGAACATTGCTAATATTTCTTCACAAGCTGAACAGAATAGTTGTGGATTTTGCAAAGACACTGTTTCAGCACTATTGCTTAAGTTGAATGATCCTGACACTCAGGTAATGAATTTCACATGCTGCTACTCCAATGAAGTTTCTTTAATCTCGATACATGTGAAGTTTTTTACACCGTAAATCATACATGACCTCCATATAACAGATATTCGACAAAGTTTTAAGTTGTCTATCAAATCCCTTATCTCGACTTTGAACCAGCTATGTATTATATTAACGATACATAGGGAGGTTTATGATAGAGCATTATAGTGTTCACCCGGATTTTGTTTAAGGAACCTTTGTTGTTGAATGAATTACTAACTATTTATTTTAAAATGTCAGGTAGAGATAATTGAAACACTACTGAAGGTGTCTAGTACAGTGGAGAAGTATGCAAATAAGGTAAGAAAAAAAATAAGAAATCCTCCTTTTCTTTTTTCTCTTATTTATTGAGTTATTCTTAGGGACATTTGCGAATTGTGTTTTAAAAGAGAAGAAACAGAAAAGGAAGGGTTCAAAGCTATCTTACAAATGTTTCATGGCTCCTATGAATTTTTGTTTCCTATATCATTGTTAGTCTAATAAGTACTTAAACGGTAAAAAAAACTATAATGATTTTGATATACAATAAGAAAGGATTACCCTTGTCAGAATAATGTATCATCTTTTGCGAGTTAAGTTTTAGAGAAAGAAAGAGAAATGAAGGCTTCAGAACCGTGAAATACACTGTGAGATGACTTTGGAGCCTACCATTTTCCTTTTTTCCCTTCTAATATTCAATTTGCAAACAAACTCTTAGGAATTGATTGAACTTTTTATTAATGTAGGCAAATATGCACTGCTAATAGAAATTTTGATTTCTATATTAAGTTATTTTTTGTGATCAATAATTGACTGAACTTTTTATCAATCTTCCAAATTGTTTGCAGTATAAAATGGTATTGAAGTATGGAGCATTGGGTTATGTGAATGTAGAAAAATTGCTTGAAACAACAGATATATGCACAACATTACATGCTTGCAAGGCTTCAAGAGTGATTAATCATAAAGCATTTCTTTCTTTTTGACCTTTGTCTCATGAATTCATCAAACTTACTATGAGATTGTATGGGAATGAAAAATATCAAGTTATTATGTATTTAAATTAAATTATTTTAAATTTTATGTTATTTGATCAATCATATAAAAATTAGCACGTAGAGTCTCACTTGTGTTATAACAAACATACATATTGATATGTTATAACAAGAATGTTGGTTATGCAATTATCACAAATATTTTGCTTTGTTAAGTAATATAAATAAAAGTATTTAGTATCATCTTTATTAATTTATCAAAATCAAAATTATAACATATCTATTTAATTTTACATGCACTCTAGTTAATTAGTTAAGTTTTTTGATGAATAAGTATCAATATACTAAGGTATATGATTATCTATCAAATTTCTTGAAAACTTCTTTCTTCTCGACTCTTAATATGATGAATCAGAGCTACATGGGTTACAATTCCAATCCCTCAATCCATTCTTTTCCCATTCAAATGAGAATTTGATGTTTATTTTTGTCACACCATTGTTGAATGGTAAGAATTACCATTCCTAGGCCAAAGCAATGATTAGCAATGCATACCAAGAACAAAATCAAAATCCTTGATAGGAGCTTGCCTCTACCCTTTTTGGATGATTCCCTTTATGTAACTCGGCTACGATGCAATACAATGGTGCTTTCATGAATTCAACGCTCAGTGAGAGAATTGATTGTGAAATTCATTCTCTAGATAGATTCTGAAGCAGGAGCATGGAATGATCTATAAGAAAGATTCTCACAACGTGATATATTTCTAATTGCAAGATTTTTATCATCTAAACCAAGCTAGGTTTGTAGTATACTAGAGGTTCCAACTAAGTTCTTCTAACATAATAAATCAATAGGTCAAGCTAGGTTTGTGGTATGTTGTTGGCTATGACAAAGTGCGGAAGAAGGGTTTATAAGCAAAATTATCGGCAATGAAGTGGAGGAAATCAACAAGTAGTATTGGTTTGTAAGATCGACCAAATCTCCTTTTTTTGTTTTTGTATCTTTTGGCTCATAGCAGCCTTTCTTATGAAACTTTCACTATTGGGTTGAGGTGGTGGTGGTACTAATTTAATTATGGGTTGAACTTTTGTACACTAGATGTAATGGTAGTAATGTGAATCTGACGATCGAGTATGATACGATGTTAGATGTTAGTACGAGAAAAGGTAGGAGAAAATTTTTGTCACTAAAAATATCATACCTCAAGCTTAGAAACTTGTATTATAGCACCAACATGTCTTCTTAACTTGCTATCTACATAGTAGTTAGTACTCATACTAACAACTTTTCTAATATGTTACAAACAATATTTATGCTACATTTACCAACACATCTCAACTAACATTGACATATTTTTTATATTTGTTTTTTTTTGTTTCTCACATGTATCTTCGCATCGGAGACAATCCTGTCTGAACCGAGAATATCCACAGGTACGTGGGACTAATCGAACCCAGGTTCTTACTTAAAGGAATCAAACATGTACCACTTGAATCAGTCTGTCGGTATTTTTGATATTGTTTAACACCACTCATAATAATTATCTACCCTCTCACTTTTTCTCACTTGTTATTTATCTGTTTTTTCAGTTACAAGTTAAAACTTCTTTCCTTTTTTCCCGCACCAGGACCCGCTTTCTCTTCTTCATTCAACTCCTTCTTTCTCTCTTTTCACCCTTTCTTCATTTAACTCTTATCTATTTTAATTACATTTTTTTCTCAATTCAATTCAATTCCCTTCTTCTTCTTTTTTCAATGGACCCAAAGGAAGAAGCGATTGCGAAAACCGCATCAAATTCCTTCAATTTTCGATCATTTAACCGCTCAGCGTGGCTTGAAATCAAGCTCTTCTACGTTCGAATCTCTCCGTGTTTAATAGACCGTGTCCCGAACCACCTAACACTCTTTCACCCTCACCGTCAGATTGGAGTATCTCTCGAAATCAACGGCTCTAGAGTCCCGGCTGCATCAGACGCTCCTCCCCTCACCCTCCGCCGCGACCGAGTCGACAGGGGAACGTCAGAAGTCACCTACGTCAGCACCGACTCCGTCCGCGTCACCGGGAGCCTGGAGTTCGAGGTATACGAGAAGGAAGGGCTGTTGTTCCTGTGCGGGTCGTTGGAGCGGTTGGAGGCTGGTTATGGGAATGCGGGGTCCACGGCGGGTTGGGAAATTGAGTGCCACGTGGCGGCTGGTTCGGTTGGGTCGGGTTCGTCGGCTTTCTTTAGGCCGAAGGTTGGGGTATCGGCGCCCTCGATTGAGGTTTATGTCGCCGGGTGTTGCTCAGGTGTGCCGGTGATTTTGAGTAAGACTATTCAGATGAGTCCTAGGAGGAGAATGCCAAGGCATGCCACGCTGGATGCTATTCCTGAAAATGAGGAGATGATGATGATGATGGAGAAAGAGTACAAAGGGATGATTGGGTTGATTCCACATGGAAAATTGCAGGTATTGATTTAATGTTCTTGTGATTTGATTTTGATTAATGATTATGAGTAATGATTATTTTGGAGTGATGTTAGGTCTTGTAATTTTAATGGGTAAAGATACGAGAATGTGTGTCGGCTACTTGTGATTGTTCAGAAAAGTTCAAAATATCGGCCACTCCAGCTAGTGGGACAAATGTTTGGTTGTTGGGTGTTGTTTATTGTATTGAGTGATCACATATAGTGACATAGAGTGGGACTCACTATTCTGGGATAAATGTTATCTTAATTCTAATATGGTATTTATAATCACTTTTGTGGTGGAATTAAGCCTAGTATGTTTAATATTAGTATGGAAAGCAAGTTATCCTTTGTAGTGTTTGTTAACGAAGTTCGTATTTTCTATTCCGATTACTACTTGAAGTATTATGGTTGAATGTATGCCAATAACAGTGCATTTTTCAGTTATTCCTTCATTTAGCTATGTGTAAGTATACCAGAAGTGTTTAGGAAGGACTCATTGGTGTGGATGTGTGACCATGTTGTGAAAGCTATGTGATTTTGTATGTTTCTTTACAAGGAGTCGTAATCATGGCTTTTCTTATGTGTAATGTCAGAATTATGCTTGAAATCTGAAGAACCTGTTATATTGTGTATGCCAAGGTCATTGCTCTGATATGTTACTCTGAAATTTTTTATATTACACTGTTGCACTTGCATTTTTCTCACTGGAGTTATATATATTCATATGCCTACGTAATAATATAGAACCTATAATTGAATTTGACAACAAAAGAAATCAAAATTTTCAATCAGCTGTATAGAAGTAAAAAACATTTTGATTGTTTTGAAAAGTTTGATTATTCTATTGTATCAAATCAGATCTCTCTGATTATATTGCTAACTTTTAAAAGAAAACCGCCTAAGGATGCAAGATGTGTCTGACATGAATACTTGAATTGGGAACTACGGAGATGAAAGTTTATTATTAGTAGATGGTTAGGCATCGTGCTGACAAGGGATGAAAGTTTAAGTTATCTGTTGTTGATATACTCAATCATGAATCATATGTCTTACCAGCAAGAAAGTATATAAATTTCATGCTAAGTAACTGCTAAACTGGTTCTTATTTTCTTTTCTGATCACTACTTGCATCATTATGGTTGAATGGATGCAAATAATAACCCTTCTGTCAGATATTCCATGTTATTTTAATTTTAAGACCACGGATCTGACTTGCTGTATGCAATTATATCAGAATGATTATACATATCCACTTTTCCATAAATAGTTTAATTGTTTACATCGGTTGCTAAATATTATGATGTTTTTAGTACAGTTGGTCAACACATGGTTAGTAGAGGTCTAGCTTCACTGCCTGTCTTACCTGAGCCATAGGATTTTCAAAATTACAATTGTTTAACAATGATGATATGATGCAGGACACAGGGTCGGAAGTTGATGAATATGAATCTGATGGGAAGATGGGGCATGCTTTCTACACTCACGAAATGTATGCTGGTGAGGACGGACAACTGACATGGTTCAATGCTGGTGTTAGAGTCGGCGTTGGCATTGGCCTTGGGATGTGCCTAGGAATTGGGGTCGGTGTTGGCCTGCTCATGCGTTCATATCAAACGACAACCAGGAACTTTAAGAGGAGATTTTTCTAAACCCAATCTGGAATTTGTTATTCTAGTTGAATGGAAAGCACACAAAAATAATATCAAAGTTCGATGAAGAGTCTTGAACATGGATTTTAAGGAACCTAGAATCCTGTAACTTGAATGCGTGTGTGTAACCTAAGTTTTGTAGATGAGTGAAGGTTGTGCATGCTTTGATTTGTAGCTTGTTTGCAGATATGTTCATTTGTCATGTAGATTTGCATTGGATTGTAAATTCTATCTGTTCCTATGACAACAATACATATCAATAAAAGAGCAATACAACAGCTATGAGGATATGGTTCCAGTGTTCAATGGCTACCATAGGATTGTCTGAGATTTTGACAGTGAACATGTACCAGATTTTTTCTGTCTATTGTCATGTAGATATTCTCATTTAAAACAATTTTGGTAGTATATATGTTTTTTTCTCTTATTTAGTCATTGAACAACCAAAAAACAATTTTCCAAAGGTTGGTTCTTTAACCTAGTACAACACTCTTTGGTTATTGATCTCAACTTGGTTAAAGTTTAACATAACCCACTCAAAGATCAGTTTCATTTCTGTGTTCATGTACCGATTATATTTTCTGTCCCAAAAAGTGAGTGAGTCCATATATCACATTTTTTGATTAGTTAAAAAATATATTTTATTATTAAATTTTAAATTTAAATATATGTTTTCCAATCAATTAGAGGAAATACACATAGAATGACACACTGTTTTAGTAGATGTTTATTCATACATCCTTACAATGACATCCCTCCACCAAACTTAAAGAACACTCCTTATAAGAAAACAACAACCAAAAAACATAATAGTTAACCATTGTTGGTACGTTTGAGGATATAGGATTGGTTGATTTTTGGAGTCAATTAATAGTATATAAAACTCAACTTTTTTAAAATAAACTCAGTTTAACATCAAATTTGATTATTCTCACGTAAATGTAATTTGGTAAGATTAATGAGTGATCGGATTAGAAGTGACCGAAATATATGTAAAAATATGATATAATATATAGTTAAAATAATGATTTATAAGTATAGTACAAGGATGATATAAAATATAAACGTTTATTTATTGGTATAATTATAGGTATTTCATCACTATAAGTATAAAATAAATATCTTTTGGGATGTGTGAATTACATTTCCTTACTTACAGAAATCGAATATTTGACTTTTTGAGATTTAATGGAACCTTACACCACTATACCAACATTTTTGTAGGTAAGTATGAACTCTTATGTTCAACCAAAAAAATTGGAAATTGATATATTAATAAAATTTGATTGAATATCTATTTGTTCTTTATAAAATTCCATACGAACCAATTTGATATCTAAAAATTAAAATATTCAAACTAAAAATACCCAAAACCTTAATTTGACCTGATAATATAACCAGTTTTTTGTTTTCAAAAATTATTATAACCAGTTTAATCTCCTCTCTAGAATAATATAATTGTCTTGAGTAATAAATTGGATATTACCGGTGAGGACTTGAAAATCCTAACAAAACGCGCCATGCCTATCTAGATGCATCCAGAAACAGAGTTCACACTAACACAAATTCAAACGTTCTACTTCGCTTGGAGTGCTTATTCGATTCTACGAAATCAAAACGGTCTTTCATGGTTTCCGTGAACCCTAATCCATCACAAGCATTTTACTTCTTCGATCCTTCCAATATTGTATATGATGCAAAAAGATGTTTCCTAATAGAAACAGCCCAAGTTATTGGGATATTGGCTGCATAGCTTTGGTCTTTCGGGGTCTAATCACTTGCTTGCTTCTAGGTGCATTTAAAAGATAAGAAACATAGAATACACAACACAAGTACAAATTTCAGGAAACTTCATGTCTGTGTTCCCAGTAGAGTTACAAATAATTTTGTTTATGCATAACAGGATTCTGTGATAACAAAAAAATGTTCTGACTATGGGCTATTTATGTAAAGGTTAAGAGTTTTGAAAGCTAGAAACTTAATTTTTGAAGTGTAAAGATCCGATTGCAAGGTATGGGATTTGAATCTCACATTGGACTGCAATTAGTTAATTGATGTGCAATGATCTCAATTACATATCACTTTTAATGGTCTCAATTGATGCATTTTAGAGAAACCACGCCACCATTATTGTTGATAAGAGAAGTTAACAACTTTCTCGCTATATTCAGTTATCAACTTTCCTTGAAGGGGGCAGTTCAAATTAATTCTAGTTAAGATCCACGCATTGGCTTCTTTAAAAATTCCCAGTGCATTTTCAGAAATATTATTCTTCTAAGTTATTCAAAAGTTGCTTCAAGACATTTTTTCAAATTAATATATGTTTTAACGGCTTGGAAACGGTGATATAAAATGTCACTTGTGTGAATAGGTTTAGGTACAAACTTCCTTTTAATATAAGTGTAAAAGAAGCCTTTGATGCATAAATATATGACTAGACGTATCTTAGTATCTAAGCAATGTTCATATTCAGTAGAATATTAATATGGTTATAAAAGGCAATTTGAATGTCCTCTATTTAGTTACAAGCCATATTAAAATAAGCACAGAAATATGAAAATAATTAAATATAAATGATGAAAAATAAGAATAAGAATGAATAAGAGAATAACAAAGGGTTAGAGTTAAAAGCGGATTACAATGACATGATCTTCCATGGACAAGGCCTATCTGACTCAACTTATTGATGTGCAATTCTTTGGATTATGTATCCTAAGGGTTTGTTTCAGAGTTTAATTTTGGAGAGAACAGAGGGGAAAATAAAGGCTTGAGAATAATCTCACAAGTGTATTTCATGGCTCCTAAGTTTTCCCTTCCTTCCCCTCCAAAATCCAACTATCAAACAAACCCTAAAATGACACTCTAAATAAAGCTTTAGATTTGTTCAAGATTTTGAAAATGGATCCATGTAAAAAAGTTACAAAATTGAAACTAAGATTGGAACATTTGAGTGGCGCATCACGAGACAATATACAATCATAAACCCTAAACTCAAAACCCATATCTTGAGAGAACTCTGACTTTGTTAAAACAAGGCAGATAAAAACTAATAAGGTTCCCATAATTGTAAAAGTATCACATCAAAAACATCTTTCATGCAGGAGTTGCGGACCAGTACAACAGTTAATGAATAAAATGTGCAAATATATTAAGAACAGTGAGACGCTGTCTATACCTAAATCCCAGGTCTAGCTCTTGACCTGAGTTCCATCTCGAAAAGCCTCTGAAGCATTTCCGAATCATTTCTTCCACTAGCAACATCAGATGCTAAAAAAATTGCAATCAAGTATAAATCAGGAATTGATAATATTCCAGGAGGGAAAAAATGATGAAAATTGAGTTGTTTTTCAAAATAATAAAATAACAGATCTAAACCTATAATTTTGAGAGCATGTTATTATGTGTCAATTATCATCAAATGTCATTTGATAACTTTCCCTAATT
Source organism: Lupinus angustifolius (assembly GCF_001865875.1). Classification (NCBI taxonomy): domain Eukaryota; kingdom Viridiplantae; phylum Streptophyta; class Magnoliopsida; order Fabales; family Fabaceae; genus Lupinus; species Lupinus angustifolius. The sequence continues at coordinate 1,411,750 of NC_032010.1, read as the reverse complement.
CATTACCATCTAAATAACTGAAGGGAGCAATATGTTGCACATTTAAGTTAGCTACAATAAAAAAGACATCAAAAATTGTTTTACCTTGGAGTGGCATCCCAGACACACCGAAAGGAGACTGATGGTGACCACTAAATGGGAAGCTTTGCATTGGATTGCTGGGCTGAACTGGAGGAGGCACACCCCCCGGGAATCCTCTGAATAAATGAGGTGGAGGAAGATTCCCTTGCATATGCATCTGTTGTAACATAGAATGATGAGCAGGAGGATCAAACCCGGTTCGAGCATTACTTGGTTGATCGAAAGGAGGAAGTTTCATATTTCCAGGAAAGTGATAATTTGTTAGAGATTCATGATGAACCATGCCATCAGGAGTCTTGAGTTTCATAAATGGACTCATATGAGGAGGATGGGATTGAGAATCCAGTTGATTGAACATTGGACCCATGTGGTTCAACTGAGGGGGCTGGAGACGTGACGATCGATGGACATTAAGATTCTGATATGGAATACCTGGTTCCCTCATATCATAAGGACTACGAGAATATGCTAGACCTTCTTGATTTCCCATAAAAGGACGTTCAACTCTGAATGCAGGGTTCAGGGCCGCCCGCTTTCCAGTAATGTCAATTGGTATGTCTTGGGACAAATCAGTTTTACCTGAGTTTCCAGCAAACAAAAAGTTTTGGAGAGGATCACCAACTGCGGTCAAGCTATCTTCCTCGGGAAAGTGAATATCATTGGGCCCATTGATACCACTAGCCTTGATGAATTTACTTTGAAGTTGCAATGAATTAACATCTCCCTGAGGGTCACCAAAACCTAACCACTGATGTGTTCTTTCTGATGGCAGGATCGCACTTCCATGTCTGTTCAGTGCATGTTTGCCTGCATGAGGGAGGCCATTGTCTGAGGCTGGGAAAAGAGACATAATTGAATCTGAAACATCAGCTCCTGCAGATTCAACTGAACCCCTTTGAACAGAAAGCGGTGCTCCAACTGATTGCAGCTCCTTCATAAAAGCTGTGCCAAAAAGTGTTTCTAGAGTCAGTTGCTTGGATGATTTGGAAACATCTGCACTTGCTTCTCCTGGATCATCATGTATGTTTGCAATAGCGGCTCCTTCAGTGTTACATACCATATCAGGAAAATGAACATCTGGAATAGAGGATTGTTCCGTATCTTTATGGCAAGTTCCTTTCTGTAACAAAGAAAGGAGTTGTTGGGATGCATGATTATCACTATTTGAATTTGATTGCTCGGTATTTGTGTAAGAATCTTTGCCCTGCATGGGTTGCTGAAGGGATAAACCATTTTCCTTAACTTGTGACAGAATTGATTGTTCTAGATCTTCACATGTAAGAACTGCCGGTACAAGCTCGGGTATATTACTCTTGTACAATTGCTCAGGGTTATTATCAATAGCAGTATGTGCTACAGTCGATGTGAAATGCTCATATGGAGGCTCGGCATTTTGGAAAAGAGAAGCAGGTGCAACATGCTGAGTTTTCTCTAGATCAGAAACCTGCAACCCGCCTTTTTCACCACCAACAATCAGTGAGAGCAAGTCACTTGGCCTATGTGTGAAGTCATCCAATGGCTTCTTCTCTGTGGAAAGGACATAATTTTAGTCAGTATAACTTGAAGAGCCTACAAACATTAAGCACTAAAACATCTTTATCAAATACCTTCTTCAACAAACCAATGAGCAAACTTAGAAGATTGGAAGGCATGTGGACTCCTTGTCTCACCTGCTTTATCATCATGCTGCAATTAATGCAAGAGCATAAATAGTTAAATAAATAGTAACAATAAATATAGAAATAAAAAACATCCAGATTGCAATATCCTAAGAAGAAGAAAAAACCTAACCCTTATACATAAATGAATATGGAGGCTTGGACAAAATCCAAAGACCAGCCACTATCTCAATTATTTCACTGAAACAATAAACACAATCCTTCTGAATTTCTAGACACTACTGACAGGGAATTCTAACTAGAGATTATTGAGATAATTAGAAGACTCTGTGATTAATATTAAATATATGACTATCAAATCATATCATGTATGTGATTAGGATTAAATATATGAGTATCAAATTATTAAATGTATTTATCTTTCTGATTTTATTTCCCTAAAATTAAAGGATTCATGTATGGACTCTTCTACTATAAATAGAAAAGGTTGAGTGCATACAAATCACTCAAGCAATTTACATTAATAACATCCCTTTTAAGTCTTGTTTCCACACTTACCTCAACAAAACTACTTGTGCTGCCACTTTTTAATGACAGGGCATTGACAAAAAGCTTTTCTAGCATAGCGTGAGAATCACCCTGAATGGAGCCACCTATGACCTCGGTCCCTTTTACTTCAGCACTAAGTTGAAAAAATTCACCAGTATCTGATGCTACCAAGGTTTCTGAAAGAGCAGATCGCTTCCTCAACTGATCACTGTTTCCAATGTTAATACCTTGAATATCCAAAGCTGATGATATATTCAACATATCCTCTTTCTCGTTCTTAATAGGTACATTTAAACTTGTAATTCGATGATTCGGTCGATCATCATCTGCTTGCTTGGTTGATAATTTCCCTTCATTATTTTCAGAAAATATATGGTTACCTCTAGTAACGCCGGGCTCAGGTTGTCCAACCTAAGTAAGAACCAGAACATTCGAGAATGTATTAAAGGATAGCCCAGCAGAACAGCATATATATCAGGATCAAAACATATTAGATCATACTCCAACTATCAGTGTTAAAGTAAGCAAAAGAAGTAGAGGTCACCAGATGTCCAGATGCTAAGCCGGATTATTGGCAACACTGTAAGGTTTCCAATGTAAAGTTATTAAAAATCCAACAACAAAGATTTTTCATTTAAAACCATGTTCTTAATCTCGATGGAGGGGAAAATATGCAATTGAAGAAATAATGCAGTAAAATACTACCATAACCTGCACATCATGTTTTGGCATCCATTAAGTAAGGAAAAAGCGAAGTCATAATCTCATTAATTACAGTTGAGATTTTAAAAATAAACAACTTTATGATTAGATATTAACAATTCAATAGTGCACAATTTCATAAATTAAATCACTCTCTCCTACCATTATCTCTTAGGTGATGTTGAAAGTGACAATCAGACTCCACATTTTTTTTCCATAGAAAAGGAAATATCATTAGAAAAGAAGAGAAGATTTCAAAGAAAGTGGATAACAAATGCTCCCACAAAAGAAATATAAACACCTAAAACCGAAGAAACTACGACATGCAACAAAGCATGTCAATCTTTCTGCATATAAACATCACCAGAAGACCGAAAAATCCAGGGTTAAAAAGGAATCATTGAAGATTCTAGAGCCAAAACCTCAGGACTTAGTAAAGTGAAATTGATGCAAATACATAAGGAAGATCAAAGACTCTCTATAGATCCCATACAACCTATTCCTAGTAGATATTGTCATAGAACAATGCGGGGGGGAGAGGATGAGCCCCAGATTCCGATTATGAGCCACACATCATACTATATACACATATTAGGTGACAGAGTGGTTCAAGGTCTGTGCTTCTAGAGCAAGTTATTAGTGTTAATCTTATTAAGAATAGTACAGACAAAATCACAAAAGCTTTGAGGGAGCTTTGGATTTCTAGATAGGCTTATCTAGGAGAAATCTATAAGTACTCGGAGAGTGGGTCAATAACTGAAAATAAGATTCACAAGAGAAAACACCCGATGAATGAAGAGTCTAAGTTCCTAGTCAGAACAGAAGAAAGATGAAAAGAATGAAGGAAAATCATAATTGACTCTAAGTCACTAACCTCGCTATCATGCAGTTTTTGAAAAATGAAGTTCCAACAAAAGAAACCTGAGAAAGAAACTTAAAAACAGGGACATTATGCAAAGAAGATAGGCAAAAGTCTGGGAAAAGCCATGGGAAAAGGAACATAACAAACCCAAATATCTTCCTACGAAAACCAGTCTTTTATTTTTCTTTAAAAGAAATCACATAAGCAGTAAAATTACAGTTCACGACCACAAAACATGTTAATCTGTTGCTTTCTCCTTTAGTTGGTGGTTGGTCTATAAAACTCTGACATCCCCTGAACTTATTTCTCAATATTAGAAGTGAAACCAACATTCAAACAATATAACTTTCTGAAATCAATTTGATGCACTATAAAAAATTCCAGTGTTGAAGAGACTGGCATGCAGCCACTGCTTTCAGCACTGACATAACTTAACAGCCTCACTCTAAAAGAATCATTTGGAACAAAAGCCCTCCAGAACTAGAATAGTAATTGTAGACACATATTTCAAACAGTTTAATGCCAGCAGAGAAGTTATGGAGAAATAAACTATAAAATTTTCAATGTGACTCCCATCTCAAAACATCACAAATCAAATAAGAACATACACCTATTATCATATCATCATATGTCTGTACAGTGACAACAAAAATTCCCTCTGCAAAGACATATCCAACATTAATATAGGATTATAACCACAATTTCAATTGAGAAATAAAAGTAAGTTAGTAATTTGGTGATACATCAAAGAACTTGTGTTTGAGCTCAACATATGGATAAGCCATCATCTAAAAGAAACTAAACTATAAAGCAGTCAGAAATTAAAAAACATCAACCACCTACCTCTGTTGAACGATTGTTAGTTGATGTTTTAACACCAGAGTTTCTTTCAACCAGTGTGCTTGCAAAACCAGGGGGTACAAGTAGCCTTGACGTTGAAACAATGTGTGCAAGAGAAAATTTCTCAGAATCATCGCTTAAAGCAGATGAAACCACAGGAGGCTCCGCTAACTCATTGCTTCGCTTAACTAGCCTGTCATCATTGTCGTCTAGCAGTGAAGTAATGTCAAAAACATCTTTATTCTTGTCCGGGTTTAAATTCTGCTTTTCTTGGAAAGCTTTCTGCTGTTCCTTCCTCATCAACTCGAAAGAAGCTGGCAAGAAATTGTGAACCATTTGATTTGAATTTGTTAAGCATAAACTAACCATGGATCTAAGTAGTGAAGTAAACAGAACTTCGTAAAACCGAGAAAAAGCCCCTATGACAGTATCTGTTAGAAAACAGTAGTTACCTCTTCTTTTCCTTTCCTCTTCTGCCTTGTCCTTATCTGCACACTCTGCTGAAGAACCAAATGTTTCATCGTTTAAATTGTCACGAGTATCCCTACGCGAGTGAGGTGCCTGGAAAATATCAGAAACCAAAAAATGCACAAGAGATATAAGTTAAAGTTACTTATGAGTTCAATCCTTTCAGTGTCTTCATCCTAGCAATTAAAAATAATTCTTGAGAGTTAAGACTCTTCGAAGATGATAAATACTGCAATTTAGCCAACATATAGCTTCTGAGAAAAAACTGCTAGATTTAACCTTATAAGGGCCTGATCGCTGATAGGTTTCATTAGCCCGATTTAGCTGGTAATTACCAGTAGCTCTAAACTTCGGACCAGACAGCTCATGTGCAAACCCAGAGGGCCTTGGAGAAGAGCCACTACCTAGAAGTCCATCGTGCCCAGGACCTTGCCAAGGCCTATGAGACTGGTTGCTCAAACGTTTTCCAGAATCTGCAATTTGATATTAGAAATAAATAAATTAATATAAACTTGACTTCAGAGTAACTTCTAGTTCAACGCTCATCAACATGACATAGATAGAGAGAATCATCCCATATCAGCCATAATGGTTGAATTCATAAAGCAAGTTATAGATTTTTCTACAAAAAAGAAAATGAGCAATCTCATCAATCAAGTCTAAACACCTGATTCTCGTTCAGACTGAGAGTCACTGTCTTTATCAGACCGTCCAGAAGAACGACTATCCCATTTTCCATGGGTCCCCCGCAAAAAGCTATTTGTATCCCCTCTGGTGGGAGGGGATGAACTGTACTCATTTTGTCGGAAACTATGCGTTGATAAAACACCAGTACTTCTATGTCGATCCACGAGAGCATCTTTAAATTCACTGCTATTGAAAGAGGAAATGATTAAGAAACAAAAGCAATGCACAGCATCACATTGGAAGAGTGGCAATTCAGGAAAAACAATGCAAGACAATGAGCAGGTAAAATGCAGCAAGGTTCTAAGTTGTGGTTATGCTTTGTTAACTCTAATTACGGACAACTGTAGAAGATGGCTAATGCACTTGCAGAGACTGCCATAACCACACTATTGTGATCGCAATTGTGGGTGCAAACTGCAACTTAGAACCTGTCCCTGCCATTATTTATTTCCAGGAAAAAATACAAACCATGCCACATCACATATATCATATTTCACCTTAGAAGTGATCGATCAAAATTACTGGGCAATTCTTTGCAGCTATCCAACTCACTCAATGATAATAAGAATTCTCTTGTGTATGAGAATTCTAACCTCCTATTCCTAAAACAGCACAACATAATTGTCAAACATACATCATATCCGATCAAAGGTAGTAAAAATGAAACAAAGGAGATCAAAGATAAAAAGGTTACTTCTCTAGTTCATGGCTAGTTCGTTGATCCAACAATTTTCGATCTTCATTTTCTAAGCTCATTTTGTATGGTTGACAGAGAAATTGCAATCACTAAAGTTGATGAATAATTCCAAGCATCAACCTTAAAGAGAACAACTTAATAAAACTATATCCTAGTAAATGCTCTCAATCACGCAAAACCAAACCCAGTAAAGTACACAGAAATTCAAACTACCACATTCCAGAGCCTATAGATACACCATTACCACCAATTTCACCCACTGAAATTATTAAACTACCAAAATTTCCAATCAACCTAAATCCCTTTTAGGAAGAAAATAACCAATACACATAACCTAAATCTCGTTCCTACTTCAATGTTACCGCAAATCAGAATCCAAGCCTCGCGAGATAACGGGTTAGAAATCAATTTATTACAAGAAATTCATCTCCATCAACAGAATCTTAGGGGTTTTGTGTCTAACCTAAAAGGAGTTCCAAAGATTTCGAAAATAGGGTTTTTGGTTCATACAGTTGAAATAAATGGATCGAAAATAGGAGCGAGAAAGAGAAATTCAATTAAAAAAGTGATTCATTTTTGGGGAATTTTGGCGTGATCGATAGAGGGAAGGAGAGAAATGAAGAACAGAAGAGAAGAGATTTGAAGAGAGAGGTTTCATTTCAACGATTACTCCACACGCGCTTGTATTGTCCGTGAGTTAAACGCTCCCTCGTGCTTCCCTAGAGTTTGCAAAATGGATGAAATGAAAAACTTTCATTTTAGTATGGTTTTGATTTTCATTTTTAGGATAGTTTAATATTAGACTCTTCAATCGAACTATAATCACTTTTTCTCCTTATCACCTCTCTTACCCATGTCAAAGAAAACCGAACTTAGGGCTATCCACCCAAATCTAATAAAAAAAAATTGATTAATTAAATTCGAGTTTTACTCGGGTTCAATTTTCGATTTCGAGTTTGATAGAATTAAGACCATACCCAAAACTCGCACTGAAATAATGTAATTCAATTTGCAATTTTAAGTTTTGTCATGTGTCCATTTCCTTAACTTCTAATTTTATATTAATTGTGGCAATTCCGTATTTACCACTAAACTCATGGCTACCACCTACAAATTCCTGAACAACTTTTTTTTTAAATTATTTTTAGAACAATTACTCTTTCTTTTCACTAAAGTCCTGGCTTGACCAACGGGCGTTAATTCAAGTGGTACATGCTTGATTCCCCTTAAGCAAGGTCTCGGGTTCGAGTCTTGTAGATGAAAAAATGTCTGCTGGGAAAGTTAATCTCACATACCTGTGGATGTTACCGGCTCAGACAATATTATCTCCAGTACGAGGATACTCGTGGGAAACCAAAAAGAAAGTCCTGGCTTGGAGCCACCACTTATACTGTATCAATTTTGCACCCCAAACCAACTCTTAATTCCTCTACAGTTTTTCTTTATATTGTATAGTAATCCACTCATTATAGCACTATAGCAGCCCCTCTCTTACATGCTTTTGATCATTCTTTATGTTTGCCATTTTTGTTCTGATCCATAAAGGTACCATTTTACTATTTCATTTATTGAATGGAAAAATGTCACTCATTTTTTGGAACTCTTGTATGCAATACACAATTTTAGTTCCCAGAAGTCATAAATCCGGTGCACAACTTTTCTCCCATGGAACTCATACTTCCAGACCAAGATTTTGGTACCACTTTTGTCCCACTAGAACTCTACTTTAAGCCCACAATTTTAAAGTATTTCATAGACAAGATTACCATACAGAAAGTTTAGAGAAAAAAGGTTGGTTAGAGTATCGTGGCTCGAGGTACGATATCCTCTATGAAAAAACAGACTACTCTCGTGATAACGTAAAAAGTTACACCAAAAATGTAATATACCACTGTAAGGTAAATTATCCTTCAAACCATCTTTCCTGCGCTTATAAAAAAACTATCTTTCATGCAGGAGTTGTAGATCAGTACAACAGTTCATGAATACAATGTACTATATACATCAGTAACTGAGACACTTTGTATACCTAAAATCCGGGGCTAGCGCGTAACCTGAGTTCCATCTCAAGAAGCTTCTGAAGCGTTTCTGGATGATTTCTTCCGCGGACAACATCAGGCACTAACAAAATGGCCAACAAGTATAAATCAGGATTTGATAATAAGTTAAAAGGAGGAAAATGAAAATAAAAAACTTAGCTGTTTTTTGCAATACAATAAGGCATGCTATGTTCCAAATAGCTTTACTAAATTACAAGTATTAGATGACCGTGAATATTGTCACTCAAAGCTAGAAGCAGTTAGATGAGCACATCAATCAGAGACTAACACATATATAGTGGGTCAGTTTATATGTGCAAGTGCATGTGTATGTGTGTAGGTAGAGTATAAGCAAGTATGTAAGCCAGGAAATGCGAATGCACATGCTCGGATAAACTGTTTAGTCATCGAGGCTGATGAGATAAGTGTAAGCCAGAAAATCATCAACCAATAATATGATTTATATAATAAAAGTGGGGCGTCATGATTTGCGAATAACTAACTATGTAAACATAAGTCATGCAATCTTTGGCTAGAAGAGCAAAATACAATGCTATGGTCAATCGAATTACGATCAATCTATCTAGTAAGTCTCGATTACAACCATCAAAATTGTGAACTTCCATATCATCCACAAATGAATTGCACGGGAAATGGAATAGATCTAAACGGTGTTTGGGAGCATGTGCAACAAACTTTAGCTGTAGAAAGTTTATTTGCATCACACTATTCTGTGTCAATAATCATCAAGGGTCATTGGAAAACAATCCCTAATTCAATACAATCAAAATATCTGAAGGGGTCGAAATATATTGCACACTAAAGTTAGCTACAATAATTATTAAAAAAACATCAAATACTGTTACCTTGGAGTGGCATGCCAGGGCCATCAAAAGGAGACTGTCGACTCAATGGGAAGCGTTGCATTGGGTTTGGTTCCTGTATAAAACTAGTTATCGGATTGCTGGGATGAGCTGGTGGAGGTACGCCCCTTGGGAATCCTCTGAGTAAACGAGGTGGAGGAAGATTCCCTTGCATATGCATCTGCTGTAACATAGAATGATGACCAGGAGGATCAAACCCAGTTAAAGCATTACTTGGTTGATCAAAAGGAGGACGATGCATATTTCCATGAAATTGATGATTCGGTGGAGATTCACGATGAACCATGCCCTCAGGAGTCATGAATTTCATAAAAGGATTAACATGAGCATGAGAATTCAGTTGATTGAACATTGGATCCGTGTGGTTCAACTGAGGGGGCTGGAGATGAGAGGATCGTTGGACATTAAGATTCTGATATGGAATACCTGATTCCCTCATATCATAAGGACTACGAGAGTATGCTAGACCTTGATTTCCCATAACAGGTTGTTCAACTCTGAATGCAGGGTTCAGCGCCGCCTGCTTTCCAGTAATGTCAACTGGTATGTCTTGGGACAAATCGGTTTTAGCTGAATTGCCAGCAAACAAAAAGTTTTGGAGAGGACCACCAACTGCAGTCAAGCTATCTTCCTCAGGAAAGTGAATATCATCAGGGCCATTGATACCACTAGCCTTGACAAATTTACTTTGAAGTTGCAGTGAATTAACATCTCCCTGTGGGTCATCAAAACCTAACCGCTGATGAGTTCTTTCTGATGGCAGGATACCGCTTACATGTCTGTTCAGTGTATGTTTGCCTATCCCAGAAGTCATAAATCCGGTGCACAACTTTTCTCCCATGGAACTCATACTTCCAGACCAAGATTTTGGTACCACTTTTGTCCCACTAGAACTCTACTTTAAGCCCACAATTTTAAAGTATTTCATAGACAAGATTACCATACAGAAAGTTTAGAGAAAAAAGGTTGGTTAGAGTATCGTGGCTCGAGGTACGATATCCTCTATGAAAAAACAGACTACTCTCGTGATAACGTAAAAAGTTACACCAAAAATGTAATATACCACTGTAAGGTAAATTATCCTTCAAACCATCTTTCCTGCGCTTATAAAAAAACTATCTTTCATGCAGGAGTTGTAGATCAGTACAACAGTTCATGAATACAATGTACTATATACATCAGTAACTGAGACACTTTGTATACCTAAAATCCGGGGCTAGCGCGTAACCTGAGTTCCATCTCAAGAAGCTTCTGAAGCGTTTCTGGATGATTTCTTCCGCGGACAACATCAGGCACTAACAAAATGGCCAACAAGTATAAATCAGGATTTGATAATAAGTTAAAAGGAGGAAAATGAAAATAAAAAACTTAGCTGTTTTTTGCAATACAATAAGGCATGCTATGTTCCAAATAGCTTTACTAAATTACAAGTATTAGATGACCGTGAATATTGTCACTCAAAGCTAGAAGCAGTTAGATGAGCACATCAATCAGAGACTAACACATATATAGTGGGTCAGTTTATATGTGCAAGTGCATGTGTATGTGTGTAGGTAGAGTATAAGCAAGTATGTAAGCCAGGAAATGCGAATGCACATGCTCGGATAAACTGTTTAGTCATCGAGGCTGATGAGATAAGTGTAAGCCAGAAAATCATCAACCAATAATATGATTTATATAATAAAAGTGGGGCGTCATGATTTGCGAATAACTAACTATGTAAACATAAGTCATGCAATCTTTGGCTAGAAGAGCAAAATACAATGCTATGGTCAATCGAATTACGATCAATCTATCTAGTAAGTCTCGATTACAACCATCAAAATTGTGAACTTCCATATCATCCACAAATGAATTGCACGGGAAATGGAATAGATCTAAACGGTGTTTGGGAGCATGTGCAACAAACTTTAGCTGTAGAAAGTTTATTTGCATCACACTATTCTGTGTCAATAATCATCAAGGGTCATTGGAAAACAATCCCTAATTCAATACAATCAAAATATCTGAAGGGGTCGAAATATATTGCACACTAAAGTTAGCTACAATAATTATTAAAAAAACATCAAATACTGTTACCTTGGAGTGGCATGCCAGGGCCATCAAAAGGAGACTGTCGACTCAATGGGAAGCGTTGCATTGGGTTTGGTTCCTGTATAAAACTAGTTATCGGATTGCTGGGATGAGCTGGTGGAGGTACGCCCCTTGGGAATCCTCTGAGTAAACGAGGTGGAGGAAGATTCCCTTGCATATGCATCTGCTGTAACATAGAATGATGACCAGGAGGATCAAACCCAGTTAAAGCATTACTTGGTTGATCAAAAGGAGGACGATGCATATTTCCATGAAATTGATGATTCGGTGGAGATTCACGATGAACCATGCCCTCAGGAGTCATGAATTTCATAAAAGGATTAACATGAGCATGAGAATTCAGTTGATTGAACATTGGATCCGTGTGGTTCAACTGAGGGGGCTGGAGATGAGAGGATCGTTGGACATTAAGATTCTGATATGGAATACCTGATTCCCTCATATCATAAGGACTACGAGAGTATGCTAGACCTTGATTTCCCATAACAGGTTGTTCAACTCTGAATGCAGGGTTCAGCGCCGCCTGCTTTCCAGTAATGTCAACTGGTATGTCTTGGGACAAATCGGTTTTAGCTGAATTGCCAGCAAACAAAAAGTTTTGGAGAGGACCACCAACTGCAGTCAAGCTATCTTCCTCAGGAAAGTGAATATCATCAGGGCCATTGATACCACTAGCCTTGACAAATTTACTTTGAAGTTGCAGTGAATTAACATCTCCCTGTGGGTCATCAAAACCTAACCGCTGATGAGTTCTTTCTGATGGCAGGATACCGCTTACATGTCTGTTCAGTGTATGTTTGCCTACATGAGGGAGGCCATTGTCTGAGGCTGGGAAAAGAGACATAATTGAATCTGAAACATCAGCTCCTGCAGATTCAACTGAACCCCTTTGAACTGAAAGGGGTGCTCCAACTGATTGCAGCTCCTTCATAAAAGAGGAGCCAAAAAGTGTTTCTAGAGTCAATTGTTTCGATGAATTGGAAACATCTGCATTTGCCTCTCCTGGATCATCATGTATGTTCGCAATAGCGGCTCCTTCAGTGTTGCATACCCTGGCAGAAAAACCTACATCTAGAATAGAAGATTGTTCTATATCTTTATGGCAGTTTCCTTGCTGTAACAAAGAAAGGAGTTGTTGGGATGCATGATTATCACGATTTGAATTTGCCTGCTCAGTCTTTGTGTAAGAATTGTTGTCTTCCATGGATTCCTGAAGGGATAAACCATTTTCATTAACTTGTGAAAGAATTGATTGTTCTAGATCTTCACATGTAAGAACTGCCGGTACAAGCTCAGGTTTATGACTCTTGTACAATTGCTCAGAATTATCAATGAGGTTATGTGCTACATTTGATGTCAAATGCTCATATAAAGGTTCAGCATTTTGGAAAGGAGAAACAGGTGCAACGTGCCGGGATTTCTCCAGATCAGAATCCAGCCCACCTTTTTCACCACCAACAATCAGTGAGAGCAAGTCGTTTGGCCTATGTGTGAAGTCGTCCAATGGCTTCTTCTCTGCATGAAGGACATATTAAATCAGAGTAAAACTTGAAGTGCATACAAGAATTAAGCAGTAAAGTATCTTTTTATGTACCTTCTTCAACAAACCAATGAGCAAACTTAGAAGACTGGTGGAAGGCATTTGGACTCCGTGTCTCGTCAGCTATATCATCATGCTGCAATCACAGCAAGGGATAAACAGTCAAATAATTAGTAACAATATAGAACAGAATCAGGAACTAAAAAAACCGAACCCTTATTCGTGCATAAATGAACTACCTATTGAGGCTTAGAGAAAATCCAAAGACCAACCAATAACTCAATTATTTCATTGATGCATTACACACACATCTGAATTTTTAGACACTCTGAGAAGAAATTTTAACTATTTCCACGATTACCTCAATAACACCAGTTGTCTTGCCACTTTTTAATGATAGAGCATTGACTAAAACCTTGTTTAGTATAGAGTGAGAATCATCCTGATTGAAGCCTCCTATGGCCTCTGTTCTTTTTACTTCAGCATGAAGTTGAATAAATTCACTGGTGCGTGATGTTTCCAAGGTTTCTGAAAGAGCAGATTGCTTCCTCAATTGATCACTGTTTCCAATGTTAATATCTTGAATATCAACCGCTGGTGATATAATCAATATATTCTCGTTCTTAGTCAGAACATTTAAGCCTGTGTTTCGGTGATGCAGTTGGTCATCATCTGCTCGCTTGATTGATGATTTTCTTTCGTTGTTTACAGAAAATATACGGGTACCACTGGTAACCCCAGGCTCAAGCTGTCCAACCTAAGTAAGCACCAGAAGATTCAAAAATGTATTAAAGCATAGCCAGACAGAACAGCATATATCTCACGATCAAAAGATATTAGAGCTCAATTCAATTATTAGTGTTAAAGTAACCCACCAAGCAAAAGAACTAGAAGTCATCAGGCATCCTCAAACTATGTTGAATAGTTTGCAAGACGGTATGGTTTTTGAAGTTAAATTATGAAAAATACAAGAAAAATTATCATAGGTTTTTTCATTTAAAACCACGTTCTCAATATATGATCTTTTGATCTAAATGGAGAGAAGAATATGCAATGTAAGATAATGCAGTAAAATACTACCATAACCTGCACATCATGTTTGGGATTAAGATAGAAAAAGCAAATTCCTAATCACATTACAGTAGACATTGTAAATACAGCATTTCACTTCTACAAACTTTAAACGGTGACACTGGAAGTCTGGAACTTGATACTCCCTCCATTCCATATCTCTTGATGTTTTAACCTTTTTATGTTATTCCGATGTTTTAGAAACCCAATATACATTTATAGTTTACTTTCCAACTATACCCTTATTTATTATTCGTTGTTTTCATCCCTATTTCTTCATTTCTTTTAATTTAGTTCCGATATACATCAAATGAGTTTATTTTAGTCAAATTGTATCAAATTTTTACATCATTTAATGATTTCTTAAATTGTGTGCATAACCTTAAACATCAAAGATATAGAACGGAGGAAGTAATTAGATATTAAACATTTGGCAAAACTGTTATTTTGGTCCCTTAATTATTTTTCTCAATTTGGTCCTAGGACTTCTTTCTCACTTCAGTCCCTCAACTTTTCTTGTAATTATCATGTTAGACCCTCCACTAATTTTTTTGCAACATGTATCTTTCTTGTCTTGTCTTGTCACGTGTCTAAGTATGCCATGCATTTCTTTCTAGTCGTACCACGGTAGGAAAAAGTTGCACAAAGGGACAAACATGAGAGCAGAAACAAAGTTGAGAAAAAAAAGATAAGAGACCAAATTGAGAAAGACAATTAAGTTAAGGGAGACCAAAATAGCAGTTTTCCTGAACTTTTTAATAGTGCATTATTACATAAGTATCACTCTCCTACTAAATCTTTTTTCTATAGAAAAGGAAATATTATTAAAAAAGAAGTGAAGATTACACGGAAAGAGGATAATAAATCCTCAAACGTAAAACACATATAAAAAACTAAAATCTAAGAAACTAGGTCATGCAACAAAGCATGTCATTGTCTCGACATGTCCAACTAATAAATGGCACTAAAAGACCATATGAGCAGAATACCAAAGGAAAGCCAAAAGATTAACCCTATCCTTCTAGAGCAAAAACCTCTCAACTTAGACGAAATGATGCAGACACATAAGGAAGATCCGACACTCTCCAAAGATCCCATACAACCTATTCCAAAATGATAGTAATAGAACAATGCAGAGAGAGAGATGAGCACCAGATTTCAAATATGAGTTGCGCATTATACTTTATACAAATCAAGTGACAAAGTGGTGAGAGATCTACACTTCTGGAGAATGTCATTAGTGTTAATCTTCTTACGAATAAGTTAGTGCAGACAAGCTTTAAGGGAGCTTTGGATTTCTAGGACAGTGAGTCAAGAAATGAAAATAAGGTTTACAAGAGATAATCCCCGAGGAACGAAGAGTCAAAGTTGCTCAGTCAGGAACAAAAGAAAGATGAAAAGAATCAGGTAAAATCAGAAGAGATCTAACTCACTAACCTCTCTATCAAGCAGTTTTTTTTAAAGAAAAAAAAAAGAGGTTAAGAAAAATAACCTGGGAATGAAACTGACAAACATGGACATAATGCAAAGAAGATACATAAAAAGGTATTGGAAAAGCCTTGGTAAGAGTAAAGAACCAACCCAAATAACTACAAACATGTGGGAAGATATGAAACCAGCATTCAAACAGAATAAATTTCTTAAACCAATCTCTGTTCTACTGTGAAAAAAATCCCATCATTGGAGAGACTGGCATGCAGCTAGTACTTTGCTTTCAGCACTGACACAACTTTACAGCCCCACTCTAAAAGCATCATTTGGAACAAAATCTCTCCAGAACCAGAATACTAATACATATATTACGAACAGTTTAACGCCCGCAGAGCAGTTATGTAGAACTAAACTAAAATTTTCACCGTGACATCCATCTCAAAACATCACAAATCAAATAAGAAAATACACCTATTATCATATGACTGTACAGTAACAACTAAAATTCCATCTCCAAATTCATTTCGAACAATAATAAAAAAGATTATAACCACAATTGCAATTTAGAAATGAAACTAAGTTGCATGCTAATTTGATGATACCCCAAACAACTTGTATTTGAGATCAGCATATGAAAAGGCCATCATCTAAAAGAAACTAAACTACAAAGCACTCAGAAATAAGATACGAATAAAAAATTCAACCACTTACCTCTATTGCATGATTGTTAGTTGATGTTTTTACCCCGAAGTTTCTTTCCAACAGTGTGCTTGCGAAACCTGGGGGTACGAGTGGTCTTGATGTTGAAGCAATATGTGCAAGAGAAGATTTCTCAGAATCACCGCTTAAAGCAGATAAAATCACAGGAAGCTCCGTTGACTCATTGTTTCGCTTAACTAGTCTTTTATCATTGTCGTCTACCAACGAAGAAATATCAAAAGCATCTTTATTCTTGCCTTGGTTCAACTTCTGCTTTTCTTGGAAAGTTCTCTGATGTTCCTTTCTCATCAACTCAAAAGAAGCTGTTTTAAGAAAATTGTCAACCATTAAATTTGAATGTGTCAAGCATAAATTTAACCACGGATCTAAGTAAAGTAGTAAACAGGACATCATAAAACCATAAGACTGAGAAAAAAGCAGCCCCTGCCGCAACATCTGCTAGGAAAGAGTAGTTACTTCTTCGTTTCCTTTCCTCTTCTGCTCTGTCCTCATCTGCGCACTCTCCTGAAGAACCAAATGTTTCATCGTTATAATTGTCATGAGTAGTATCCCTACGCGAGCGAGGTGCCTGGAAAATATGTTAAAGTTACTTGTGAGTTCAATCCCTTCAATAATTTCATCATATTAATTAAAAATAATACTTGAGAGACTCTTTGAAGGTGATGAATACTACAATTTGTCCAAAATATAGCTGTCTGACATAAAAAAGCTAGGGGTCCTTTTGTTTCAGCCTAGAAAATAAGTGATTTTAGATGGTTTAAAATAAGTGATTTACTTTTTATAGATTTTGGTGTAAATTATAAGTTAATTGGATTTGGTTTAAAAGTAAAATAACCAATGTTATTGTGCTTCGTGTTTTGTATCATGTTTTATTAGGGAATAATACTTAAGTTAGTTTGTTAGCTTAGAGGTTAGCTTGCTAGTTAAGCTAACATGTTTGGAAAGTCAATTAGTGAAGCTAACAGAGTTAGTTAGTTTGCTAATGACGTTTCCTTATAGTTTAGCTATAAATAAAGCTAGACTCTCTTGTAAAGTTAGTTTCAATAAAAGATAACTTCAGTTTTCTCTCTCTCTCCTTTTTCTATTTCTCTCTCTAGGTAGTTACCTTTACATGTTATCTCTCTTCTACCCCAGCTAATTATAATTTAAAGCTACTCAAAGTAGATTATTAGATTCTAATTATTTTCAGATTCTGATTATGAAAACATCTTACCCAAACATGTTTCACTATCTTATAAGTGTTCTTTTTTTCAACAAAAAAAAGTGGTTTTGTTGAAAAATAAACTCAAACGAACATACTCTAGACCTAACCTTATAAGGGCCTGAATGCTGATAAGGTTCATTAGCCCGATTTAGCTGGTTATTGACATTAGCTCGAAACTTCGGATCAGAAAGCCCAGGTTCATACCCAGAGGGCCTTGGAAAAGAGCCACTGCCTAGAAGTCCATCATGCTCAGGACCTTGCCAAGACTTACGAGACTGGTTGCTCAAATGTTTTCCAGAATCTGCAATTTGATATTAAGAAAGAAAATCAATCAACATATCACATGACCTCAGATTAATGTCTGGTTCAGCATTCACCAACATGACATGGTTGTAATTCGTAAACAGGTTATAGATTGTTCTAGAGAAAAAATTAGCAATCTCATCAATCAAGTCTAAACACCTGATTCCCGTTCAGATTGAGAGTCACTGTCTTTATCAGATGGTCCAGAAGAACGAATGTCCCATTTTCCACGAGTCCCCCGCAAAAAGCTATTTGTATCCCCTCTGGTGGGAAGGGATGAACTGTACTCATTTCGTCTGAGACTATTTGTTGACAAACCACCAGTACTTCTGTGTCGATCTATGAGGGCATCTTCGAATTCACTGTTTTCAAAACAAGGAAATGTTTAAGAATCAAAATCAAAGCACAGCCTAATAATGGAAGAGTGGCATTTGAGGTGAAAAACAGAAGACGATGGGAAAGTGAAATGCGGCAATGTTCCAAATTGTGGTAGCGGTTATGTTGCATTTACTCCTAATTACAGCCGATTTTGGGAAAATGCAGTTACAAAGACTGTCAATATGGCTACCGACTGCAATTTAGAATCTTTCCCTGCATTCCTTATTTTAAGAAAAAATTACAAATGATTCCATATGGCAATAACATATTTCACCTTAGAAGTGATCGGTCAAAACCACTGGGCAACTCTTTGCATGTGTCCAATTCACTAAAAGATAATAAGAATTCTCTTGTATATGAGAATTTTATGTTCCTATTCCTAAAACACCACCACAAGACAATTGTCAAATATGTTAAACTGGTGAAAATTATTATAAAACATAAAACATATATAGATAACATGAATTAAAAAATTACTTGTGCCTTTCATGATTAGTTGGCTGATCCAACAAGTTTTGATCTTCATTTTCTAAGCTCATTTTGTCCGATTGACCGATAAGCTGCTAAATAGTACTAAGTATCTACCTTAAATAGCACAAGTATATTTCAGTGAATGTTCTTCATCTCCCACACCAAAACCCAGTAAAATACACAAGTAAAATCCCCAGAATCTGCAACAAAAAATTTCAAACTACCACAACCCAGAACCTATATATACACCAAAATTTTCAATCAACAAGGCCCAACAATGTAAACAGGCTCAAAATTCCATATTGCAGCAAAATAACCAAAACCCATAAGCTAAATTCTTTTCCTACTTCAATGTTACCGCATAAAGGGGTAGAATTCAATTTATAACAAGAACTTGATGAACTGGGTCAATTTATAACTTCAGTTCCGAGAACGGGGTAAACAAATGATAACTTGGGGTTTTGTGCCTAAGCTAAAAGGTGCTCTATTGAATACGAAATTAGGGTTTTTGGTTCCTGCAGATTAGTCAATTGGGTCAATGAAAAGATTGAGAAAGATAAATTCAGTTATCACATGTTCTCATTTGTGTCTCACTTGTACCAAGTCAATCACAAAGCTTTATTCATTTAAACAAAAATATAAAAACATAAATTAATATTTTAATATTATTTTGTGATATTTGATTGGTCTAGATAAAAAGATAGAAAAATTATGGGACAGATAATCATTCTCCGCATTTGAGTGGATATGATTCATTAGTTTTATTGACGTTTGATTTAGGAGATTATTTTTCATTTTTTGGGGTGAGATTTTAGTTCATAGAATTGGTATTTTGTAAGAGATTACCCAAGTTCATTTTTCATATGTTTGTATGTATATTTATAAATTTATTTACCCATCAGATTCCAAAGTAGGAGTTTAATTCTTATGACGACATTTACTAGGAGTGACAATTCGATAACATCCCGTGAAAGTTGGGCAATGTTGATGAAAGGTTGGAAATTGTGATGCCATAGATTTTTGTGGACGACCAAAGACTAAGAAAGTGGCAACAGAGGTGAACAATAGTGAGGTAGAGTTAAAATGATTGTAACTGAAGATTTTAATTATTTGCTTAAGAAATTTCATATGCAACTACAAAGAACGAATTGAATTATGTTTGTTAACTTATTTTTCATTTTGAAAAATCTTTTTTTTACACATAATGATGAATATAAAAACAGTTTGATAAAAATGTTTATTTCAAAAGGAAAATAAACAATAAATATTTTAAACATCAACCCCTCAAGTTCGAATCTTCATCCAAGCAATTAAATATGCACAATTTCTCTATGAAGATTGATTGTTTGTAACCTCCCTATATATAATACAATCTAATGTAATATAATGAAGGTTTTGATGTAATTTGTTCACTAAATAAGGCTATAATAATTATAGATCAACTCTATTTCATTTTAACACATTTAGTGTTTTTATCTCCAAACTCCTCAATATAGTTTTTCTTTTTTTGGCCATCACATCAATAATTTTTATTTTTTCTCTACAAATTTCACATCGTTAATTGTTTTTTTCTCCAAGAGGGCCATACTTTTTATTTTGCACAAAGCCTATAAAACATTTCACTAGAATCGAAAGTTATGATAATGATTAAGTTTAAAAAGGTTATTTTTGAAGTAAATGTATCTCTCCTCTTCTATCAATTTGCTAAATCTATTTTCACAAACTCTATTTAAGCTTTTGGTGAAAGATGACTTAAAAAACTATTAGTATTGATAAACAATTTTACATTTTTATATCTATAATCTATATTTTATATATAAAGCCAAAACTTGAAATAACTTTCTTTATGGTGTAATTTTCATTTCCTATATTGCCCATAACATTATTAAATTTTTACAAAAAAACTATATAATCCTAAGCAACTACCATCAATATATTAATTAACCAAATATCTCACCTTAAATTAAACATTATCATAAATACAAAAAAATAATAATATAAAGTACACCGAACACAACAAATACATTTTAATTCAAAAAATGAAATATATAAAAATTGAATATGTAGTATCACACAGTATTCGTTGGCAGGCACGAAGTGCCTGTACACACTAGTATATATAAAGCTAAAACTTGAAATAATTTCTCTTATGGTATAATTTTCATTTCCTATTTTGTCCTTCGCATTATTTAATTTTTACAAAAAACTATATAATCCTAAGCAACTACCACCAATACATTAATTAACCACATATCTCACGTTAAATTAAACATTATCATAAACACAAAAAATATAATATAAAGTATATCAAACATAACATATAAATTCTAATTCAAAAAATGAAATATATATAAATTGAATATGTAGTATCACACAATATTCGCCGACAGGCACGAAGTGCATGTACACACTAGTTATAATAATGGTAAAACTGAAATAAATATAGTCATTTATATTATCTTCAACTCTGTTCAAGATAGAATTTCTCTTCATAATAATTAAATCTTTCAAAATTTAATGATGCAACACTAAGGTTAATGTAATTAATTTCTAAAACTGAACAAATATTTGTTGGTCTAAGTGAAAATATGACAACAAATATGATAGAGTAAATCAATTATAATAAATAAAGTATTATTATATGTCATATTATCACTTTTTGTGAGTAAAAAAATTCTTATGAAAATTTAGTAGGAGAATATATCATTTTTCAAATTTTGTTTTAGTTGGTTCGATTCCGAAATATTTGACCCATATGGATATTGGATAACAAATACGGGTAACCAAACCCGAGATCCGAATCTAATACCGCTCCAGCTATATATTGAGCCCAAAACTCGAGAGAAAAGAGATCTCTATTTTCATTCCTCTCATTTCTTGTTCGTTGCTTCAGCCATGGCGTTCCCTTACATGGAAGCTGTTGTTGGTCAGCTCCTTTTTCTTTCTCTAATTTCATTCTTGTTGTTTTTTCCATTTCTTCTTTGTTTCTTTCTTATCTTGCGATGTATTCAATTTAAACTTCAATCGTTTCATTCAGATGCTTCTTGGTGTGTTGTTTTGGTGTGTTTGCATTATGGATAGCAAGTTTATTTTGTTTATTTTTCTTGTAAACGTTTTGTTAGGGATTTATAGGTTTTCTGGAATTCAGGGTTTATCTTGAAACTTAGGGTTTTTATTTTTAGTTTATTTGCTTATGATTCCGTGATGCCTAGATTTTCTATGTAATTTTATTTTTCCATAGTAGGATTTTGAATCCATTTCTCTCACAGAGAGTTCTGTCTTAAATTGCGGTCGCCGGTTGCACTTACATTGCGTCCTGAAACCACAATACTGCAGCTGTAATTGCAATTGTAATTTAAAACATGGAAATGAAGTATTGAGCTGAAGAGTATTGTTTTTACACACCTGTGAGCCACGTGCATTTATTCATCTTTAAATTACCGTAAAAATTAAGCTGATTTATTCCCTCTAAAGTGAGCTTGTTTGTAAATTACTAACATGATCCTTCATCTAATTTGATGTGCATTGTGATCTTAAGTTACTAGTGATTTAATGGTAGATAGACCCTCACTGTACACTTTTATAAACAACCTCATTTTAAGAGGAGCTTTGCCTGTACGTAATGTGAACATAATAGTTATATTCTCATTATGTTCTGCAGCAGTTTAGTTACTGTTTAAATAGGGATCAGTTATATTCTCACTGTACACTTTCATCTTTCCAGTTCATAAACTGACAGTTACTACTTTTCTCTCCGGAATCTTGATATAAGATTTCTGAGGTTCTGTAAGGATTTATCATCAATCAGCATGTGTTACAAATAAATTACAAATATAACTTTATCCTGAAGGAATACTAGAGTACACCTAATTTGAAACTGAGGTAGATTACTGTTTTTTTCCCTTAACGCTGTTTTGAAAAGTGGTACTTCTCTTTGTTGGCCGTTATTTTTAGACTCGTCTGCCTCTTGTGAACCCTAGACAACAAAGAAAACATTGTAATGGTCTTTCACAAAAAGAAGAGGGTCAAAGTTGCTAATAGATGACTTACAGGGTTAGGATGTGACTATTATATGGTTGAATTAGAGTTGATGCTCTAATCTTGTTGTCATGTGCATTTATGGTAATATTCCACTGCTTAGCTACTGGAAATGAAATATAGTATAATTTAATATTAATTTTCTTTTTCATTTTAACCCATTTTCAGGGTTTATGATATTAATGTACTTTTTCGAAACTTACTTGGATCTGCGACAACACTCAGCACTCAAACTTCCTACTCTTCCAAGGACTTTAGTAGGAGTAATCAGCCAAGATAAATTTCAGAAATCTAGAGCCTATAGTCTTGATAAAAGGTTTGTTCATTTGTATAATCTGATGTGAATTTCTTTCATTGTCTGATACTCTGATGTTGGTATCTCTGAAGGTTACCTCTGAGGCTTTTTGTTAGTATTCTTATATATGGGTATTTATTTCAGCCGCTTCCATTTTGTTCATGAGTTTGTGACAATAGTGATGGACTCCACAATTTTGTTCTTTGGGGTCTTGCCCTGGTTTTGGAAGGTTAGAACTTGGTTTGGTGTTTATAATCCAACTTTGCGACTATATCATCACCATTGTATACCTTTTGTTGATTGCAGAAATCAGAACATTTTGTGACATTAGTCGGCCTCAATGCAGAAAATGAGATTCTGCATACCCTTTCCTTTTTAGCTGGTGTCATGATCTGGTCACAGGTATGTATATCATGGCCCCTTATTGGAGAGTAATAAGTAGTTTTGTCTCTATTATGGATAACAGAGAATAAAGTAGTTTCAGCTTTATTATGTATAACTTTGGAGATTTAGTCTTGTATACTGTGAGAGGTTTCTTTTGCACAGCATTTCGGATAATATTAGTCATTTGGCTATTATATGGTGTAAAAGCATATGGTAATTTAGGGGGTTTTCCCAGAATATTTGTTGATCGATTAGGAAGCTTTGCTCTATTGATATTTATTTTTCCTTATTGTTTGTGTTTCCCTTTTACATTTATGGGATCCCTTTTCCTTCAAACCCTTTTCAATTATCTTCTCCGTGTTAGCAAATTTCTAATTTAATAGGAGGGGGTGGGGGTTTCTGGTTGAGGAAGTGTTGTGCCAATATCCTCTTATTTGGGCGACAGCCTGCTTGCCTCAAGACAAACAAAAGCATCTAGGCTGTGGCAAACAGAACAGGATGCTAAATCAGTTCCATGCAATCCATATAGATATTACCCTTGAAAACCTGTTTCTCTGTTTTACTCCTTTTGTTTGATGTTCATATATTAACTGGATGTCATGTTTGCTTTCTCAATTGCCTTTTCTGTATTTCTAACTCCTTATCACCTTTTCGTAGAAAAATAGGAAACATCCTGCTATGATTTTCCTTTGCGTTGTTGTGATTTCCTTATACCTTTTAGGACTTCACTGATATAGCTGGAATTTTAATCTTGGATAAATATGGTTGTTCTCCTAAGTGTCTTGTTGCATTAGTCGTGTTTTCAGAAGGCCAAAGAGATTTAGATGCACTGATCTGCCTTGTCTCCAGGAACTTCTTGATTTAAATATAAATTTAAACTAACAATAAAATTCATAGGGGGTTCTGGATTTAATTTATTGCCTTTGATAATTTTAATTTGTATAATATTTCATGAAGGTATATTTTCTATTTCATTCTTTCAAAAAATAGCCATATGCTAATCAATTAAAAGCTACATTACACTGTGCACGAGGCATGTTAAAACGCCATAAAACCGTCAATAGCATTTACCGTACCTTATAAGCTTTTTGTTTTATGTGATAATAACTAGGCATTGTAATTGATTCACATATATTTTGTTTACATCAGTTGTGCATTTCTACCTTTTTGCAGATAACCGACTTGCCCTTTTCTCTGTACTCAACTTTTGTGATTGAGGCCCGTCATGGTTTTAATAAGGTTCATAGTCTAATCATCCATCTATTTTTAAAACCATGTTTTTAGTTCTCAAGTTTTTTATTTTACAACTCACATTATTGAATTGATTAAGTTCATATTAATATTGATTAATTACGTTAATATTGATTAGGTTCTTATATTTTTAAATTGGTAACTAATTACGTTCTTACCTTTTTGTTGTCTTCCATGCAGCAAACAATATTGTTATTTTTCAGGGACATGATTAAATCAATCGTCCTTTCCATTTTAATTGGTCCACCTATTGTGGCTGCAATTATTGTAATAGTACAGGTAAGATCCTGTGCTCTGTTGAAACTACTACTACTTGCAAACTTTGCTTGAAATTTGATTTCGTAGCCTGTTTTTGATTGAGTTACTTATACTTTTTGATTTTTTTGCTTTATGTTATATGTTTTTACTGTCATTGTATGCCATGGTGGACTGCTTATTTTCTATTTTGATGTTCTATAATTTTTTTATTCAGAAAGGAGGTCCGTACTTGGCTATCTATCTATGGGCGTTTATGTTTGTTCTTTCTATTGTGATGATGACAGTTTATCCAGTTCTAATAGCTCCACTCTTCAATAAGTTCACCCCAGTTAGTATTTTCAACTTTTCAAACCATTTACAAAGTTAATTTATGCATGTCATATATTTGTTTTATAATCACTTTTCTGGCAACCAGCTTCCAGATGGTCAGCTGAGGGAGAAAATTGAAAAACTTGCTGCCTCACTCAAGTTTCCATTAAAGAAGTTGTTCGTTATCGATGGATCCACAAGGTCAAGCCACAGCAATGTAAGGAAAAAAACCCTATAAATCAGTAAATGTGATGCAGTTTTGCATAGTGTTATGATGCTTATTTTCTTGAATCTCGAATAGCTTTCCACTCATATATAACTTTGATGTTTGTTCTTTAATTGTCCATTGCTGGCCATTTGACTTGAAAATCATGTTAGACTTGATACTATAGCCTGCATTTTCAGTCATTGTGTATTTTGCTCCCTTGACACCAATTGTGAGTTTTAACGACTTTCTTGCATTTATCCTTCCTGGGATTAATAGTGGATGAAAATTCAATTTCATCCAGTTTTGTAGCCACTATAATGGTGTGATTTGTATTTTAATTCGTTGGGCGATAAAATGCAAACACGATAATAAGCTCCATGTAGCAGAGATGAGAATATTGTGTTGGATGAGTGGACACACTAGACAAGGTAGGATTATAAATGAATGCATTAGGGAGAAAGTTGGAGTAGCTCGTATTGTAGAAAAGATGATAGAGTCGCGCCTTAGGTAGTTTGGACAAGTGTGGAGGAGACCGCTAGAAGCCCAACAAAGAGAGTAGATCAAATGGAGGTTTGTCCAATTTCTAGAGGAAGATGGAAGCCAAGAAAAACCATAGGCGGAACGATCAGGAAAGATACTAAAATGTTTGGAAGGGGCACCACTCAAATGTTTGGGAACAGGGAATTAGGCTTGAAACCCCAATTGTCTCATTTTGTGTGTGCATTAGAATTGGGTTTCTGAGATCTAAAGTCCATTTCTGTGGAATTGGAAAACAACTATTGGTAATATTTAAATTCTTAGCCTAAAGCCCTAATCCCTAATCCCTAAGGAGTACAATTCCAAGCACATAAGTTAAAAATAATATGCTATAATTATTTATTCATTGTCTTTGTTGCACACTTTGAAAACCATTTTTGCTAATTCTAGCTAGCTTCCTTTGACCACTATCAGCAATAGCATCTTCGTCCATAATCACTGTCAATGACAGCGCTCTTTGACCACTTTTGTCGTGGGGCAATTCCAATAACCGCCATAGGCGGCGTCCATCTACCACTATTGCTAGAAGTGGCATACAATTCAATTCAAAATTGCAATTCTATACCTTGATTCTTTATTTGCTCCAAAACATAAAAGTGGCGGCCAAAAGCATGAGCCTCCCACCTGGTGGGGGTATCTGGAGGGTAGTACACACTTTTTACCCTGTAAGCAGAAAAACTATTTCTAAGATTCGAACCCATAATCTCCTAATCACAAGGAAACAATGTTATCATTGTGTGAAGACTCACCCGCTATTTGCAGCAAACATAAGACCTAAAATTTAGTCAATTTCAATCCTGTTCGAGTTGAAATTTAATATAGATTTTTAAACCGTCATCCAGGTGTCATCCAAATGGACCCTTATGAGAATTTTGATAGTGGGCTCCTCTAAATTTTTATGTATTGCTCACAAGTAAGAAAGGTCAGAAATAGTGTCTATCATATGATTAACTTGTAGTCATTTGCCAAGAGTTATGACGGTGAGAAATATTTGTTGGCACGTGAAACTTCTGCTAGATTACTTCATATGTTCC
Organism: Lupinus angustifolius; assembly: GCF_001865875.1. Lineage (NCBI taxonomy): Eukaryota > Viridiplantae > Streptophyta > Magnoliopsida > Fabales > Fabaceae > Lupinus > Lupinus angustifolius. The sequence goes on along the minus strand of NC_032010.1, from coordinate 1,384,796 downwards.
CGGCATTTATCTTTAAAACTGACTTAGTTTATGGTTGACATTGGTTTGAAGATGAGATGTTACCTTGAAGTATTTAATAGCGGGTGACTTGCCCTTATATACAAAGATTTTTCCTTTGATGTGATTTTATATAGGGATGGAACCACCATAGGTTATAGAGTATAAGAGAGGTTCTCATGTGCTTAGACAAATATTAGACCTTTTTAATTTATTAGAGCTGCCGATTCTTATAATTTTCAGATGCTTTGTGATGGAATTCATCAATCGTGTTCTTTGTTGCTTTGTTGTGGAATCGTTTACATGTAGTGAAGGTTTCTTATTTGGATTCATTGGACTCGATGTTTCTTCAAAGTACTCATAGTCATAGGAGTGGCTTATTACTTATTCGAGCGGCTGCTTCTTATAATGTTAAGCAGGATTACTGATCATCCTTTATAATCTAATCCAATTTTCTTCCTTTCTTTTTGAGATGTTATTCAGAAAATAATGAAGTATAAAGTACTGCCTATTGATTGTAATTTTATTGTGCTTGTATTATTAAATTTACTTGAATTAATGATATATCTATACATATATTGCAGGCCTATATGTATGGGTTCTTCAAGAACAAGCGAATTGTCCTTTATGACACATTAGTTCAGCAGGTTTGGGATTACTGTCTGTTGAAAATTATTTTCATCTTTCAGATTGTTATTGCCAACCCCACCTAGTGGGATTAATGCTTGATTGTTATTTATATGGCATCCTTGCTTCTTACATTATCTCATGATGCTATTTTTTAACAGAAATTTTTAATAGATTCTAGTATCTATCTTAGTATATGGTTGCCTCATTCTCCTTCTTCACTTCTTATTACATGAAATACTTCTATCTTAGTGAACAGGTTGTGGAGGCCAACTCATATAATGACATTGTATATAATCCAAGAAATTTTTGTTAACATTTTTGGAAGTTATTTCCTAGTCACAAGTATATCTGGCCTGACTTTTGCTTATCCAGTACTCATATAAGAAGTATACTTTTTGGTTATGGTTAATATTTACATTATCAAATGATATTTTGCAGTGCAAAGATGATGAGGAAGTTGTAGCTGTTATTGCCCATGAGCTGGGGCATTGGAAACTGAACCACACTGTGTACTCATTTGTGGCTGTGCAGGTTTGTGTAATAACATTCCTGTACTAAAACTAAGTGCTTTATAGCCTGTGTACAAATCATGATAATGTGTATTTCACTTCATGAAGCCATGAAGCATACATGACATCAGAACTTGTTAACATTGCTCTAACCAATTTATGTGGGAAGGACATTTAGTCTGTAAACTTTAAATTAAATGAATTTCTCTTTTATAGAATTTTAAAATAAAATGCATGTTTCACTCAGATTATCCTCAAAAGATAATTTGATTAGATGACAGATCTTTCTTATTGTGTACACCCGTTGCATTGATTAAGCTATTCATCCGAGTAGAGTGAATATAATGAAGGAAAAGGCATTGCAACATTTTCCTTATCTATTCTCGTGGTCATTGCAGATTCTTACACTTCTGCAATTTGGAGGATATACTCTTGTGAGGAACTCAACTGATCTGTTTCGGAGTTTTGGATTTGATACGCAGCCAGTCCTCATTGGATTGATTTTATTTCAGGTACTTTTCAAAATTATGGTTGACTAGAATGGTAGTAGACCTAACTTCATTATATTGAAACCTGAAGAAAAAATTAGAAGGGTAGCTCTATGCATGGTTTATATTTGGATATAACATTTTATAGTGGCATGAATGAGACAGACGTCTAATGCTAACATGATATGTTGGTTGAGGTCATGTTTTTTGTTTGTTGGCCCAAATTTTATACTAATCGTGATCAATGAACATTGGGCTTATATGCAAATGTGATAGTTATGTTTTTATGCACGTACACCATGTGATGGTCTAGTCACTCACTTTGACACTGGTATCAGCCAGAGGCTCTTACGTGGAATCCATTTAGCTGAATACTTTACAAATGCTTCTTTTAAATTTAACCTTCAGAAAGCAAAATTATTGGTCTACCATGCAAGGGCTATCTGGTGCATATTGCAAATCTGCTTAGCCACCTTTTATGGCTTTGCCTTAGTGGTCATTCCCTTCTATCAGCCAAAACTAAGCTGTGTCTGACTTCTTTGCATTACAAGTAATGATCCTTGCTATTAGCGTGGCCTTAAATACTCAGGTCATGAAGCCACTAGGAATGCTTTTGGGTAGTTTACAGGAGCACTTAGGTGTGAATCTACATGCTGACTAAGGTTTTCTTTGGAAAGTGTTTGACATTGTTTTACCTTGCTTTATTTGCAGCATACTGTAATCCCTATCCAGCACTTAGTCAGCTTTGGTCTAAATCTTGTGAGCCGAGCATTTGAATTCCAGGTTACTACTGTTTACTTATTTACCTGTGTTGGAGTGAAGATGGGGAAATAGAAAATAGCAATGTATTTAGATGTTATTCTGGCCTAAATAATGCGTTGCCATTTTCCATTTGGGCTCACTCTTTCTGGTTCTTCCACTCATGCCTATCATCTAATGCAGGCTGATGCTTTCGCCAAGAAGCTTGGATATGCATCTGCATTGCGGTCTGGTCTTGTGAAACTACAGGTTACTTTTTAATATCTTTTGCCATTTCTTTCCTGATTGATATTCTAGTTTTATCTAAACTGTAATGTGTTATGGCAATACATCTTTTAATTTGCGGATTTGTATATAATATATTCTTTTTATGCCGTATTCAATTGAGTAAAATCTTCTATTCTGCATTCCAATTGCTTTCCATTTGTCTTTCAGGAGGAGAATTTGTCAGCTATGAATACAGATCCTTGGTACTCTGCTTATCACTATTCTCATCCTCCTCTTGTCGAAAGATTGGCTGCAATCGACAAATCAGATAAGAAGGACGATTAGTTCTCAAGCAATCTATAGACGACGAGTAGTAAAAATTCGTTGTACCATACCTTGCAATCAAATTCTGTATAATTACTTCGTCTTAATCATTACAATATCAGGGAAGATGAATTTGTGTAGTTTGAGTTCCAGATTTCATGCATTGTTGCAGGATACTGAGTTTACATGTGATTTCAAGAGTGAAAGGAAATAGAGACAAAACAGGACATAGTTACATGTAGTTCTATATACTTTTTTCACTTAGATACTAATGGACACACAATTCCTTTTGCCATTACTATCTCCAGTTCTGTATTTGTTCATTCTCATTTTTGTTTATCTTTTCTTTATTATCCTTCTGTTAATGATTTTGTCATATTTTTCAAAGAATTTAAAACAAAGATAACGTTTTTTATTTGAACTTTAAATTATTAATAACCAATGAGACATTAGTATATTAGTGTAAGGTTTCATTGGATCCTAAGTTTGATTCGATACTTGTTGATAGGTAGACATGCAAGCGAAATGGATTAGTTTGTTGTCGGCTAAACCCTTGTATACCAAACAAAATATTATTATAATAACTGCTCAATTAGTGGGTCAAATGGGTAGCTTTATGTAGTGGGTCATCAACAATCCTTCAAGTAAGTTGTTATTATTTTCAATATTTATGACTATCGTTATAAAAAGGCTTTCATTTTGGTTGTTGGTGTTATGTGTATGGTAGGTTATTATTAATTTTATTTATAAAATTATAGTTATAACTATGACTTTTAGGGTATGATGCCCTTTTAATGGAATGGGAGTCCTCATAAAGGGTTTGGGAGAAAACTCAGATATTGGGGCTAATATAAACATTATAGGTGAACAACAAAAAATAAATTCAACGGTGAGGAAAGAATTATTTTAAAGAATGTCTCTAACTTGGTTCTCAATGTTCAAGAGAAATCGAACCAATTTACATCATCATATAATCATTTTAAATCACACAAAAAAATGAAATTTTGACATCTACTCGAATCTTTATATTCAAATTTTATGATACATAAACGCTTATGATACATAAATGCATTTTATTACTTGCTCCTTTCAATGAGATTTTTTTTGGTTTCCCCATAGGTATCCTTGCACTGGACGCAATCATGTCCGAGCTGAGAACATCCACATGTATGTGGGGCTAAATCTCCCAACGGACATTTTTTCATCCACAAGACTCGAACCCGGGTTCCTAGAGTTCCTTAGTTATTAGCTATGTACATTTTTGTTTTGCTTCAAATCACCATCAATTTCATTTCCTTTCACCTAGAGTGTCTCATGCAAATACAAATAAAGAATAAGATTTATCATCTCACTATTTAACACCAAAGGTCATTTTTTTCCCAAGCTCAATTTTTTAGGCCAAATTGTGTTATTTCTTTACTTTGTATTATTTCAAATCGCCTCATTAACATATCTATAACTTTATGCTAAATCCTCTCCATAATTTTGTAGGAGGTTCTACGAAAAGAAACAATTATTTAATGAGTAAAGGATGTATGCAATTTGCATTAATAATATAAGAGTTTTTTATATTATCATTGTATTATTCATCATTTACATTTAGTTATCATTGACTCTTGAATAAAGACAATACAAATAAATAATAAATGATGCATTAACAATATATAAATACTTATACTAGAAAATGCATAAATATTAAACTCTTATTTTTCCATTGGTTTATGTTCTCATCTCAACCTGAACTATTTAGAACAAAATTGTCCTCAAATATACATTAAAATTACATGCATACGGGTAAAAAAGTACTACTCCGTTCCAAATGGTAAAAAATTTGACAAGTCAAAAACATTAGTCATGTTAATATTTATCTAACAAATCAATTATCAACTCATTAATTAATATCCATTTGTTCTTTCTTTTGCAACCAAAAAAATTTATATTCATTTCATTGATTAGATAATCAATCACACACCATAATATGTATTTTGAAGCATTTTTATTTATTACTGTGACTTTGATTTTGGATAGTTTTAATTGTAATTTGTATCCATTTTTATTTGACATGAAGAAAGTAGATTGCTTGACAGTGGCCATGGCTAGCTTGTGAGTTATGTCTGGGCTGGCAAATGAAAGACTCATGTACGAACAAGGGTTGGTTTGGTTCAAGTAGTAGATGATTGATTTCCCTTAAACAAAGTTTTGAGTTCGAATTTTATGGATAAAAAATATATGCTGAGAAAGTTAACCTCACATACATATAGATGTTCTTAGCTCAGATTTGATTGTATTCAATGCGAGAGAATACAAGTGAGAAACAAAAAAAATGAAAGACTCATGTTATGTTAAAGTTTTTTTTTTTAAACTATTTAACTAGATAGGTTGGGTCATATATTATTGTCAAGTTTGCATAAAAAAGTAATTTAAAAGTCTCTTTCCTTTGCTATGTACGCAAATTGCGAAAAGCCATTTTCAATATTATATTCTCATTTTTTAAAGGTCACAAAATAATTGAGATGAATAAAATAAAGTAAATAAAAGAAAAAATAGACTGCATCTTCCACTGTTGTCAAAACAGGTTTGTAATGGAATCAGTCTAACTATCAATATGATATAATATTTATACCGGTCATATAATTATATCAGTTACAATCAGTAAAAACTATTTATACCATTCGGTTTTTAATTAAACTGTACCGATCAAACTGGCTGGTTTTAATTTAATTTTTTTTAATGAAAATGATTTATTTTTGCTAAAATGTTGGTATCGAGAATCAAACACATAACTATACATTTTTTATACATATAAAATATGAACTATCATATATTTTTTAACAAATTATATAAATAAAAATACTTATTATATTTTTATTGATTTTGTAATATTAATGTAATATATATATATATATATATATATATATAAAATAGTGCCGATATATAATTTAATTAGTGAAGAATTGATTAAACTAGTACCTGGTTTGAAAACTGATACAATATTAATGACACATTCGTGTCATCTTCCATCTTCTTGTAGTTGACATTAATCTAATGGTTTAGGCCTCATAATAATATTTATAATTTTTAGCATGAATAAGTAAGAGATTTTTGTGACTGTGATTTGACATAATCATTTCGTCACCCCATAAATTAATTTCATTACTCCAAATACTTGCTCAAAATAAATATTGCCCAATAGGGTCCTATATATCAACCCTTTACTAAATTCCACCCAACGTATATATAAAAATTATACAAATTAATTTGTTACTTGATTACTTTTCAAATTTACTTATTTTTCAAAATAAAAAACCAACTCATAAGACCTACCCCACTTATGTCTTATTAGTTTCGAACCAGATATTAGTTTCATATCATATATCGTCCTGCGCCAATGATAATAAAGAAATAAAAACAACAATAATAATAATTTTTTTAATTAATATAATATATTTTTATTAGTGTATAACAATACATGAGAAATGATATGGGACAACTGATCTTGTTTTCGTTTCCTTCATTTTTCTGCTGGCCATTATTTTCCTTCTAAATATAATATAATGCATTATTAAAGAACCCAATATATTTTTTTATCAAAAAGAAAAAGAAGTCCTAGACTTTTCATTCGATTCTTTGCTAGGCTATTATAATGCACTTACTTTATTGAGCAACTTGTACCCAAAGTAAAGAAAGACTTTCTTGAACTCCTTTGGTACATGTGTTACTGCTTGTGATTGATTGAAAAAATATATTTAAATTAAAATTTTAATAGTTAGTTATTTTTCTGATCAATCACAAGCAGTAACACATGGAGTGACACACTGTTTTGGGACGGAAACAGGAAGATATCCACCCTTTATATAGGTAGTTAAATACCTCCAAATCCCTCCCACTATCAACCATACAAAATTATAATGATTTGGAGATACAAGATTAAGTAATCATGTTCTTTAAGAAAAGCCAATTGTCACTTGACAAATAATAAGCAAAATTCAATGTTGCATTATGCTGTAAAAGTACTCAAGGGCACTCTAATAGTGGTTCTCTCTTTTAAGTAAGTTTTTTAACTTTGTGAATCACTCTACTAAAGTACTATAGATTCTAAAGATTATGGGTTCTTCTTTATGTAGTGATTGGAGCAATATTGAGGGAAAATTTAAGGGTAGTTTGACTTTTAAATTATGATTTAGTATGTACACACCGACAGTGTAAGTGTTTTTTTATAATGTCATCTACCATTCATATGTTAATTATTATAAATTTTTAAATAAAAGAAATACAAATAAATGGTGGATGATGTATTAATAGTGTAAAAAACTTTAGTTGGTAGATAGATATTAAACTCTTTAAATTAATTGTAACTTTTTCATTTATGATCGACAAGGTATTTGTTTTAGAAAAGTTGTGAGTCAAAATTTCTATTTTGATATTTTTTTTACAGAAATCATGATTAATCACGAGTATGTTTTTTGTGTGTAAAAATCTTTTTTTTTTGTAGAAATCTTATATTCCACAAAACTTTTGTTAAAATTTTATTATGGAAACCGTTTTAGAAACAAACAATAAATTCAGTGGCATGCCAACTTCAATGTTTATATTATCTTTCCCCTTATGTGTCATTACACATTATTTAACTTTTTATGTTACTATTTTCATCTTATTAGAATCGTGTAATATCTGCTAAATTACTTAATATATATTAGTTTAATTTACGACATATTGCTATTTCAGAAACTTTTTAGCTTGGTAGAAATTTCAAAATGTAAATAATTTCAATAAAAAATGATAATTATAAACTTTAATAGTCATTCAATGTTATAGAACAATTTAAAATTGTATTAAAATAACATATATATGTATACTTTTTATTACCATAAAATAGCAAATTGATTATAAAGTTCCTTTGATAGAACAACTTTTGTTATTTCCTCCATTTCCAATGTGTCTCTCATAGTTAAGGGTGAAAATATAACATATTGTCTTAAACATGTCTAGCTTATATAATATATAGGAGTCTGGATCTGATTTGTTAGTCTATTTTAAAAAATTCAAAGTCTAGATCTGACCTGTTTAAAAGTCCGATCTAACCTATTAGTTTGTTATATCATATTTACATTTAAATAGATTAATATTCCTACATTTAATTATACTCTTATAACCATAATAATTAAATTATATTTTTATATTAATATTATATATATAATAATATTACTTATATTAAAATGGTATAATATGAACATATTACATAATATAATTAAACAGGTTGACAAGTTAGTCTTAATATGCCTTTTGAATGGCCTACGACTTGACATGTTAGAGTAAATAAGCTTTTCAAAAAATTTGAGTCTAACCTATTTATGAAAAAATTTGATTTAACCTAAAGTGTTATAGGTCAAGTAATAAAACTCTAATATGTGACCTATAACATGTTTCTACTCTTACTCATAGTCAAAGAAATCTGTAGTCCCAACCCCATTGTTTTGTTTACTAGAATTAGATTTAAATTTGTCTGTACTAATCTTTTGTGGCGATTTTGTATATGATTGTAATATTTAAATTAGATTTATACACATTATTACAACATTTATCGTCTATTTGTATTACTTTTTTGAAAAGACAATAATAATTAAATGTAAACGGTAAATGACATATTAATAGTATATAAAATCCTACATACATTTTTTCTATTTGAATATAACTTATTTTTCTTTGTACTATGCAATTTTGTATACAAAATGGTGTTTTAGATATTAGAGTCCATATGTTATTTTGTTAAGTGGAATATTAGTTGAAATAGACAAATAGTACTTCATAAGTACAATTCTAAGTGTTACAAGATTTATAAAAAAACATGAAAACGGATGAACAAATTTTGTCATAGTGCATACAAATGTGTCATAAACTGAATTGAACGTAAGTATATAATTATCTTCATACACAGAAAAAGTGTCATAAACTGAATTGATTAAAACCACGTAATTAACTTCTATTTCATTATTGAATGCGCAGAAAATCAAAGTAAACCATTACACCTCTGTTTACTAGTATAATAAGTAGGAATTGTATGGCACAAATGTAGTAATTGTTTATCTCATTTGTTGGGAACATATATCATATCTCTAATTTCTTTAATCTCCTCACCATGTTATATTTATCACGATTATTTTGATTTTTTCTCTAAGTTTTAATAAAATTATATAAATCATCATATCTTTTTTAGACTTATGTAGACTTCATAATTAGATATATGCATTACATTGATTTCCTTTGCATAAGAGATAAGTGTAATTTATAAAACAAAAAATAGTGAGAGATCTTATGAATATTCATTACTTTTTAGGTTCGATACAAATTTTACCAATAATTCTAAGGAGATGGTTTAAATTACTCTTGTACTATATTATAACTAAACCAAAATAATATATAGATATCGACTCTTATATTATTTGAACTTGTCTTTACAATATATCATATTTTGTTTAGCTTAATTATATTCGTTACTATTTTTTTATAAAGAAATTACACTTATTTCTCATACAAGGATAGTCAATGTAATATATGTATATAATTACGAGTGACTTGTGTAGGTTAAAAATGAGATATGGTTTGTGTAATTTCACAAAAATTAATAGGGTATGAGCGTAATTTACTCTATATTTATTTATTTATCTATGCATTATTAGTATAATGACTTAAACAAACTCATTATATGAATTGACATGAGCCAATAATAATTAAATATGAATAATAAATAGATAATGTAATATATTATGTACTTCATAATAAATTGAAGTAATTTGACTATAATCATAAATTTATTATGTAAATATCTTATTATTCATCCAATAATCATTTTTAATATTTTAATTACTCCAAAATTTATAAATATATAATAAAAATTAAAAACACATCAAACACTCTATACATATGGATATCCATAAATAATGTAAGTTTGGAAATAAGTTTAGAAATGAGAGAGTACTATTCACATCTGCGCGATCTCGATCTCATCCCTAAATGACATTCTGAATAAACTCTTATACAATTGTTGCATATATATAATTTTGTGTTTATTTATACTTAGTGAGTAAGAAAAAAGAGAGTAAAACTTTGAGTTAGAGACAAGACACAGAAGCCTCCTTGCTGGCACCACCACCCAACATTTCTTTCTTTTTCTCTCTCTCTCTTTCTCTCTCTCTCTCTCTCTGATTATTAAACCCAACATCAACATTCACTACACAAACCCACACTCTCTTTCTCTCTCTTCACTTTCTCTCTCTTCGCTTTCTCTCTCTTCACTTTCTCTCTCTTCACTTTCTCTCTCTTCGGTTTCCCATTTAACAATGTCAATTTACGATGCACCTTTCATAGACTCACAGCTCTCTAAACGCACCTCCATCTTCGGCCTCCGTCTCTGGGTTGTCATCGGTATCCTCCTCGGCTCCTTCATCGTCCTCTTCCTCTTCTTCCTCTCCCTCTGCCTCACCTCCCGCCGCCACCGCCACCGCCACCGCACCACCACCAAAAACAACGCCAAGCCCCAAACCATCCCAGTCATCTCAAAGGAAATCCAAGAGATCGTCCACGTGGCACCCCGCCTCGAGATCCACGTGGACGCGGCGAAGGCGAGCGGGGAGAGCGTGTGTGAAACGACGTCGTCGTTTGGGAGTGGGAGCGTGGGGCCCGAAGTGTCGCATCTTGGGTGGGGAAGGTGGTATACGTTGAGAGAGCTTGAAGCTGCAACTGATGGATTGTGTGATGAGAATGTGATTGGTGAAGGTGGTTATGGAATTGTGTATCGTGGTGTTCTACCTGATGGGACTAAACTTGCTGTTAAGAATCTCTTAAATAACAAGTATGTTTATGCTCCTTCGATTCGGTCCCTTGTGTTTTTCGACCTTACCAGTTTCATACTCGAATTAGTCATTTTTAGGTGTAAATGGATAGTTGGTTCTATTTTTTAAAGGTTTTAAGTCCGGGTCCTGGACTGCTACTCACACTGATATGTTAAGTTTTTGGGAGTTGCTAAAACTATATTAGGACTGAAATTGTGACTGTCAGAATTGTTTGAAACGTTAAGGTTTTCGAAGTTATGCTATTAGTTACTTAAAACATTTAATATGGGTTAGAATATGATGGAATTGGAATTGATTTCGTTGGGGGTACGCTTCATTCCCATCGTAACGTATTGGAATGATGGATGATATGGTAAATTCTGTTCCATTGCATTTCGCTACATCCCATCGTTCTATTACAATTTGAATGTGTCGTAGAAAAGATTATAGAGTCTTTGTTACGTGGTTTGGACATGTGTGGAGAAGACGTGTAGAAGCCTAATGACAAGAGTAGATAAGATGGAGAATAGTCTGATTATTAGAGGTAGAGGAGGACTGAAAAACTATTGGTGATGCCATTAAGAAGGATTTAGATGTAAATGGTTTGTTTATAGACATGATCAAGTATAAACATATGGTTTTGTTTGACTCATGTAGCCTTGGGAAAAGCTTGGTTGTTGTTGTTTTTGTTGTAGTATTCTTTTATTTGATTTGAAAGAATTATGGCAAACTTGTTGCTGGAACTAAACCAACGTATCAGCCATCTTCTTAGAAGTAAGCACTTAATGTTTAACTCATTTTCAGGGGCCAAGCTGAGAGGGAATTTAAAGTAGAGGTAGAAGTAATTGGTCGTGTGCGGCACAAGAATCTTGTTAGGTTGCTTGGGTACTGTGTTGAGGGGGCATACAGGTATTTATAGTTTTATTTAACTTGGTTATTTTAAACATCGAACCTGCAAATCATTTTTAGTGTTGTAAACATTAAAGTTGATGGGTTTATTTTACAGGATGCTTGTGTATGAATATGTTGACAATGGCAATCTTGAACAGTGGCTGCATGGGGATGTTGGATCCATAAGCCCTCTGACATGGGATATCCGCATGAACATTATATTGTGCACAGCAAAAGGGTACCATATTCATGATCTAAACTGAACTGCATACTTGGTGCCCATGTTGGTTCATAAAATGTTTTGATCACAGTGCTTTTTGTGTATCTTCAGATTGGCTTATCTTCACGAGGGTCTTGAACCAAAAGTTGTCCACCGAGATGTGAAATCAAGCAACATACTCCTTGATCGACAATGGAACTCAAAGGTTTCTGATTTTGGGCTTGCTAAGCTTTTGTGTTCTGAGCATAGTTATGTCACAACTCGGGTGATGGGGACATTTGGGTTAGTATGATATAAATAGGAATTTTTCTATCCTGCCAATGCCAATTATAATTATAATTAGTTTCATCTTCTGTATGAGTGCATACATTAGTAGTTAACTAGTTACTATTACTCTTAGAATTTTCAAGGATAACAAAATCTCTCACCTTTTCTTTCTGTAGTTATGTTGCACCTGAGTATGCCTGCACTGGAATGCTGACTGAGAAGAGTGATGTTTATAGCTTCGGGATACTTATCATGGAAATAATTACTGGTAGAAGTCCTGTTGATTATGGCAGACCACATGGAGAGGTTAGAGACTGTCACCAATAACACTCTAACAGTTTTAAGATGATTCTTTTTTACACTTTTCTATGCAATTCTGTCTCTCTCGTTTCTTTTTTCTAACTGTGGAAGTTGGAAAAATTGCAGGTTAATTTAATAGAGTGGTTGAAAAATATGGTTGGGAATCGTAAAGCTGAGGAAGTAGTTGATCCTAAGTTCCCTGAGAAGCCATCTCCAAAGGCTCTTAAACGGGCTCTGTTGGTTGCTCTTCGATGTGTTGATCCTGATGCGACAAAGAGACCTAAAATGGGACATGTGATCCACATGCTTGAGGCGGACGACCTCTTATTCCGTGATGTATGTCCTTTTTCCTCCTTAAACTTTGTATTATATTCCACTGTACCAAAATTAAGAAAAACCAGCATTGCTATAATCCGATACTCAACACCTTTTCCCCTTTGTCTGTAGGAACGAAGAGTCGGGGGAGAGTCTTCCCGATCCCACGGTGATCATCAACAAGAGCATAAGGACTCAAGTTTAGATAAAAAATCGATAGGTGGAGACATCACTGATCAAAGTGAAGACGATAGTACTAGAAATCACAAACAGCCCACCAGGTCAAGGTCATAGTAGCCTGATAATTTAATAGCAATGTGTTTATTACTTTTGGTCTTGGTAATTTGCCAATACTTATTTCTACCTCAATGAGGAAACAACCAATGGTTCTTTCTTATTTTTTTCCTACCCCATTGTGGGATCCATTTGTATACTCTGATTCATTATTATAAAAATCAAAATTATTCATGTCTTTCTGTTTATGACACAGTAGGATAAGCATTACACCAAATTGGTACTTGTTCCAAGTGTTCATAATATATCATCAACTACCATTGTCCCTTATGTTTGTTTTTAGCATTGCTTCTTGGCCCCAGCATAAAGTACATAGCATTTTGTTAGTATAATTGGTGGCCCCAATTAGATGCTCATGAGCACTAGGCCTACCATCCAGCTATCTTGTTATGGAAGCAATAATATCATTACATCAACATCATGTCAATTTTTTAGTTAGATGCTTGTGCCAAATGGACCAGTTGGCCCTCTAATCAAAGGAAGCATATCTGTTGTCCCACAAGTTATGTCACTGTACGTACCACTAGTCTATGATTGGTTAAAAAAATATATTGAAGTTAAAAAATTAATAATTAACTATTTTTCTGACCAATCATAATTGATAGTACATGCAGTGACACAATTTGTGGGACAACAAACGTGCATCCCTAATCAAATATCAACTGCATCTCCAACTTTTTGTCATTTAGGCTTAGAGTTACCAAATGGTGTAGCTGAAGTGAAAGCAAGAAACTCTACAGGAATGTGGTCATGTGATTAAGTAAGTATATTACTATCAATGCCAGGCTTGCCATTTTCTACTTACAAAGCTAGACAATAGGCACTGATTGGTAGTTGAATGTTGATGTATCTTGAGACACCCTTTTTTGTCTCTTGTTACATTCTTCAATGGTTAGTTAGTTTCATATGAATCAATCCACTTTATATGGATAAATCATTCTTTTTAGGCTAATTTTTTTAACATAGGTGACTGCATTTTATGTGTAAATTTTCATGTATTTAGGTCCCTGACATTGACTTGTTTAGTAGGTGACAACCAAGTAAAAATATGGCATTTGATACTTGATAGGCTCCATTGAGTATCATTGACTTTTTCTCCATTGTGGACCCTCTGAAATAGATTCTTCTCTGTTTGTTTTTCCTTGTTCTGATATTTCTTGGTTGCTTGTATTTTTTATAAGCCTTTCAAGCATAAAATGGGCACTCTTGTGGAATTGGAAACTTAGAGCAACCAAGATGGTTGTTATTAGCGTTGTTATTAGCTTTGTTCTTAACGAAATAAGGACATTCTTATTTTGTTCTTTACAATGTCGTTCTTATTTATTTATTTTTACTTTTATTCTTGTTCTTAAATAAGAACAATTCTTGGTTGTTCTTAACTAAGGGAAAGTGAGGAGAAAGATGGATTTTGTGGGAAAAAGGTATATAATATGAGATCCAAATAAGAATATAATAATGATGTTTGTTATTGTGAGAAAAAAGTAGATGTCATTCTTATTGAATGAAAAGTTGTAATAAATTATAAAATAATGTGAGACTAGATAAGAGGGAATATTTTGTTTACCATTATGGAAGCACTTATGTCTCCAAAAACTCTAATTAAATGTGATCACATGATTTAGATCAGAAAAAATGCTAATGGATTTAAAGTTTATATATTAAAAAATATACTAATAATCACTCCATCATTTCAAAACTATACTTGTTTAAGGATTATACACATAATTAAGAAATTATTAATGTAAAATTTGATTACTATAATTTAACAAAAAATAATTTTATTTATTTCCTTTTTATTTTCTCTATGTATATTCATTAGTTGGTGTGTAAGTATTACTTGGAAGACAGGATTGTACATTGTTTTGGATGAAAATAAGTTATAGTTTGAAATAAGTTTGAATTAACTATCCATGTTGTTAATGAATGAGAATAGAATTTTAAAAAGAAACATATCAGTAAGTCTTAAATGCATAAAATAACAAGTTTTTAATAAAAAATTAATTATAACTCTACTTAGTTAAAGTATTTTCAATTTCCCAAAAATGCCGTGGACTTGTGCTGAGTAGACCAATATCTGGTGCCACACATTTGTTTCTATGATTATCTTTATTATGTATTTCCTTGATACAGTGAATATAAAAAATTTAATGACCATTATATTAGAAAAATACAATAAATATCATAATTTATATCTATATAGTAAATATGTTTTTTTGTTAAAAGATATCCTATTCGTGTCAACACAACTATTATGTTTCTTAAAATATATGTTTTTTTGTTAAAAGTTATCCTATTCGAGTCAAATTGTGTGCCTATTTGGGTTGGGGGAAAAAACAAAAAATCACATGGAAATTTAAAAAAAAATATATATGCGATTTTGTATTTTTTTCTTTCGTACTCTTTAAAACTATAGTTGTGAGAACCTTATATGTTTATGAAGAGGAAAAAAACATGAGATTTAATCATATTTTATGAATTGCAAGTTTATGATTGCAGATTTAAAAAATAATGTCATCCTATAAATCTTTTTGCATGTTTTATGAATATTAGACCGTAAAGATAGAAGAAATTGTTAAAACAACTTGTCTCAAATCAAAGTTACAATAATAACTGAAAATATAATTATGACATAATATTGAAAATTAGAAAAAAGAGTATATATCAATTTAACATTACCATATTTCAAATGATATTAGTTATTCTTTGTTAAAATTGCAAATGAACGTAATGCATCGATTAAAATTGCTATGAAATATGTAATTAGAACATTGTAAATTGAACAATAATAATAATGAAGCATTAAAAAAATTTGTTACGGATGTAGTGAACCAATTATATTTTATGTAGTCTCTTACAAACAAATGCAAGTGAGTCCAAATAAATGTCTTTAAGAAAATATATTATAGGAGTGAATTCACTATTATCATTAATGA
The DNA here is from genome assembly GCF_001865875.1 of Lupinus angustifolius. NCBI lineage: Eukaryota > Viridiplantae > Streptophyta > Magnoliopsida > Fabales > Fabaceae > Lupinus > Lupinus angustifolius. The sequence goes on along the minus strand of NC_032010.1, from coordinate 1,368,833 downwards.
AGTTTGTAATAATGAAATGACGTTAATATACATGACTATTAGTACTAATTAAAGTTACTTAAAGTTGTTAGAAATTAAAGAAATGTAGAGTAAATAATTACCAACACCATGTTTTTGTTATGCAATAACTCATATTTCAATGGATTAACATTTTTTCTAAATACAACAATAAGTTATGAATTTGGACTTATGTAAATGAATTGGGACAAAGAGTTATATATTTATGTGTTATATAAACTTAGTGTAAAATAACAATAATAGACACGACCACAAATATAATATATAATGGTAGCCACTCAACGCTCTCCGGGACATAAGCCCAAATTGATCGAAACCCATTATCAAATTTCTTGTGTTATTTCCTCTTTTCCATATTCTCTTTTAATAAACTCAATACAACATAGATAAGAATTTCATCTTAGATGAGTGGACACACTTCACAAGATGATATTAAGAATGAATACATAAGAGAGAAAATAGGGATAGCCTATTGTCAATGTTTTTCAATAGACGTGATTTATGATAGAACATTATGACATCATTTGATTCAAGTATATAACCACATCAAGTACAACTAGAATGAAAATTTTAACAACCTTATAACTAGCAACTGCTACACGGTTTTATAACTAATCAAATTTGTACTAAAAAACAAGGAGTACAAATTAGCACTGCTACAAAGGTCAAAATGATGTTTTCCTCTTCAGCTTTGTCAAAGAAATGTCCCTACTAATCATATGATTGAATCAGTGGAAGCTTAGCTCATGTCCACATCAACAGCCATTGGCTTCTCCTCTGAAGCATGAGAAGTTTCTGGAGCTGCAGGTTCAGCAAGCTGCGTTGCGGTCGGCTTCGACTCTGTGACCGAAAATGGACTCCTTGTTTGAGCAGCGACATTCGAGTCTACTTCCATAATAGAAGAAGCTCTGGGAGGTGATGCCGGTTGCACCTCAACATCTGGGTAAGCAGCCTTAAACCTTGCCCGTAGCCCCTCATCGACCAACCTTACGCCACTCAATTGATTACCAAGTGACATCCATCTGATGGAACAATGGAGAACATAATCAATGATAAAGAATATCACAAACAGTGAAACAGTATTAAGATTTCTATCTAAAAGGATGAACTTTTAGCTCTAAACCCACAACTCAACAAGGTCAGGTTATTCGGTCCAAAATTTCGAAAGCACATGAGAAGAAAGCTTTTGGTTTTATATAATACCATGACCACTAACATTGCATCTGTTTTTTATAGGCAAAGTTTTTTATACGGAGTGGGGATAGTGAAACTATGCAGCTATCGGCTTTGAAACTAGGTGCTCACACATTATGTTCCGTCGCTCTACCAACCGAGCTGACTCTTCGCCCCAATGCCAACAATGAAAAATAAAGATATTAGTGAAGAAAACCCACCCGGCATGAGTATTGTGCATGCGAGCGAACAATTCCAACTTTCTTGTTCTTGGACTTATCCTCTCCAGCAAAGGATACATCTGTAGGATTAAACATCAATACTTCGAAATTGTTAGGCATGTGAATGAATCCATGTACAATGGCTGGAATAGTAAAATAACATTATTATTAGGTCCGAAACTATCTCCTTTCGAAACAGCACAGTGTGGGAATTGGATATATCACAAGATTGGAGGCGCCGGGTTAACAATAAAAATTGTGGAAAGGAAATGGATAAATAATTTTCCTTTGTCTTGCCCACGACTATTATCTTCTAAAAATAACCTTTTCGGATAAATAATGAAAAATTATTACAGACAATGAGGGGAGCTAGAACTGTAGAGAGCATAAGATATCTTTTTCTTGGTACTACTAAGGATATCCCCTCACCCTTTTAGGTAAGGAACTAATCCTTTTCGGGGTGCGTGGCTGCCCCTGCTAACAAGCGTTGCTCCCAGGAATCGAACCCTTGACCTATTGGTCATCCTGAAGATCTAGCGAGGCCTTATACCACTAGACCAACACCTTGTTGGTGCATATGATATCTTTCAAAACAGAAAACTACAGATAAAACATCGATGACTACTATTAACCATCTTTTTTAGATATAAAGTCATGCAAAGAAAGCATAAAGGACATGATTAACAATCAGAATTACGTGAATATTATACAAACCTCGTCTGGCTTTCGGCTTGTTTCCCGAACCTCAGCAACAAGTACATCAGTGTCAATGTTCCTGTTTACTTCAGGATTCCCCTTTATTCCAACAAGACAATGTTCCTTGCTGTGATTGAGCCAGTGGCCTGTACGGCCAGTTCTGATTATTCGCTGAAGTTGATTTGTTTTCACCCAAATGATCTCCTCAACACGTTTATATCCCCAATGCTCTAAACTGCACAGAGCATTATGAAATAAATGTAAGTGAAATACAGAATTATAGCAAAATACAGCCTTAATTTTTTATTAGTTATACTAATCTGATAACAAAATTTCTTATCGAAGTAACAATTAGCATATGACCAGTCACAAGCGTAAATACCAGTCACGTCCAAGCTCCATTGCACGCAAATTATCACTGTTTCAAAGGTCAAAATCCCTTTTTTTCTCTTCAGCTTTGTCAAAGAAATGACCCTAGTAATCATATGATTGAATCAGTGGAAGCTTAGTTCATTTCCACATCAACAGCCATTGGCTTCTCCTCTGAAGCATGAGAAGTTTCTGGAGCTGTAGGGTCAGCAAGCTGTGTTGCGGTGGGCTTCGATTCCGTGATGGCAAATGGACTCCTTGTTTGAGCAGCAACGTTCGAATCTACTTCCATAGCAGAAGCTCTGGGAGGTGACGAGGGTTGGACCTCGACATCTGGGTAAGCCGCCTTAAACCTTGCCCGCAAACCATCATCAACCAACCTTACACCACTCAGTTGATTACCAAGTGACATCCATCTGATTGAACAATAGAGAACAGGATCAATAACAAAGAACATCACAGAAAGTACAAGATTTCTATCTAAAAGGATGAATTTTTGGCCCTAAGCCCACAACTGTAACCAGGTAAGGTTCTCCGGTCCAAAAAACCAAAAGCATACCATTATCCCCACTAACATAAGCATCTGTTTTAAATTTTCCAAGAAAGATATTAGTCAAAAAAACCCACCCTGCATGAGTATTGTGCATGCGAGCAAACAATTCCAGCTTTCTTGTTCTTGGACTTATCCTCTCCAACAAAGGATACATCTGCAGAATTGAGCATTGAATACTTTGAAATTGTTGGGCATGTGAATAAATCCATATTCAATAACTGGAATAATAAAATAACATTATTATTAGGTTTAATGAAACTAACTGCTCTTTGAAAGAGCATGGGGTGGGGATTGGATATATCACAAGATGGAAGCCACAGGCTTAACAATTACGCCTTCTAATAATTTCGCTTCATCAAAGCCAAGCCTATTATCTTGTAAAAAATAATATTTTTGGATAAAAATGAAAATTGATTGCAGAAATGAGGGCAAGTACAACTGGAGAGAGCATAAGATATCCTTAAAAACAGAAAACTATAGATAAAAACATCAATGGCTACAATTGACCATCCTTTTCGAGATAAAGTCAGGCAAAGAAAGCATAAAGTGTGATGATTAACGATTAGAATTTAGGTGAATATTATACAAACCTCGTCTGGCTTTCGGCTTGTTTCCCGGACCTCAGCAACAATTACATCAGTGTCGATGTTCCTGTTTACTTCAGGATCCCCCTTAATTCCAACAAGACAATGTTCTTTACTGTGATTCAGCCAGTGGCCTGTACGGCCAGTTCTGATTATTCGCTGAAGTTGATTTGTTTTCACCCAAATGATCTCCTCAACACGTTTATATCCCCAATGCTCTAAACTGCACAGAGCATTATGAAATAAATGTAAGTGAAATACAGAATTATAGCAAAATACAGCCTTAATTTTTTATTAGTTATACTAATCTGATAACAAAATTTCTTATCGAAGTAACAATTAGCATATGACCAGTCACAAGCGTAAATACCAGTCACGTCCAAGCTCCATTGCACGCCCAGTGACCCATAGAAAAATTAGCCCATCAGTTTGCAGAGCAGGGACATTAAGAGTGCGCATTTCATCATCAGCCATTGTTCCATAAGGCAGTTCCATGTGAATGTCCCATGGTGGGTCTGCCATTATTACTCCGAATTGACCTAATATGTCCATTCTAAAGTTACGTATATCACAGTTGATCCATTGTGGCTCACCAAGTTCCACTTCAGAACAATACTCAGCACGCTGAGGCTTCAGTGGTTTGGGAGGGGGAGGAGGAGCACCCATCACTGCTGAAGGCACATCAGGTGTAGGATCATATTCATAATGAACATACTTGCATGTCTATCAAAGAACAAAAGGAAAACTCAGCTCAAACTAACCATAAGGATCACAATAACGAAGGCCAGGTCAAAATAAGATATAATCGGGTAAAAAAATCATGCCTTCATGTGTCGACAAGTATCAAGAAAAGAACAGTCTCCTAAATTGAGGTCTGTATGAGGGGCAATGATACGTCTAAAATGAACCTGCCAAGAAAAGGATCACTAATGCACATCAAGAAACACTAATTAAAAATGTAAATATCAATTTTCATGGTAACATTACATTGAAAACCACTTGCCAATCAGCATAGCTGCTTAAACCATTATATAGTGAACAAATTATAAATGAAATCAAAGGAGCGGAAAAAACTGAACAAAAATCATCCTTGTTACTAACCTTATCACATGCTATAAAGGAGCCAGACTGACGTCGGCAATCCTCTTTTGTTAGTAAGTCACAGTATTGCCTCACCTGAGAACCACCTTTGGTTTTGAACTGAAATATTACATTAAGAACAAGCTGGGAATTAAACTGTGACTAGAGTCACTAAAAGCTAACAACAAACGAAAGGGAAATTTTAGTTTAAAGGCTACTAGGAGGCAGTGTATTTGAACCTTAGCAGCTACAGCAGTTTCCTTTGCAGTTGGTCGGTGAATTAGGTCCAAAAGCTCCTCACCAGTTTTAGATTTTTGCATCTCCCTAAATGATTTCTTATTCAACAAAGCTTCAAGATCCTTCATATCATCCTCGAATGTTCTCGGTTTCTGTGGTATTGAATTAGGATTACTCCCTGCTGCATTTGGCCCCAAAGGGAATCTGTGCATTGATGACATACCTATACCTCTGTGTGTTCCCATCATGCCCATCATTCTAGGTGCACCCCTTGGTCCTCCGGGAAACATTGGCTGCATCCCTGACATATGGGGGTCCCCGTGGGGCATCCACATATCTGACATTTGCCTCGGAACTGGCCTTCCCATCCCAAGCAACCCACCGTTCACATTAGTGTCATTGGTAGTGATTTGCTGACCTTGATTTTGATTGGCATTGCCATCTCCAAAACTTGATTCAAGCTGCTGATACTGTGCACTTTCTGGCAATTCTCTCAGAAGACGAGTTCGATCTATACTTAAAACCATAATTCTCGCCCTTCCACTCACCACAAACTCGTCCAGTTCAACACCACAGTTATCTTTGGCCATTGACCTCAAAGCTATTTCCACTGCAAGTGTTGCCCCTGAATCCCCTCCAAGCTCCTGAAGCGCAAACTTCTCAGCTTGTGTCACTGTTTGATCATTCTCCAATTTCCTCAACACAGTAGAAGAATCAATTGGAGAGAAGGGTACTCTCCCTAACAGACAAACCGCGATCATTGTTCTTACCACTGCTAACGGACTCACATTCTCCGACTCCACCTGGCCAACTGGATTTGAATCCCGATACGTTTTGATCTTTTGACTCTCGCGATTTATCAGGTCAGCCTCAATAGAGCCATCACCGGAGGTTTCATTATTAGGGCGATGAGTTAATTCAACATGTTTTTTGGGATTCAATTTCGGATCTGGCAATGGCAGAGGAGGGGTCGGGGAAAAAGGACGATGATTGAAAGAAGACACGACCTTGAGAGAAAGGTCAAGGGAGGGAACAAGATTTGGGATAACAGTTTGTATAGAAGCAAGCATCTCCATATGCGCCTTGTGTTGAGACTCTATACGAGCTTCGAGTTGTTGCCTTATGTCTTTAACGGCTGCTATGATATCGTCACTGCCATCCGATTGTCTCTCCATAATTCCTCACTAAAACCCAAATAGTGCATCACATTTTAGAATTTCCACTCACCTACTATAATTTTTCAACCAAATATAAACAAAAACAAGATCTTTGAATAAGAGTTAACAATTACAAAACTACAAAAAAGTTAAAATACCATCATTGTAAAATCAAACCAGAAAAAAAATTAAAAATTTAAAAGAAACCCAGAAATTGGTTACTTCATCAAAACTATTGTTGATCTGAGTAGCAACTAGAACAATTACCATTAAGCAAGATTTGGAGTTCAATGTTGTGAATGGAGAAAATACCATTAATGGGTCTTCCTAGTTTGACTCAGATTAATTGAAGTCAAAAGTGATTTTAGTATTATAACATATAAAAGAAAGATTGAATGAGCAAAGATATGAGATTAAATCAGAAAAAGCTAAAATGAATAGAAAATGAAGAGCTTTTCTAAGGTGAAGTGGCATTGGTAGTTACCTCTGGGGGCTGTGTGTAGCGAACTAAAACCCCAACTCTTATAGATGAAGAAGAATGTGGGAGTTGAGAAGTAAGAGGGATCATTTTCACTACTTTATATAATATATATGCATACACTATTATGAATATAATAATGTCAATATCTAAAACTTATGTTTTTTCACAAAAGATAAATAAAAGAAAGAGTTTATAATAATTGTCACTTTTGTGTTACTTTTGTTTGGGTAGATATTCCTTGTAAAAAACACTTACATGAGGATAATTTTTACTCCCCATACGAAAATAAAAAAATGTTATATCTTGGTAAGAAAATAATATAAGTTAATTTTTTAACAATAGAAGAATTTAATATGAGAATATATGATTTTATTTTTACTCCTTACTTATTTATTTTTTACTATGTTAGTTTCTTCCTTTCAGAGCAAAAGAAACAAAATTTAGACTTTTGTCTTGGCCATATCATATTCATCAACTTCGCTCCAATCTTGAACTTCAAGCTCAGGTACACACTCTCTCTCTTTCCGTTCCCATTTCTATTTTTTGGTACCTAAAACCCTAGAAAATCGATTCAACGCGAAATGAAAATTACATCGACAAAATCCTAGGTTGCATTCTCTCTTTTCTGCTTGCAAATTACAACTATGATGGATGCTTAGGGTTTACAATTCAATCATTCAATTATTCTCTGATTTCTTTTTTATTTTAATATTAGTATGCTGAGTTTGGCGATAAAGAGGGCGAGTTTGGCACAACAGTGAAATTGTTGCTTAGTGATTATGAGGTCACATGTTCAAATACCGGAAACAGACTCTCCACTTTCGGAAGTAAGGTGGCGTACATCTACCCTCCCCAGACCCTACTAAGTGGGAGCCTCGTGCATTAGGCTGCCCTTTTTATTAGTATGCTGATCTGACGCGATTGCATTGTGGTTACTGTTGTGGAATTTTCAGATTGAGGAGAAGAGAACTACTACTACTACTACCACTAACAGTACCTTTGTTGTCTTCTTTCAGGTGATGAATTGTTAGTTTTCTAAAATGGCATCTCTCAGGTTTTCTTCTGCTAAACGATTACGGAGTTCGATTCAGCATTCTTTGAACCTTGAATTAGTTCAACAATACCACCATAGTATTATGCCTATGAACCATGCAACAATTGCAAGGTTGCCAAGTGATTCAATGAGAAATCTTTATTCCATAGAAGAGATAAAGCCATCTCGAAGTTTCGCTAGGAATAAGTTCAGTAATTTGGCTTCTGAATCTCTTGTTAGTAGCACCAAAATCAGTGCATCATTTAATGCTAAGTTCTCTGGCTTTGGTTTCCGGAGTACTCTTCCCTTTGCTTCTTCGATGACCAGCGTGTTGAATTGCCGAAAATATTCATCATCTGTGGGTGGGAAAGGAAACAGTGATGGTGGCACTGACATTCAAGCTGGTTCTGGTGCAAGTGACACTAATGTTTTCGGTGATTCAGTTGTTGCTGGTGATTGGCCTGAGAAGATTAGAGATGCTTGGAAGAATGTGGTAGAGACCGCAACACATGCTGGGGAAAAGGTAAAAGATTCCTATGATGAGCTGACTCCATATGGTCAACAGTTGCTTGATTCAAATCCATATCTTAAAGAGGTGGTTATTCCGGTTGGCGGTACATTAACAGCTACTTTAATAGCTTGGGCTGTGATGCCTAAGATTTTGAGGAAATTTCACCAATATGCATTGCAAAGTCCCGTTTCTGTGTTTCCTGGTAGCACATCTGGGGAGCCAGTTCTTTATGAGAAAAGCTTTTGGGGTGCTCTAGAAGACCCAGTGCGTTATTTAGTTACCTTCATAGCATTCTCACAAATGTTAGTGGTTTATTTACAAGTTAGTCGATATTCTGTCATTTTCTTAAATTTTCTTTGTATTACATATTTGGTTGTATGACAATTTACTTTGATTTCCAGAGGTGTAATGGTAGCTCCCACAACTATAGCCTCACAATATCTTGCACCAGCTTGGAGGGGTGCAGTGATACTTTCATTTGTATGGTTTATCCATAGATGGAAAACAAATGTTTTTGCACGTACGTTGTCTGGTAAAGCATTACTTGGGCTTGATAGGGAAAAATTGCTCGCTCTAGACAAAATATCATCTATTGGTCTATTTGTGATTGGCATAATGGCTTTGGCTGAGGCTTGTGGTGTGGCTGTGCAGTCTATTGTAACCGTTGGTGGTATAGGAGGTAATTATTAATTTAATATACATTCTTAAATTTTTTTAGTATCTTCCCTTTTCCTTAGGTAGTCAATTGCGGATAGTGGAGAGTAGCGACCGACCCCAAAAACTCTATGTATGGTTTAACATTGCCTTCCTTCTTTCTTCATGCAGGAGTTGCTACTGCTTTTGCTGCGAAAGACATTCTAGGCAATGTGTTCAGTGGTTTATCTATGCAGTTTTCAAGGCCCTTTTCAATTGGAGATACGATAAAAGTATGTTGGTTTAGTAGGTGCAAATTAATGAATGGACTTGTTTTAATTATTGTGGGAAAAAATATTTTCTGAACCATAGTTCTGCTACTAGGGGATAAAGGTGCTTTTCAGTGTTTTAAATTGTAGCCGCGGTTTGCGTCATTGCAGCCATTGCGATGAATTGCGGCCTTGGCGGCGTGAATCTTTTTGTGATAAAAAATGTTTTTGAATTTGATGCAGTCTGTTGTGGCTCAAATGCGATCTGATGCTGCCTGAATGTGGTTGTGTTGCATCCCAATCTGGCTACATCATTGTGAATTTGTGATCCGATGTTACACCGCAATTGTGGGGTGATGAGATGTGGTGAATTTAATATTGGAGAGGCCGAAGAAACATATAGGAATCACAACTTTGTGGGCCCTAACATATATGTTATTAGTGAAATGCAAAGAGAATTTCATCAAATTTGGAAAATTTGGAGGGTTCCATTCTTCAATGTAGGTCTGCCCCTGTGTGAATCCTATATATTTCTCAATTGCGTCTGAGAAATTGTACAATTTGCAGGCTGGCTCGGTAGAAGGTCAAGTGATGGAAATGGGTCTTACTACTACGTCATTGCTGAGTGCTGAGAAGTTCCCAGTGATAGTGCCAAACTCATTTTTTTCTAGCCAGGTGAGTGCTTCCTTTGCCCTCTTTTTTGGGTGTTTCTGAAGAGGCTCACTATTTAAAATTACTTTTTGGGTGTTTCTTTGACTATATGCAGTGACTTCAAGAGACTCAAATCTGTTTTGAATACTTAAATATTACAAATCAATCATGACAATTGATCTTGGGCATAATTATATTACACCAAAGATATAGCCTTGCTGAAAAATGCTCACAATAGTTTGAGCGGGCATCTTGTTGCTTAAATCATTTCATAGTTCTTTTGTGCATCATAGAGGTTGAGCCTTGGCACAACGTTAAAGTTGCTTGCCTGGAAGTCATGCGTTACAGCCTCTTCGCTTGTGATGGTAAGGCTGTGTTCATCTACCCTCCCAGATCCCACTAGGTGGAAGCCTCGTGTATTGAATCCCCATTTTTTCTTTTGTCCATCATCTTGTTTGGCAGATTGTGGTGATCTTTTATCCCCTTGTTTTTAAGGAAAATGATAATAAGAATACGTCAGGGAAGAAATTATATGTTAGCATGCTCTTTACACAAATGTCAATGAATATGATTTATGCTAGAGCATAATGGCTTTGATTCATGTTGCCGACCCCACCTAGCAGGATAAAAGCTTGTTTATTGTTTTTGTATTATTCTCTTGCTTAAATAATTTGATAATAATAGCATAATTGACAATATATGTTTGGGTCTTCATGGGCAGATTAATAATTTGATAATAATAGCGTAATTGACAATATATGTTCGGGTCTTCATGGGCAGATTCTGTTACGTGTTGCCTTCAGATGTGTCTAACCATACATATCATCAGTTTCTAAACTGGGATTTAGATATCTGATAAATGACTAACTTGTTCGGTTATTCATTGGACCCATTGATAAATTAATTTCACAATCCCTTTGTTCGCTGGGCTTGAACATATCTGCTAGGAAACTTAACTTACAGAGAATACATAAATTTTAAGCATGCAATTAACACATCTGCAAGCACACACAAAAACTAATGAATCAGCTATTGCCTTGTTTTATATAAAAATGGTAACTGCTAAGCTTTTAATCCTCGGATTATGACCTACTTGCTTGCTTCAGCCATCATAATTAGGCCCTCTTTTCCATGCAAATTTTGTAGGTAATAGTGAACAAGTCCCGCGCCGAATATCATGCTATTATTACCAAAATTCCACTGCAGATTGAGGATTTAAGTAAGATTCCCCAGATATCGGATGATGTGAAGACCATGCTGAGATCAAATGCGAAGGTTTTCTTAGGGAAAGATGTTCCCTATTGTTTCTTGTCCCGTATTGAAAGTTCATTTGCAGAATTGACACTTGGATACAACCTCAAACACATGGTACCTTGCACATCTGAATCCTTGAATTATCCATACTTTTTTTGTTACTTTCTCAATGGGTCATTTTTGTTTTGCAAAATGCTTTAGGAAGAATTATTCTCAAAAGACCTTGGTTTTGAGAAATTTACATGACTTTTGTTTGAGAAATTTACATACAAGAATATTAACTAGGGTGTGCTAGTTTGGATTATGAAGTACAATACGTAGAAATTATAGTATTCTTTAAAGTTACATTAGCTTCAATTTATTTTGCATTTATTTGTTTTTGATTGCAAGAGGGTTCTGCATTTATTTTGAATTATGAAGGAGTATGCAAAAGATGTCTCACTGGACCTAAATTGCACTTACCAATAGTTAATATTTTAATTCCAAGTAGAAAAGTAGCATCACGTAGTGGAAGTAATGGCATAGTCAATTGGTGGAACCTACTTGTGATTTGATTTTCTGCCAGGCTGCAAAATAAAGTTAGGGGGATCTTGAAACTTAAAGTTTAGTTTTGAAATGATTTTGCATAGCTCAAGCTGATATTTTATTCACTGGATCTGAGGTGAAGTGTATATCAATCAGTTCTGATTCCTACGGATTAGTGATTAGCAATTGATCCCAAATGCTTAAGTTGATAAGCTTAACTTAATAATGCTTGTTTGTGCAGACCAGAAAAGAGAGCAGAGTACAATTAAGGATATAAGACATGCTAAACTTTTTAATTATTTCCTTTTCTTTTAGTTCTTGTCTTTTAATAAGAAAGTAATTTCATTGTTTTTGTTTAATTTTGTCATATTTGACTGTATTTTTTTATCTGTCATGTCTCTCTCTTACAGCGCAAAGATGAGTTATACTCTGCCGAACAAGATGTTCTTCTGCAAGCAGTTCAGATTATTAAGAATCATGGGGTGGCTCTTGGCAGCACATTCCAAGACATTTCTAATAAGTGACATTCTCCACATCATGAGGATTTTGGAGGACATGGTAAGCTTTGCACTAGTACAAGATCTCTCAGTATATTAATTTGTCACAGTTTCCAACCAACTGCAGTTTTGTAATTAATACTTGTTGGAGCTGTGTAGTTTAGTAGTTGGGTCATATGGCTTCAAATTTTAGTTCTGGTTTACTAACAAAAGTTTGATGAGTGAATTATACCGTTATTCATTTATGGATTTCCTACTTTTTTTGGAAAAGAATTCTAGTCACTGTAGTATGATACTTAATAAAATTAAAACATTTAAACCCTATAGCTAATGATTCTTCAATATGTCATTGAATTATATTACAAAGTGTGATTTGTTTTACTCCCATTGCATTCTTAATTAATTCCTGATCTGGATTTATTTCTCAAACTAAAAAATCAGTCTCACTCATCATATATCCCCTCTGTAGTTTTTAGTGTCAGTTGTACCCCAAAAAAATATTGACCTTTGTAGTGGCTAATATAGGATGAGCATTGGTGCAACAATAAGGTTGTTTACCTTGTGAACTGCAGGTTATGAATTCAAATCCTGGAGACAGTCTCTTTGCTTTCGACGGTAAGACAGCGTATATTTACCCTCCTCAGACCCCGCTAGGTGCGAGCATGTGCACTCAGCCACTGCATGTGTTACAATCTTCCTGAATCCCTTGAGATGCTACTTAAGTTAGCTTTAGTTCTACTTCCTGGTTTCATCCTTAAGAAACTGGACAAATATTGCTATGTAGTGATCCTGGTGCAGATTCAAGTCCCTTACAATTGCAGCAGCTTCTCTTGATTTAATTCTGAACTTTTCTCCTTCCTCTTTTACCATTGCTTGTGTAAGGGGTTTTGACTATATCATTTCTAGTGAATGACCCATCTTCATTTCTTTTCACTTCGATTGACATACCCTTATCCACCAAAACCCTCCCATTAAGAGGTTGATCAATAATGAAGGGCAATACAACAAGGCAGTGGCCAAACTACAGAGTTTCAATTACAGAGCCCCAACTAGAGTATAACAAAGACCCACCAAATGATGGAGGTGCTAATATTTTCTGTAGTTGTACCCATTCCACACAAAAAATTCCTCTCAAGAGGTAGAGAATCATGATTCATGATCACTAGTTGCCCAGCTGGGTGTTCTCAGTGCCCATAAGAATAGAAATTCAGAAACCTTAAGTCCATGATGAGCTATCTCAAAAACTTCATCCTCTCCCAGCTTGCACTCATTGCCAAACCCCACAAATACAACTCACTTGTATGCTTGCTTATCAAGCCACTAGAAAACCTACTTTTAACTCTAAAATTGACTTATCTTATTCTCAATCAATTTTGTATTATGATGGTGGTTTTATCTGGATATCAATGCTAGCTAGCCTCCACTATTGTCTTGCTATTGTTGTAAGTCTGATTGCAATGATTTTCTTATTGGCCTATTAGTAACTTGATAATATATTTATACATCGACTAATTTCACTAACTGATAAAGTTTAAAGAGTACTTATAATTAAAAAATAGTTCATCATGATTACTTGCAAAAAAACGTAAAGTTTAGAGGGATTTTACGTATTTTCCTATTTTAATTTGATATATTTTATATGCTTATTTTGGGATAAATTAAAAGGCATATAAACTATTATGAAATCAATAGCTACCAACAAGACGTTCTTGTGGTATAAGACTTTGTTAGACCTCAGAATGATCAAAATGTCAAGTATTCGGTTCCTGGAAACGATACTTGTTGAGAGAGATAATTACGAATCCTGAAATGGATTAATTCCTTACCCATAATATAAGGGATACTATTGGTTATATAAAAAAAAACATATATAAAAGCTACTAGGTGGGCTTCAACTCTAGTGCACTCTATTTTTTATGTTTCTAGTATATTAATTAGTTGGACTATAATCATTACTTAAGAGTTCATTCTCCTAAAGAAAATGATAATAGGTTTTTTCGGTACTATCAAATTTGGACTGCATATTTGCCTCTTCCAACGAGTGTTTTCCTCATGGAAGATGAAATTTTAAAAAAGTTCCACCAAGTTTTAAAATTCTAAAACATGAGTAATTTAATAAAGAATTAGTTAAGTGGTATAAGTTCTCACTCAACCTTCAAATACTCACGTATAACCATACATGGGTGAACATTGGTAAGGTAAGACTTGTCCTTTTTTCCGACCCTAAAATGTTGGCCGAATATTTTTTTGAACTCAGATTCGGCCTTATACCCAAAGATAACTTGTTCCTAAATGTTGATTGAGTTAGTCTTTGAATCCAAACTAATACCCGAGTTATCATGAATATGTAATTTCACATGTAAAATGATATAAGTATATATATTATTAATAATGTATATATAATGAAAAAAATGAGATAATTAGTGGTACTCCATACCAATATGTAATTACTATGTACATAATTAAATAACATATACAAACATGACGAATGAGTAATTATGTTTCTCTTACCCTAAATATTGTCCAGATCTAATTTTTGAACCTAATTCTAACCTTATACTCAATAAGATACAATCCTACATCCAACCTTATTTTGGTCTCATCATTATTAGACCAAATTGGCCCCCTAGAACCACAAAAAAATAATAGGGAATACTCCTTTACTATGCAAAGCAATAATAATGAGAGGAGTTCAACCTTCAATGCCACAATATTATATTTAAAAATAATATTTTATCACATAAAAAACATTGATACCAAAGATATTTAAAAAGAGTAATTTATTTTACTAAAAAACATTGATACCAAAGAATTATGTGTGACCACGTGTTGATTTATATGATATATAAGAAAAAAAGAGAAAGTTGTATAAATCAATCATTATATATGTCTGGAGTCTTTTCTGGTAATAAAATCGGATCCATAACAAAGAGATATGAGCAGCAGCGGGAAGGTGGTATGCGTGACCGGCGCTTCCGGTTACATTGCTTCATGGATCGTCAAGCTTCTTCTCCACCGCGGTTACACCGTCAAGGCCACCGTTCGCGACACTAGTCCGTAAACAAATCTCTTTTATACTTATTAGTAAATATAACAGTTTCGATAACCGACACTTTTTATTTTTAATTTTGTCATTATCGATAGATCCGGCTTGCGAGATAAGACCTCCCCATACCCACTACGGGATCGTGCACTGGACCGCCTTTTTATTGATTGATCTTCTGTACAACAACCGAGCCTTAATTCGACTATATAGATTGAACTATGCTTATTAGTGTATTGGGCTGCACTTTTTTGTTTAGTAAAATAGATTTATCTTCTATTAAAACAACCGAGCCTTAATTCCACTACACGGATTTATAATAGATCGACATTTCATCCCTACAAAAAATGTTGATTCGTGTGCAGATGATCGAAGAAAGATTGACCACTTGCTTAGCCTAGATGGTGCCAAGGAGAGATTGCAGCTGTTTAAGGCAAATCTGCTTGAAGAAGGTTCCTTTGACAATGTTGTTCAAGGCTGTCATGGTGTCTTCCATACTGCCTCTCCATTTTATCATGATGTCACGGACCCACAGGTACGTTCATTCGGTTCGTCGTTTTATTTATAATGCACTCCATTAATTTTTTTCGGGTGATTTTTCATGAAGTGGAGTTGCATTATAATTTCAGGCTGAGTTAATAGATCCAGCACTGAAGGGAACTCTGAATGTTCTTAATTCAGTTGCGAAATCGCCGTCTGTGAAACGTGTTGTTGTAACTTCTTCTATTGCTGCTGTTGCGTATAATGGAAAGCCTCGAACCCCTGATGTAGTTGTTGACGAGACATGGTTTTCCGACCCAGATTTTTGTAAGGAATCAAAGGTATATATATCTATTTATATATGCCATTTCTACCTTAACTTAATTCTTGTTTTTCGAGAGTTGGAAGCTGATGAATGTTGTCATCATAATTTGATGTTCATTTAGGATAATATTAATTTAGAATAGCTTCAATTCAGTTTTGTGTGCTATAGACAATTGCTTTTACTAATGTGATGCTTTTATATTTGTTCCATTGTCAACTAAAAGCAATAACTTGCAACATATAGTATTCCACAATGCTCTTTAACTTTCTGATCATTTCCTATTTATGTTTTCAGTTGTGGTATGTGCTTTCAAAGACTTTGGCTGAGGATGCTGCATGGAAATTTGCAAAAGAAAACAAAATAGACATAGTTACTATTAACCCTGCAATGGTGATAGGGCCTCTCTTGCAACCATCCCTTAACACAAGTGCTGCTGCTGTTTTAAACCTCATTAATGGTAATATTGATTCATACAAATTATGCTGTAAAAAATTCTATTATCGGCTTTGTCTGCATTTGTATTAAATGATACTTTTTAACTCAAAGCTTTTCGGGATGAAGCAAATTGAAAAAGGAAATGGAAAATATGACTAAGAAGATAAAAGTAATAAAAAGAGGCTAATATTAACTAAAAACCTGTAATCTGTACTTACATTTAAGGTATGTGCATGCATTTTGGTCAAAACTGGGGTTGTTGAACTTGATGAGAGTTTCTTCTGTCTTTATTTCTAGTTGATTATTGTCTAAACTATTTTTTTAATATGCCATTAATTTTCTTCGGTGAGTAATTGTCATGGTATTGAGTTATCTAGTTGTTAATTTAATAATGGTTGTAATTCCTATGTGCTTCAAATATATTTGTTTTTCCACTGGACATGATTTGTACTCTTGTTCAATTGAAGAAACTCTTTCAATTCCTTGACACAGGTGCAGAAACATTTCCGAATTCTACTTTCGGATGGGTAAATGTGAAAGATGTTGCAAATGCTCATATTCAAGCATATGAGATTCCTTCAGCTAGTGGAAGATATTGTTTGGTTGAGAGAGTTTTACACTTTTCAGAAGTTGTGAAGACTTTAAGTGATCTTTACCCAACATTAAAGCTCCCTGAAAAGTAAGTTTATATATTTTGATAACTTCAAAAATGGATATAACTAATGCAAGTCCCAATTTGCTCAATCTCATTGATTCACATGTGAGTGCATTTCATCATTCATGACTTGTCATCTATCATAGGCTCTAGCTGAAAGTTTCTCTTTTCCCTTACACTATACATTTTCAAGAATTATGCTAATTGATACTGCACTTTACACTTGGAATTCATTACAGAATTGTGTGTTCTTAAAATAAGGCCTTGCATAACACCATGTTAATAGATATACTAATTTGTGTGTTTACATTTATAATAATTTTTTGATACTACCAAGGGTATCCTCTCACCATTTTTGTTAAGAAACTAATCTCTTTCGGGGTTTGTGGTTGCCCCTCCCAACAAGTGTCGCTCCCAGGAATTGAACCCTCGACCTTGGGGATCCAGTAGTACCTTACACCACTATACCAACACTTTGTTAGTACATTGGGAATAAAAGTTTTTGTTGTTTTTGTTTTTGTAATACCATTTTGACTTTGTGAAAACAATGGTAACAGGTGTGCAAATGATAATCCATATATGCCAACTTATCAGGTCTCCAAAGAGAAGACAAAGACATTGGGAATTGAATTTACTCCTTTGGAAGTGAGCCTCAAGGAGACTGTGGAAAGCTTGAAAGAAAAGAAGTTTTCCAAAATTTAAATTCATTATATATCCTGCAGGAGTCAATGCTCATAACTTGAAACTTGTTTAATTGGTAACTAGGTGTTTGATGATGTCCATGCCATAACCATGCATAATAACAAATTTACTTTGAAAAAAGCTTAAATTAAATCAAAACTAGTGAAGTCATGGTTGAAGCATGCTAATTGTTCTATGTATTTTTTATACTATTGCATGCTAATGTGATTAAATAATAGAATAAAAATGTTAAGCTGTTTTTATTGATCTAGCCCAATTTCTAATTTCGATTGATTAAAAGAGTATAGTTGTCAAATTTGATCTCTACTCTAGAGACTTTTCACTTATGAGTTATTAAGGTGTTTATGTATGCTTATCTTCATGGGAGCAATAGGCAGATCCAAAGAAAGGTGTGTTTTTTTGAGGAATTAGCTTACATGAGTAGTTTTGACTTGTAATGATTGTAAGGTGTTCGTTGCGATGTGGTAAGTTGATCACTTATGAGTTGACTCGTTGTCTAAAAACTAGACTCGATATTATGTGATTAGTATGAGATATCTTGTTGTTATTTATTTCGTATTTAACCATTATGTATTTGATTCTTGACATTGAAGTTAATGTTAGCTTAGTGTCTTTCACAATTATTAGCATCCTAATGATGAATGGGGTGAATTTTAAAGTTTGCTAGGAAGTATTATAGATAATTCTCGACTGTATTAATTTTGATGAAACTTAATCTTGCTCTAGAACACCATGTTGAGGATACAATTGAGATTTAAAAACACTCTAATCAAATATGGTTAATGATCGTGAAGTGATATATTGTAGAAACATTTTAGGTCTATATTTTTTATGGTCAAAGTGTAAGGTCAAAACTTAGGGATTACACCACTCGAACTTACCTTGTCCATTTGTTTGGACTTAGAATTTAGTGGTTATCCATTAGTTGTTGGGCTACATATGAGTTTCTAGAAATTAAGAAAATATTAAGAATAATCATGGTATTTGAGTTTGTTCTCAATATTCTTTATGTTATTTTTGTCTCAAAAGGAGAAAAAGTAATAAAAAATTACAAAACATAACTTAAATACAATTTAAAATTTTGATTAAATACAATTCTTTTTATTCAAACAAATTTAAAAAGAAAAATTAATAGTTCAAAGTTATAATAGAAATTTATTTAGTAAGAATTATTCAATCAATGTAGCATTATCATAGTTATCGATTAAGAACATAACATATCTACTTAATAATATAACTTGACAATTGTGACAAAAAAAATGATTTAACAACATACTATCATATTTATAAATTAACATGATATTACAATTTTGGATTAACAATATAATATCACACTTATGATTAACAATTATGTTACTTCATACACACATATATAAATTTAGGAACTGTGGGTTCTTGGTTTTCATAGGTCTAAGTATTCCATTACATAGGTCCATACTTGTTTAGCGATTGTTTCAAAATACTCGATCCCAAATACTTGCAAGTCTAAAAATACAGACATAGATTCAAGTGTTACATATATTTCCTCCTGATATCTATAACTATCCCTACCAAAACCCATAGAACTATCATTTATCACTCAAATTCAATACATATTCATTCCTACTAAATACAGTAATTTTTGTTTAGTCCTTCATATTATAGTATTTTTCATTTTTATTTTATTCAATTCAATGTTTTTTTATTTTATTTTTTATTCCATTCAATATCCACCTCAACATCAAAAAGGACCAAGTAGACTATTCTCCATATAGACAAGTAATCAAATGACTTAATTAAAAAATAAGTAAATTTAACAAATAATTCAAAAATAAATAACTTAGTTTGACATCATATAATAAGTAAATTTTGGCCTTTTTGTTCTTCATCTACTAAACATTAATCAATATAACTTCCACAAATCACATTTAGAACTCAACTTCTGTGTAACAAAAAATCATATAAGATGAGAATAAAATGTCTTCTCATACTAAAAATAATTCATCTTCTTAAATTTATTTATTCTTTGACATATGTTTTATTTTTTTGTAAAATATATTTTAAAAAGAATTTTTTTAGTCAAAAGATAAATAAAACATATATTAAACAATAAGTTAAAGGTAAAGGAGCACGCATAATGTTTAATGATACACTAAATTGGTGATTATGAACATCAACCAGGAGGACACCAAAAATATATATATATATATATATATATACACACACGCATGGCATCCCTTAAACATTAAATTAAAATACAAGGAACCTTTACTATCTATGTTTTCGTAGAAACATTTCAATGTATTTACTCGTTCGTATTCTTTTTATTTTATCTTATTCTAAACCTTTTGATATTTTAGAAATTTAATATATATATATATTTATATTTTATTTTCAACTATGTTCTTATCTATTAATTTTTTTTATCATACCTCTAATTTTATTTTAATTTAGTTCATGTATTAAATG
The DNA here is from genome assembly GCF_001865875.1 of Lupinus angustifolius. Lineage (NCBI taxonomy): Eukaryota > Viridiplantae > Streptophyta > Magnoliopsida > Fabales > Fabaceae > Lupinus > Lupinus angustifolius. Next base: position 1,348,803 of record NC_032010.1, on the reverse strand, counting down.
ATTTTATTTTAGTCAAAAAAATTTATGGGCAATTTTTTAGTCAAATTGCATTAAAATTATATATTGTTGAATGATTTCATAAACTACCACAATACAAAAAATATGTTAGTTTACTGGTGTAAAATTTCACTAGATCCTCATGGTGATCAAAAGGATCTCCCAAAAATGATTAGTTTTATATCCATAGCGTGAAGAGATATCATTGGTAATACAAAAAAAATTAGTAGATAACCTAAAACATCAAAATATATTAAGAGTTACAAAAATTTAAAAAAAATTTATATATAGGCACTGACCGTTAATAATTTATACATGGTTAATACATCATTCATTTGTATTACCTTTATTTAAGAGTTAATTATGATATAAAATGAACGGTAAAAGATACAATGACAATGTAAAAAATTCTTATACTATCAGTACATATATCTTTTTCTTTATTTATGATTCTCAAATTTATGAAAAAAATGTATTAAAAGTACTTTTCAACGCATTATTATAAGAGAGAAAGAAAATTTTATTAAAATATGAAGAGAATAATAAATATAGAATATAATCATCAGCTAATCTATGATTTTTTTTTGCCTTGTGGCAACACATAAACATGTAGGAATTTTTAGGGGTGGGGCAACACATATAAACATATAGATGCAATTAAAAGAAGAAGATTAGCCACTTATAAACCTTAAAAAATGTTAATCCATACATAAAATTTATATAACATACTATTTTTACAACATAGAAAGTGTGCTGTTTTGATCCTATTCTATTATAATGATGTCCTCATATTTTGACTCTTAGTTGACTATTTTTAATTAATGATCAGATTAACCAGTATCCCAATAACATTTATTAAAAAAGCTAAAGCATTTTCAATTTGAATGTGTTAACCTATGACCTTAGCACACTTTATTATATTTCCCTTAGATAATTTATATATACATAAAAAAAAATCTGGTATTACTTTTTTTCCCCTTTTTAGTAGATTTTGTGGGGCATGTTTTAGACATGTTAGCACTGCTTCTAAGACTATGCTATAAATTAAAAAATATAAACTTTATAGAATATAATATAAGGATATAAGAATATTTTATCAGTAATGTTATACCTTCTTAAAGAAAGTGATATATGTTATTTATAAATCAATTATTAATAAACATATCATATTGTAATATATGCTACTTTCTATAGGTATGAGAATTTGTAGTATTGGGGTTTTGAAATTTTGATTCCAGAGATATTACCTAAAATCCAAATAATGCATCAGTTTAATAGTGTAAGGCTTCATTAGATTTTTTTAAAAGACAAGAGATTAGATATTCGATTTATAGATTGTTGGAAATATAGTCACACACCCCAAAATCTGAACGTGGTTAATTCTTGACCTATATGGATCTTAATTATAATAAAAAAAATAATGTTTTTTATTTTAATATAAGTAATTTTAATTACTTTTATATAAAAAACTAATCTTAATTATAATAAAAAACCAATTTTTTTGTTTTAATATAAGTATTTTTAATTACTTATATATATTTTTAATGATACAGTTAATTAAAACAATTTCTTATATATCATATGCTCAATAATAATTATTGTATATTTTTATTAAATCATAATAATTAATTGTCTTTTAACCCTTGTCCTTAGTATATGTGAAATTACTTAATTTACTATACACTGTATATTTTCCACACACAGTGGGAAAGAGACATGAACCTTGTTTTTTTTTTGGTATTGTTTTTCTTCAAGTATCCTAATAATTCTAATATTTCTCCTATCACTATTATATTTTTGGCTTACACTTTGAATAATTATAAAACTGTGTTCTTATCTTTTTGGCTATTTTTGTGTACTGTAAATACTCAGAATCAGACCTTGCTTCTTTGTGTAGAGGAAACAAGAAAATGGAAGAGAATGTTGCTACTGAAATGATGAAAAGATCATGCACTCAAGAAAAATATGAGAGGGTACAATCTGCAATAAGGGTTATAGCACTATTTGTTTTTGTGGGTTGGATTTTTATTTGGATAATGATGCCTACAAACACTTATACACAAAACTGGTTTATTCACCTCCAACCAAAAACTACTTCTATCTATTTTGGAAAACAAGGTCACTTTTTTCTTAATTCAATTATTATACATTTCAATTTCTGGTTGCATTATATTCATGCACAATGTAACATATTGTGGACCACATCACGTGATGCGGCCGAAATATTGCGATTGCGATGACCGCCGCAACCACAATTTAAAATATTGTTCATGCATGCGAAATATATAGCTAAAATCCCTATGATCTTATATAACAGGTGCAAGAACATTGATTAACACTTTTCCAGTAATACTCATAGCTGTTCTAGGATGTGTTTACCTTCACTTAGCTAAAAAATCAAATGGTTCTAACATGGATAGGTAGAATTTCCATTTCACTCAAACCCCATTTTTTATTAATAATCTTTACTTAATATGCATTGGCTTATGTATTTTATGATAATTTGCATCATTAGTTGCGATGGAAAGAAACATAAGGCAAGCATATGGAAGCGTCCAATGCTTATAAAAGGTCCTCTTGGCATTGTTTGTGGCACCGAAATAGTATTCTTGGTAATGTTCATAGCACTCTTGATTTGGTCATATGCAATTTACCTATACACTGGTTTTGCCACTATCACCCCAAAATCAGCAGCAGCAGCCGGCACTAAAGTGTAAGTATTTTGTAACTTCCGTATTTATTGTGGTGTGATTCGGTTGTGGCGATCAGCATAACTGCAGTATTAGGTTATCTTATTATCCTTACTTATTTTATACCAAATTTGTCATTTTGAGTACCATATACCAAGTTCATCTTATATTTTATGAATGCAATATCTATACATTGCCGATGTTCAAAGATTTAATGGTTGAAAATGAATGGTGATAGTCTATAAAACTTTTACTAGTGAGTGCATACATGTTTTTCTCATATTTTACTCGCGATGAAATAATAATCAAATACTCTATTCTAACATAACATGTTCCTTGGTAATTTTTGGCAGATGGGTATTGAAACTAAAAAGTGCAGCACTAAGGTTGGGTCTGATTGGGAACATATGTTTGGCATTCTTATTTTTTCCGGTTGCTCGAGGCTCCTCAGTGTTGCCATTGTTTGGACTCACTTCAGAAAATAGCATCAAGTATCATATTTGGCTTGGACACATTGTCATGATAATCTTCACTTCTCATGGCATTTGTTTCATAATCTATTGGGCACTTACCAATCAAATTTCTCAGGTTCATTTATAATAACATCCCTACTTTTATACTACCAAATTGCCACACCAACTTAAAAATATAATGATATTCCTAAGTTTAAAATATTTAAGAGGTGTATATCTAAGACAACATGAAAATATGATATGATATTTTAATCCTCGAGATATAATAAGATCACATATTTACCTTTAATTGCAAATGCAAAAGTAATAACGATCTCTCCGATATTCAAGATGATTTTTTTTTCGGTTTAAGATATACTTAATTACTTATGGAACAAGTCATTTGGACTTTCATCTTATACTAAATTTTGCTAATACTTTAGATGCTGAAATGGGACAAAGGTGGGACAGCAAATGTTGCAGGAGAGTTAGCTTTGATTATTGGTTTGTTAATGTGGATTGCAACCATCCAACGTATTAGACGAAAAATGTTTGAGCTCTTCTTCTACACTCACAACCTCTACATCCTCTTCATAATTTTCTTCATTTTCCATATTAGCATTACCTTTGCTTGCATTATGCTCCCCGGTTTCTACCTTTTCTTGGTTGATCGCTACCTTAGGTTTCTACAGTCGAGACATCAAGTTCGCCTTATTTCTGCTCGTGTTTTGCCTTGTGAAACTGTTGAACTCAATTTCTCTAAGGGCCATGGTAATTAACCTCTAGGTGTTACTTCTTAAGAAGTGTTTAATGATAATTATTTTTTATTTATGACATTTTCTAGTGTTAATGTTATATGTTTTTGGCAGGGTTAACTTATAATCCGACAAGTATTATGTTCATAAATATACCAAGCATATCTAAGTTACAATGGCATCCATTTTCGGTTACTTCTAACAGTAATTTGGAGCGAGAAAATCTAAGTGTTGTGATTAAAAGTGAAGGAACTTGGACACAAAAGCTATACAAGCTTCTTTCATCTCCCTCTATAACAGATCGTCTTGGTGTATCTGTTGAAGGCCCATATGGACCTGCATCAACTAATTACCAAAGGTTTGCATCTTAAAAGCTATGCACAAGTTTAAAACAATTTTGGAGTTATTAAATTTTCATTCGTGGTAGGTAATTTCTTTTTTCTTGTCCTTTTAACTAGGCATGATACTCTTGTGTTGATAAGTGGAGGAAGCGGTATAACCCCTTTCATCTCTATAATTAGGGAGTTCATATTTATGAGCACTAATTTTAAATGCAAAACCCCAAAAATAATCCTAATTTGTGTATTCAGAAAATCTTCAAGTCTCTCAATGATAGACTTGGTTCTCCCAATTTCCACCATTCCATATGACATTTCTAATATGAATCTACAGATTGAGGTCTATATTACCAAAGATAAGGAGCCTCAATTAAATAGCCAAACTTACCTTCAAACCAAATGGTTCAAGCCAAATCCAACTGATACACCTATATATGTTATACTAGGTTCAAATAGTTGGCTCTGGCTTGGCGCTATAATCTCAACCTCCTTCATCATATTTCTTGTCATAATTGGAATCATTTTCCGTTACTACATTTTTCCTATAGAACATAACTCAAATAACACGTTCTCAAACCCTTTAAGGTCTTTCCTTCATATGCTAGTAATATGTGTGTCCATAGTCATGGTTGCTAGTGCAGCTTTTCTTTTGAACAAGAAACACAATGCTAAAGAAGAAAAGAATATTCAAGACTTGGGAGGGTCAATACCAACAATGTCACCAAGCTCAACGAGTTATAATACAAATAGAGAGTTAGAAAGCCTTCCATGCGAATCCCTTGTCCAAGCTACCAATGTGCATTATGGTATAAGACCAGACCTAAAAAGTAAGTTGCCTCATTTTTCTTTGATGAAGGCCTACAAATATCAATGAATTCATATCATAATTTTTTTATATTTTCTTTACAGAACTATTACTTGAAATCAAAGGGTCAAGTGTAGGAGTTCTTGCTGCAGGACCCAAAAAAATGAGGCAGGAGGTTGCTACCATTTGCACATCTGGATTAGCTGAAAATCTACATTTTGAGTCCATTAGCTTTAGCTGGTAATAAATATTACTTTTTAATATAGAATTTAATTGGATGGTGGGAGATATTTTATAAACTTTAAATATGCATAATACATATTATAGATGATGAATACTATCATCATATGTATAACCTCAAGATAATAAGATATATTTATGCAGTATAATGAAGAGACTGAAGACAATAAAATATATTTATAAATAATATTTTTTGTGAAATCACTCTCCTCCCCTTGAATTAGTTCCTATTTGATACGAATTTCATTGTAGCTTTTGAAACTTTTCTTGATAGAGCAACATATAGTTGTCTAGGTCCAAAGACATATTTTGGAAGATAAATCCGTACATATGGAATGGTCTATCCTTGTGCCTTGTTTATTGAGTGGAAAATTTAATCACACATGAAATTGCTTTCTTATAAGAACAAAAGAATTCTTACATTGTTTGATATTTTAAATTTAATCCCAGGCAAAATAGTTATATGTCCTGTGTTTGCCCACTTAGGACTTCTACATCTGACATATTCACGTAAGTCCCTCGATAAAACTTAATTGTACAAAAAAGTATACTGCATGGTTTAATATTGAATCACAATTTATTTTTATGTAACTCAAACTATATAAAAATTAATCAAATAAAATAACAATTTAATAGTCATGTAAGTTATGAAGAATATGTAAATTGTAAATACAAATGTTTATAAAGTGAGTATAAATATCATTCAATATATTACCAAAAAAATGGATTTTGATTTTAAACTTATGGATCATCTTCCACTATGAAATCTTGAATATGGATTTTGACTTTTTGACTCACTATATGTGGCATAATGATAGAGAATTTAGATTAAATCTTGAATTTATTTAAATATATGTCATGTTACTCACGTGACAATATATTCTGAAACAACTCTTACATGAAGCCTAAGCCAACCCACAAAATTAAAAGTGCTAAAAAGTGATAGCAAGGTAGAGATTAAAAGTGGAAATGAAAATTTGAGTGTTGTGAAAATCCATGCATGTATATACTACATATAAATATATTTCATGAGAATAAATATGGAATTCATATAAATATATATCATAAAACTAAAAAGGTTGAAAAGTGATAAACATAAGTTGATATTGAATGTATCTGTTTCCATCAAATAATATATATTTATAAGATTTGGGCTTATGACATTTAACACCATAAGATACCAAACAATTACTATTCAATCAACTAGCTTGTTAAATAGGTTAGTTTTGTTAAACAAAGCCTTAATATGAAGCACCAGATTATACATTGAAACTTTAAAGTAAAGTTATTAGACACATGTAGCTAAGTCTTCAAACACTTAAATTAGCATGAAAGGAAAAGTGAATAAAACTTTATTTACCTTATTCTTCGTTCTCCAACATTTTTCTTATTGTCTGACTTTTTATTTCAAACCCATTGTTGCCATATATGTATCAAAGATCTTCAAGAGATGTTTTCTGTTTCTATTTTCTATTTTCATTTTCGAAAAATAGTTTTTATTTTCATGTTTTCATTTCTTGAAACAAGTTTATTATTATCATTTTCATTTTTAAAATTATACTTGTAACTTCACAAACCATGAAACTTTATAACCAGTACAATTCTAAATTTTAATGACTAAAGTGATAATACCAATGATTTTGTCGGATGTCTTCATATTTGATATTTACATTTTTTTCAACGATTTTATCTCAACAATATATTAATCACCTTTAATAGCTTGACTTGGTCATTAGCTACCACAAAGACATATGAAGGTCATAACCAGCATCATGCAATTACAAGTGATCTCCAAAAAACAAACATAAATTAGTAATATACAAATGCTCTATTATTTAATTAAACTTGTTGTAAATTCAAGAGATGTCAATTTTATACCAAAATCATATATTATCATATTTATCGTCAAACTATTTCTATAATATCATAACAGATGCAAAAAATGTTATTATGTTGAGAGATAAATAAATAAATTTTATTATGAGGATATATGGTGATCTGGAAGTACTTATCATGATTTTAGTATTTTATTGATAAATGAGAGAATTACATTATTTGATGTTTAAGATGATGTACATACTTTAAGAAATTATTAAATTATATAAAACTTCAATACAATTTGACTATAATAATCATATTTAATGCACTTTAGAAAATATATTATAAAAAGAAATGAAGAAATAGGTACTAAAAAGATGAGTAATGTATAAAGGTATAATAGGAAAGTAAAATATAAATGTGAATTGAATTTTCAATACATCAAAATAATTGGAATAATATGAAAATGTTAAAACATCATAAGATATAGAACAAATGAAGTACAAAGTCTTAAAAAATTCAATGAAATGTCATTGCTTCATATTTGAAAATGTTGGAAATGACATTTTTTTCATTTTCAAAATTTCAGGAAATGAATGTCATGTTTTATGAAATACGAAATGAAAATAACAAGGTAAACATATTTTCACACTCATATTTTCTAATTTCATTAAAAATAAAAACAGAAAATGATGAAAGCAAACACACCCTAAATATCCGATGAGTTGGAAATAAAATCATACATTCAGATACAACCTGGACTATGGTCCATTCCAGTTGAATTTATATAAATATATTAGCTAAACAATGATCACACAATCATAAGTAATCTTGACGGGCAAAAATTGGAAAACATATTAAGATACCAAAGTGGAAAGTTGTTATCAAAATCGGGCAAAGTTACGTTTATGACATGATAAAAATATATATACCATGAATGCAACTTTCCATTATCATATTACAATTCAATGTATTTTTTTAATAATTAATTAGTTAATTACACTGACACCATGAGTTTTAATGAAATTACATAAATCATTTCTCACTTTTTTACACCTACACAAATCTCTCCTAGTTTTATACTTTAATTACATTGATCACCCCTGCATGAGAAGCCAGTGTAATTTTTTAAATAAAAAATGTGATAAATGTAAGTAAGTTAAACAAAACATCGTATATTACAAGGAAAAATCTAAATAATATACAAATTAATGTATCTTTATTATTTTTATTACAAAATGCATGAACAATTCTAAAGAGATATTGTTTAAATTGTTCTTATACTATATCATAAAGAACAAAAAATAATAAAGAAGTATCGACTCATATATTATATATTATTTGGATTTGTCTCCATATTATACAATGTTTTGTTTAACTTAATTACATTTATCAATGTTTTTGTTTAAACACTTATTTCTCTTATTTCTCATGCACTGATGGTCCGTGTAATGAAAGTATAAAATTTGGGAGTTTATGTAGGTGTAGAAAATTAAGGAGTAGTTTATATAATTTCTCTAAAACTCAGAAGTGTTAGTATAATTTACTCGTAATTAATTGAATTGAATCAATAATTAATTGCTAATAATTGACTCAATGATTAATTACAACGACCCATTAATGTATTTTTAAATACCCTATCCATTCTTCTCTTTGCTTCTTCATAATGCCTCAAGACAATGAATTACTCTGTTATGATAATAACTTTCCATTATATCATGATTTAAATTACAAAATAAAAAGCTGCAGTTACCTAAATACCTTAAATAACTCATAAGAAGAGATTTCTTTTCATTTTATATGTTCCAACATCATCAATTAATACATATAACATAAAGTAATATTTATTTTTGATTGGAGTATATATAATGTTTCACAACTTTTGACACTATAATTTTATAAGTAAAAGTTTATGAGTGATTTGATAATATGCGCAAAGTTTATGCATGTTAAATTACCTAAAAATCCTTGAGGTAAGTTTTGTCTTTATAGACTGGTATATATAGATAATATCATCATATTTTGACACTTCTTTGAGTATCTTAATTAAAATACAATAATATTTTATAAGTAATGTTATATACTCCTCTAAATAAGAAAATGAGTATCCCATTTGTAAATTAATTATTATTAAACATATCACTTTGTGACACATGTCACTTTTTAATAGTAGGAGAATTTGTAGGTACGAGGCTTTAGTATGAAGTTTCCATATTTTGTTCAGGCGTTGAAGTTGTGATTCTAGATATATTACTCAGTATTCACAAGACGATGTTCTAGTATTGTAAGGCTCCGCTCGATCTCTAAAAGACAAGATGTCAAATGTTGATTTCTGAGAGCGACAATTGTTGGAAAATTAAGCCAAGTACCCCAAAAAGAAATTAGCAACTTACCATTATGTTAAGGGATATCATTCAAACACTAATTAAAATATTGGCACTTCACTCAAACACTAATTAAAATGGGTGTCATTCAAATATTTTCACCTCTTTCAAACATGTGCACAGGCTGTTAATAATTTCTAAAGCAAGAATAAAATTAATCTTAATTATAATAGAAATTTAATATCTTTTTTTCTAAATATAAGTAATTTTAATTACTTTTTATATATATTTTAAATACACCTTTAATTTTTGGGTACATGAATGATACCTTTAATTGAAACAATTTCTCATATATCACATGTCAAATAATGATAATGAATACCTTTAGTAGTATAAAAAATACGTGTAATAATTATTATAATTGTTTGCATTTTTATTAAATTATAATTAATTGAATTTTAACTGATTTCCTTGCTATAGGTGAAATTACTTAATTTACTGACAACTGTGTACTTTCCAAACATTCTAGGAGAGAGACATGAACCTTGTTTTTTGTTGTTGTATTATTTTTCTTCAAGTGTTCTAATCATCTTTTATATCACGAAAAAGAAAAGTTGTTGATCTTACACTTACGGAAAGAAATGTCAATGTCATATTATTATATTTTAAGGATAAAAGTATCTTATCATATTGTTTCTTTCCTTTATACTATTTGTCATATATCACTACTATATTTTTTACCTACCATAACTCCATCACATTCAATGTTATAAAACTGTGGTCTCAAACTACAATATGCCAAAATTACTCAAGTTTCATTCATAATCTCAAGAAAATGGAAGAGAATATTGCTACTGAAATGATGAAAAGATCATCCACTCAAGAAACATATGGGAAGGTACAATCTGCAATAAGGATTCTAGCACTATTTGTTTTTGTGGGTTGGATTTTCATTTGGATAATGATACCTACAAACACTTATACACAAAACTGGTTTCCTCACCTTCAAGCAAAAACTACTTCCATCTATTTTGGAGAACAAGGTCACTTTTTTCTTAATTTAATTATTATATACATTTCAATTTCTTGTTACATTATATTCCTTTACTCTATGCATATATATAGCTAAAATCCCTATGATCTTATATAACAGGTACAGTAATATTAATTCACACTTTTCCAGCTATATTCATAGCTGTTCTAGGATGTGTTTACCTTCACTTAGCCAAAAAATCAAATGGTTCCAACATGGATAGGTAGAATTTCCATTTAACTCGAACCCCATTTTTGGTTAATAATCTTTACTTAAATTGCATTGGCTTATGTATTTTATGATAATTTGCATGATTAGTTGCGATGGAAAGAAACATAAGGCAAGCATATGGAAGCGTCCAATGCTTATAAAAGGTCCTCTTGCCATTGTTTGTGGCACTGAGATAGTATTCTTGGTAATGTTCATAGCACTCTTGATTTGGTCATATGCAATTTACCTATACACTGGTTTTGCCACTATCACCCCAAAATCAGCAGCAGCAGCCGGCACTAAAGTGTAAGTATTTTGTAACCTCCTTATTTATTCTGGTGTGATTCGGTTGTGGCGATCAGCATAACTGCAGTATTAAGTTATCTTATTATCCTTGCTTAATTCATACCAAATTTGTCATTTTGAGTACGTATACCAAGTTCATCTTATATTTTATGAGTGTAATATCTATATACTGCCAATATTTAAAGATTTAATTGTTGAAAGTGAATGGTGATAGTTTATAAAACTTTTATTAGTGAATGCATACATGTTTTTCTCATATTTTACTCGCGATGAAATAATAATCAAATACTCTATTCCTAACATAACATGTTCGTTGGTAATTTTTGGCAGATGGGTATTGAAACTAAAAAGTGCAGCACTAAGGTTGGGTCTGATTGGGAACATATGTTTGGCATTCTTATTTTTTCCGGTTGCTCGAGGCTCCTCAGTGTTGCCATTGTTTGGACTCACTTCAGAAAATAGCATCAAGTATCATATTTGGCTTGGACACATTGTCATGATAATCTTCACTTCTCATGGCATTTGTTTCATAATTTATTGGGCACTTACCAATCAAATTTCTCAGGTTCATTTACAATAAAATCCCTACTTTTATACTACCAAATTGCTACACCAACTTAAAAATATAATGATATTCCTAAGTTTAAAATATTTAAGAGGTGTATATCCAAAACAACATGAAAATATGATATGATATTTTAATCCTCGAGATATAATGAGATCACATATTTACCTTTAATTGCAAATGCAAAAGTAATAACGATCTCTCCGATATTCGAGATGATTTTTTTTTCGGTTTAAGATATACTTAATTACTTATGGAACAAGTCATTTGGACTTTCATCTTATACTAAATTTTGCTAATACTTTAGATGCTGAAATGGGACAAAGGTGGGTCAGCAAATGTTGCAGGAGAGTTAGCTTTGATTATTGGTTTAATTCAATTATTATACATTTCAATTTCTGGTTGCATTATATTCATGCACAGTGTAACAAATTGCGGCATCACGTGATGCGGCCGCAATCACAATTTAAAATATTGTTCATGCATGCGAAATATATAGCTAAAATCCCTATGATCTTATATAACAGGTGCAAGAACATTGATTAACACTTTTCCAGTAATACTCATAGCTGTTCTAGGATGTGTTTACCTTCACTTAGCTAAAAAATCAAATGGTTCTAACATGGATAGGTAGAATTTCCATTTCACTCAAACCCCATTTTTTATTAATAATCTTTACTTAATATGCATTGGCTTATGTATTTTATGATAATTTGCATCATTAGTTGCGATGGAAAGAAACATAAGGCAAGCATATGGAAGCGTCCAATGCTTATAAAAGGTCCTCTTGGCATTGTTTGTGGCACTGAGATAGTGTTCTTGGTAATGTTCATAGCACTCCTCATTTGGTCCTTTGCCATTTACCTATACAATGATTTTGCCAGTATCACCCCAGAATCAGAAGTAGAATATGGCGCTAAAGTGTAAGAATTCTGTAACTTTCTTATCTTTGTTCTGTATAGGATGGCAACGGGCACGGTTAGCAGCTAACCGCTACCCGTTTCAAAATATGAGAGCATTATTCATACTTACCCGTACTCGTATGGGTACTTCTGTGTAGGTATTTTTGGATATTTTTTGGTATCTGTGGGTCTCTTATATTATAAATGAATTTTTAATTTTTTACTTCTATTATGTTTTTTCAGATGAGATGAAACTTAATTATTTTTGTACTTTTGGTTAAATATTTGGCAAAAATGCTAAATTTATTGGTGTTTTCTATTTGTGATTTTTTGTTCTCATTTCCTTAACAAAAAGTAGTATATATTTTCTTTGTAAAACATGTGTGTTTCTACACATGTAATAATAATTGTAGGGTGTTTCATCACCAAACTCAATAATAAATATGTAAACAAAGTAAACGCGAAAAATATACATAATGTATGAATGTTAGAATAATTAGAATAATGTACTTTTTATTTTAATTAAATATAATATATTAATCATACATATAATGGGTATCTGCTGGCGCAAGTATCATAATACACATACCCACCCGTATATATTACAGGTATTTTTTAAAACATGTTTATAATAACCATGAGTACCCATTTGTGACCCGTATCCGCAGATACGAATTTTTTTGCCATCACTAATTGTGTAATACGATTTTGACGGTCACGGCACTTAATATGGTTACCGTACATGATATGGTATATAATTTAATAATATGGTCACATTACTAAATTTGTCATTTTGAGATATTGTATACTATATTCATTTTATTTTTTACTCACAATAAAATAATAATTATAAATCACATAGTCCACTCCTAACATGAATAAGAATTTTTTGTCCCAAATTTTGTTGTCCTCATAATACAATTAACCAAATAATATAAAAAAAATTTATTTTTTATTTTTTTATTTTTAATTAGGTGATAATTATTTTTTAATTTCGGATTAAATGAGACAAATATATGTTTTTGATTGTATATTGTGATGTTGAATTATGTTTGTGGTGGCTAATTTTTGGCAGATGGGAATTGAAACTAGAAAGTGTAGCACAAAGGTTGGGTGTGATCGGAAACATATGTTTGGCATTCTTATTTTTTCCGGTTATACGTAGCTCTTCAGTACTGCCATTGTTTGGACTCACTTCAGAAAATAGCATCAAGTATCATATTTGGCTTGGACACATTGTCATGATACTCTTCACTTCTCATGGCCTTTGTTATATCATATATTGGGCACTTACCAATCAAATTTCAGAGGTTTATTTACAATAATTAATATCCCTACTTTTATACTACCAAATTGCCACATCATGATATTCCTAAGTTACTATTTTTCAACATCACCCATCACACCAATTTTATAATTATTGGTGAAAATATTTGTTTTTAGAAAATATAATTCCCTTGAGAAAGTTTCATTATATATAGGAGATGAGTAAAAAACTTCATAAGTATTAAAGATTCATGGGACTATTATCTTAATTAAGTGGTTTTATGAATCTTTAACATTTATAAACTTTATAAGTTATTTCCTCAATAATCAGAGTTTCCTCGATTGCGAATAGAGATGGATATGGAATTTCCCCCTCCAAAACTACAGTAAAAGGGTTCTACAAAATTTACCACTAACATTTAATCCTCTAAGTTTACTTCATGCATGATTTTATTAGTGATCACTATGATTATAGTTATTTTGATGTTTGATTATAAATATACTACTTTTGGGTTTATATTAAGAGAAGGAAAATGGTATAAACCAAGTATCAATTTGTATGATATGTCACTTTTTTGTATGTATAAGAGATTTGTAGGAGAATTTAGTAGAATAATATATATATATCAACACTCTTAAGCAAAAGTTCCTATATTAAATGTCAAGAAAATTAACCTTCATACAAGTTTATATGACAATAATGACTTCTATAATCTTACTTTAGAAGTAACTTTAGCTCATCTTATTGAATGATAAATTAGAATCCATGTGATCATCATATTATAAGCAACTTTGTATGATTTCGATCAACTCTTATTAAGCTCATCTACTTGACTTAAACAATTTTCTATAGGCACTTAGAAAATAAACATTTTATTAGGAGATAGAAAAAGTAAATTACCTATTAGTGTATAGTATGAGTTATAATCATCTCTAGTATTTTAGAGGTGTACATCCAAGACAATATGATGTAACAGTTTTATCGTTGAGATATAATCATATCACATATTTACCTTTATCTTATATTATTTTTTACTAATAATGCAGATGCTGAAATGGGACAAAGAATGGGTATCAAATGTTGCAGGAGAGCTAGCTTTGGCTTTTGGTTTGTTCATGTGGATTGCAACCATCCCACGCATTAGAAGAAAAATGTTTGAGCTTTTCTTCTATACTCACATTCTCTACATCCTCTTCATAATTTTCTTCATCTTCCATGTTGGCATTTCCAATACTTGCATTATGCTTCCTGGTTTCTACCTCTTCTTGGTTGATCGTTACCTAAGGTTTCTACAGTCAAGACACCAAGTTCACCTTATTTCTGCTCGTATTTTGTCTTGTGAAACTGTTGAACTCAATTTCTCTAAAGGCCATGGTAATTAACCTCTAGGTGTTACTTCTTAAGAAGTTCTTGATGATAGTTATTTTTTATTTTCGACATTTTCTAGTGCTAATGTTATATGTCTTTGGCAGAGTTAACTTATAATCCAACAAGTACTATGTTCCTAAATATACCAAGCATATCTAAGTTACAATGGCATCCATTTACAGTTACTTCTAACAGTAACTTAGAGCAAGAAAAGCTAAGTGTTGTGATTAAAAGTGAAGGAACTTGGACACAAAAGCTCTACAAGCTTCTTTCATCTCCCTCTACAATAGATCGTCTTGGTGTATCTATTGAAGGTCCTTATGGACCTGCATCAACTAATTACCTAAGGTTTGCATCTTATATGTAATGCACAAGTTTAAAACAATTTTGGAGTTATTAACTTTTCTTTCATTGTAGGTAACTTTTTTTGTCATTTTACTTAGGTATGATATTCTTGTGTTGATAAGTGGAGGAAGTGGTATCACCCCTTTTATCTCTATAATTAGAGAGTTTATATTTTTGAACATTAAGTTCAAATGTAAAACCCCAAAAATAATGCTAATTTATGTTTTCAGAAGATCTTCATATCTCTCAATGATAGACTTGATCCTCCCAATTTCTACCATTCCTTATGATATTTCTAATTTGAAACTACAAATTGAGGCGTATATTACCAAAGACAAGGAGCCTAAATTAAATAGCCAAACTTACCTTCAAACCAAATGGTTCAAGCCAAATCCAACTGATACACCTATATATGCTACACTAGGTTCAAATAGTTGGCTTTGGCTTGGAGCTATAATCTCATCTTCCTTCATCATATTCCTTATCATAATTGGAATCATTATCCGTTACTACATTTTTCCTATAGAACATAACTCAAATAACATATTCCCAAGCCCTCTGAAGTCTTTCCTTCATATGCTAATAATATGTGTGTCCATAGCTATGGTTGTTAGTGCAGCTTTTCTTTTGAACAAGAAACATAATGCTAAAGAAGAAAAGAATATTCATGACTTGGGAGGGTCGACATCAATAGTGTCACCAAGCTCAATGAGTTATAATACAGATAGAGAGTTGGAAAGCCTTCCATGCGAATCTCTTGTTCAAGCTACCAATGTGCATTATGGTATAAGACCAGATCTAAAAAGTAAGTCGTCTCATTTTTCTTTAATGAAGGCTTATAACTATTAGTGAATTCATATCATAATTGTGTTATTTTCTTTACAGGACTGTTATTTGAAATCAAAGGGTCAAGTGTGGGAGTTCTTGTTGCAGGACCCAAGAAAATGCGAGAGGATGTTGCTGCCATTTGCTCATCTGATTTAGCTGAAAATCTTCATTTTGAGTCCATTAGCTTTAGCTGGTAATAAATATTAATTTTCAACCTCTAGAGATAGTGGTCTCAACTTGTATTCACGAGTTTTGTATTTTTATGTTCTTATACAAATAAGTGGAAATTTGTTTGTCAACTTTAGTCTTTTCAGTAACAAGATGATATTATGGAAATGAGATTATAAGTGGAGTTGTAATCTTTGTCCTTATGTGGGATAATTATATGTAATAAAATCAAAGTGGTATTATGAGAAACAAATGGAAATTTGAGTCTAAAAAAGGGAAGCAAATCCTAAGCATTGTGGAAAAAATGAGATATGAAATATATAACTAAATTATTAAAGTGATTCAATAGATATCACTTTACAAACAGCTATTAGGTTCAAGGTTCATATTCTTAATTTGTTATTTTGAAAAATATGAAAAAATTTATATGCAAATTAATTTTGATCGGTATGATATAGTTTGATTGGCATTGTCTAGTTTTTATTAGAATTAACCTGTTTTTATCGATATTATCCAGTTTAATTGCATATGTGATATAATTTTCACATCGTACTACCATCGAGTCGTCCATTCATCAGTTTTATGATTGAAGTGAGCGGTAAGATATTTATAAGTACGCATCTCCCTTCCTACACTCTACCTCTTGCATTTGCTTTGTTATAAATAAGTGGAAATTGGTTTCTGAAGTAGAGTCTTTAATATCAAATGATATCATGCAAATGAGAATACATGATCAACGTCTTCATGAAGCCATGAAGCCAAATATTGTGGGAGATTTGATCTTCAACGGGTCTTGAGGATATAAATTTAAATAGGTTCTCACCAAATAAATTCAAAACGGTCTTGCACTTTGCCAAACTCCAAAGTTCCGACCAACTAATGTCGGTACATGTTTGATTCTCCTTAAGCAAAGTTTCGGATTCGAGTTAGCCTTACATACATGTGGATATTTTCGGCTAAGACAAGATTGCATCCGGTGTGAGGATACATATATGGGAAACAAAAAAACTCGAAAGTTTTGTGGGGAATGCAAATTGAAACTTGTTTCTATAATTTAATGTTTGAGGCAAACCCTTTTCTTTGTGATGGATCGAAAGCACCTTTATCGCAAGTTGAACTAACCTAGTAGACAGTCATTACTACTATGTTACTACTCCTTGTAGTGAGACCGTAAGAGTTGTCTTGCGACTTCGCTTCATAATATAACATTATAGTTTAATATGATATTACGATTATGTTAATATATATATATATATAAATATAAATTAGTGGATTCACCTACTCCAGCTTTAGGATATATATTTACGAAAGATTAGTGGATTCAGGTATTTGAGGTTTGAATACCTTTTTATGCGAACTTACACTCATCTAATGGCTTATCTCAAATATCTCAGTTATCTATGGGGTAATGTGCCCATGAGTATTGTCATCCATAATTTTGTACTAAGAAGACATCTGATGAGAAAATATTACTTGGGCTTAAGGATATATTAAATATAAATAAGGCCTGCAACATTAAATATTTTTAAATATTTTTTATTTTTAAAAGCTTTGTTTATCTTTACTTTTTTCTATTATCATCCATTAGATTAACAATCAATGAACAATATTAAATGATGCTGTAATATTATAGAATTGTTTTAGAAATTAAAAAAGCAACATTTAATTTTGTTTTTTTAATTTAGTAATTGTTTGATACTAGCGTAATATATAAAGTTAAATGAATTAGTGTTGTTCAAGTGGTATATGATTAATCTGAGTTTCGAGTCTTGTGGATGAACAAAATATCCATTGAGAGACTTGGCATCTTATACTTGTGGATGTTTTCAGCTATGACATGATTAGCTCCGGTGAAAAATACACAGGTGCGAAACCGGAAAAAAAAAATATAAAGTTAAAGGCTGGTTCAAGTTTCATCAGATAAGGTTGTGTTTTTGACACAACCATGGCTGTAGCTTCAAGATTCATGTGCACAACTCTTACTCATCATGGTTTTAGCTCAACAACACATAGAACCCATCTGGGTCATGCTCAGTTAACTCTTTCTTCACGCAAGAATCAAAATTTTCACTGTTCAGTTTCTGCAAGTGATGCCACAAAAACCTCCTCAGTGAAGGAAACCATTATTCCATGGGGCTGTGATATTGATTCAGTAGAAAATGCATCAGCTTTGCAGAAATGGTTGTCAGATTCAGGCCTTCCAGCACAGAAGATGGGAATTGAAAGAGTTGATGTTGGAGAGAGAGGACTTGTTGCATTGAAGAATATAAGGAAAGGGGAGAAGCTTCTCTTTGTTCCTCCCTCATTAGTCATAACTGCAGATTCTGTAAGCTTTTCTTTATGTTAAGTGTTAATTAAAGTCCCTTCTATTATTCAACATCTAAGTTAAAAACCTTTCTTTTATGTTAAAGTGTTAATTCAAGTCCCTTGTTTGATTGAACATATAAGTTAAAAAACCATTTATGATCTTATGTATAATTTGCTTATAAGAGTTGTATCCAGGGTTTTAAGTTGTGGTCTATTGTCGTGATTGCAGTCACAGTTGCGGTTACTGTGTTTGTGGTCATTGTGACCCTTTGCAATGCAGATCACGGTCATTACGGTGTGATTTTTTGTAATTGAACAAATATTATCGAATTTGATGCGGCCCTATGCGGCCGCAACATTTCAATCCGGTGGCACACCGCTATAATGGTTTGTTGTGGTGCAGCGGAGCCACATCAGGTGATGTGGTACGTGATTTGAAACATCGGTTGTATCTACAAGTAATTCTAGTAAGAGTTGCATAGAAAGAGCTGGGAGAGGGAAAATGGTGTGGCAGAAGAGAAATAAAAAACCATTGTATTCGACTCTATCTAGTTGCACATGCTCTTACTATATTTCAAACAAATATAAAGTAGTGGACATTGCATTATATAAGGATGTGGCTGTCAACACCAGTACTTGATTCGATCCAAGAAAGTTTCCCTGTGAATTGGTCTGCATAAGAAGTTAGAATGCTCCTCATAATTTAGGTTTTAAATTGTAAAAGCGCGATATTATCTGTGTCAATAGCTTCTTTCCTAAAACTATACGTGAAGCCATATGAAGAAGAAGAAGAACCATCATGTTTGACTCGCATTATCTGTTACTTTGGTTTCCGCTTTCTGGTGTTCGGTGAAATGATATTCTTTATTGATATAGAATATGGAAACTTTTTCTAAAATTATACTAAAAGACCTGGGTTGGTTCATTATCTGGATTTGGTCAGGTACTTATGCATCTGTTTGTGTTATGTCTCTGTATTTTGGTTGTTAGGAGTGGAGTTCTCCGGAAGCCGGTGAAGTATTGAAAAGGAATTCAGTGCCCGATTGGCCACTGATTGCAACTTACCTCATAAGTGAAGCTAGCCGCATGAAATCTTCTAGATGGAGCAATTATATATCAGCCTTACCTCGGCAACCTTACTCACTTCTTTACTGGTAATTGAGTTGTTCTTATGATGAAATCTTTCGAGAGCCTGTTTCAGAAGGATAAGAGAAAAGAATGTTGATGAGTGAGGAATTGAAGTTAGGAGCTTATTAGTTTATTTATGCCATTTCAGGTCACAAGCAGAACTAGATCGCTACTTGGAAGCTTCGCAGATTAGAGAGAGAGCAATTGAAAGGATTAACAATGTGGTTGGAACGTATGGTCCAATTGTTTGTACCTTATGTTTCGTCAGGGATTCTAATGTGCTTTCTTGATTGAATAATCTTTTGTCTTGCTATAATTTATGTTCGTCCCATTTCTTCCACAGATACAATGATTTGAGGCTGAGAATATTTTCCAAATACCCTGATTTATTCCCGGAAGAGGTAATTATCTCACATTGAACACAGGATGATAGTTAATAAGATAGATACTAGTTCAGATTAAGAAGGAATGAATAATGGAAGAATGAGAAAGGTAGTAGTGATTCTGTACCATTCATATGAATGTATAGCAATGCTTTGAAAATTCGGAACAGAATATTTTGTCATTTTCGTGAATGGTTATTATTTTACTGTACTCGACGTATTTTGTTTGAGTAAGGCAGTAGTGATCTTAATTTATTTTTTATAACTTGCAGGTGTTCAACATAGACTCCTTCATATGGTCATTCGGCATTCTTTTTTCTCGCTTGGTGAGTCAACCTGGTAGATGAAAAATTAAAATCATATTCGATTGTGTTCCTCTTCTGCACAACTCAAATCTAGCTATTGAGAATTTCCGTAATATCTGTATAATGTGATGAGGCTGAATTCGAAGATGAGTAGTAGAATAGGAAAGGTATGTAAGCTGGATAATGCACTAATTGATATCATGAATCAACTGAAATTATTACAATCAATTATAGAGAAATGGAATTTGAAGGAATCGGGTTCGGTACATGAGATTACAATGAATAAGAAGCAGAAATCATATAACAGGGGCAGAGCAAAGTAACATAGGGAGGGGAATGTAGACCAGGGAAGAAGGGGCCGAGAGAGAGAGAGTGAGAGATCAAAACTAACCTATCATTCATCTTTTTCTGTCTTCTTGGTCTGTTGTCTTTTTAATCGATAATTTTAACGAGACTTGGTTTTATCTATTTCGTATTTAATACAAGCGGTTATCTATAAGAACTTATAGTTTATGATCTTTGTCCTGTGCAGGTTCGGTTACCCTCCATGGATGGAAAGGTTGCCTTGGTTCCTTGGGCAGATATGCTGAATCATAGTTGTGATGTATGGTCTCTTCCAAAGAAGATTCATAACAAGTTTTTCCCCAGGAAGTTTAATTTGTTTTCACTGGTCTAGGTGGGGACATATTTGGATTATGATAAATCGTCGAAGGGAATTGTTTTTACGACAGATCGAGTCTATCAACCAGGTGAGCAGGTAAATATAAATAGACAGATTTGAGCAGGTAAATGCCTAAGTGCATTATTGTATATGCACAAATAAAATGCTTGTCTATACCATGAACACTATTGCCTAAAAAATGAATTATTGATTGAAGCTTTGTTTGATGGTGATTTTCTTGACCGTTTATCTCACCTCATAATCATTGGACTTAAATCAGATATTTCAATTGATTGATTGCATCGAATTGTGCAGGTGTTTATTTCATATGGAAAAAAATCAAACGGAGAGCTTCTGTTATCTTATGGATTTGTTCCAAGGGAAGGTGCTAATCCTAGTGATTCAGTTGAGTTGGCACTGTCACTCGAGAAATCTGATGAGTCCTATGAGCAGAAGTCGGAACTCTTGAAGAAGTATGGTTTATCAGAGTGAGTACCTAATATTTCATACTTTTGTCTATACATATAAGGATGAAGTTCCTTGTCTTTTGTTCTGATTAAGCTATGTTAAAAAAACATTCCTAATTTATCGAGGACTCAGACATTTCCAAAATATCATTCTTCCGATGTCATAAAATAATTTGTGTTAAAATCTTTTTAGCCTGTAAGGTATTGCGCAGAAGTGTCCATGCTTCAAAGTTCAAAATAATTAGAGTAAACCCATTTCGTCCTCTAAATATACAATCATCATCACTTTGGTCCCGAAAAGGTCGTGGTATCATATTGATCCCTCCATAATGGAAATTGCCATTGCTTTGGTCCTCGGTCCTCCAAAGAAATTTAGTCCCTCCAGAATGTGAAGTGTCATCAATTTAGGATCTCAGACATTTGGAATGTCATCAACTTAGTCCCTAAATTAGGGTTCTATTACACTCATTTCTCCGTCTAACAAACAAGGACCAATTTGGTAACACTTGTAGCCTTGGAGGGTAAGAATACAAGGTAGGCACATAACTATATTTACTCAATTTTTTTGAGCAACTATCATTGTTTGATTTTTTATTATTGATTGATATAAAAAGGAACTTGTGAATGGAAGACGGGAAAACTCAATAGTTTCTCATTACCGAACCCATTGGAATACAAAGCATTTATACAAGGGAAAAGAAGAGCCTTTTACAGCTAGAAAAGGCAACAAAGAAACTAACTACCACTAACTAACAAGCTATTAATAACTACCAATCAGCTTTTACCTTTTGGCCACCATGTGCAAGTAACTAGCTTATCTAACAAGTAGTCTTTCACTTCAATACTCTCCCTTAAGCTAGAGAGTAAATGTTAATGACTCTCAGCTTGGATAACAGATGGGCAAAAGGAATTGGTTCTAAAGCTTTTGTAAGAATGTCTGTTGCTTGTCAATCGTAAATAAAGCAAGCAAATGATAGAGTTTGCTTTGCAAATTCTCTAGCAACATGACAATCGATTTTAATGTGTTTTGTGCGTTCATTGAAGACGGAATTGACCGCAATGTGCCTTGCAGAGTCACTGTCACAATACAAAAAGGTTGACTGCTTAAAAGAAACACACAAATCATCCAATAGGAAGGTTAACCACTGAATTTCACGTGAGGCAACGGCTAAAGCTCGATACTTTGTCTCAGAGGATGAGCTCGAGACTGTGTTATGTTTCTTAGATTTCAATGAAATCAACGAATCTCCCAAGAACATGCAAAATCCAGAAACTGAACGCCTATCAGGACATGATGCCCAATCAGACTCACTAAGGCCTTTGATGTGTGGAGCACATGTAACAGGCTGTGTACCTCTAACCTCTCAAGACCCCACTAGGTGGGAGTCTCGAGCACTGAGCCACCCTTATTTAAATGAGATAAATGCCTCTGTCATAATGGCCATGACCAGTTGTCACTTACCTCCTCCCGTGATTAGTTTAAGATTTATATTGTTATTATCATTTCTTTTTTTATCTATATACCTTTGGAGTATCACTCTGATATATGCTTCTAAATTGAACTTGTTACTAACTTCTTCTCTTCTATTTTGATCAGATCACAGTGTTTTCCTATACAGATTACTGGTTGGCCATTGGAGTTGATGGCTTATGCTTATTTAGCTGTTAGTCCTTCAAGCTTGAGTGGGAAATTTGAAGAGGTTTGATATTATCCTCATGAATTATTCTTTGCATATTGTATAAGCTAATGAGTGATTCTCGTAACAGATGGCCGCTGCAGCATCAAATAAAATTACAAACAAGAAGGATATTCGGTATCCTGAAATAGAGGAACAAGCATTACAGTTCATACTTGATAGCTGTGAATCCAGTATATCAAAATACAACAAGTTCTTGCAGGCAAGGAAACACTTTAATAAGAAACCCGTGTTTCTATTTTAGTTTTTCAATGGCCGATGTTATAGAAAACCGTTATTTGCAAGTTGTCAGTGTCTAACGAGTTATTTCTGTCCATGTGTCTTTTACCTGCATGGTAATATGTTTCTTGCAGGTAAGTGGATCACTGGATTTGGATGTGACTTCTCCAAAACAGCTCAATAGAAGACTCTTTCTGAAACAGCTAGCTGTGGACTTGTGTAATAGCGAGCGAAGGATATTGTTTCGTGCTCAATATGTAAGATTATAATTAAAGCACATTTTAAACATGTTTGGGTAAGATTATTTATATAATCAGAATCTAAAACTAATAAGATTTCCGTTATATACGATATGCAGCTTTAGAGTATAATCGTTGTTATAGATTGATTTCTATCGAGATCATTTCCTAGTACTATGGATCGGTACATGCACTTGAATGTTGTCAAGCATGCATATAGTAAACTCCCAAATTTGTTTGATGCTTTCCTTTGTACTTTCCCACAACAAAAATTGCATGCAGATCTTATGATATATAGTATCTGTTTTTTCACTCAAGCTGTCTATTTTTACGATAACGCAGATATTGCGAAGGAGAGTGAGGGATATGAGATCTGGCGAATTAAGAGCTCTAAAAATCTTTGACGGGTTTCGGAATCTTTTCCAATGAAGGCATTCAGTAATGCATTATTGTTCAATTCATACATGATGGGATTCACTTGTAACATGTAATTGATAGTTTCTGATGTTGGTCAAGTTTTAAGTGTTGAAATATTACACTCAATGTTGAATAAAGTAAGTTTTAAGTGTTGAAATATTACACTCAATACCAGTTTTTCTTGATCCAAACAACTTATTTTCTTTTCCTTTGATGTTTAAACTGTTTAGGTGAAAAATTTATCATCTTATGAAAATTGGTATTGTAGTGTCCTGTGCTAGGATTAGGGCCATGACCCTTGTGAGATATTTTTATTTTTTGATCTGTCTTCATATTGCATGATCAAGTAAGAAAGCTATAAAAAAGTCTCTCAATTTCCAATGCAATGTACCTGTGTAAGGCGTTGTTAGATCCCTAGGATGACCAGAAAGGGGTAGTCACGCATAAATGAGAATAAATGTTGAATGATAAATTGTCAACAAGAGAACCAATATAACATAAATGAGAATGTTGCGATAGATGAGTATAGACAAGATAAGATTATGAATCAATGCATTAGAGAGAAAGTTAAGGTAACCCTACTTTATAAAAGATGATAAAATCGCATCTTAGACAGTTTTTTAGCACATATGTGAAGGGACCGTAGGAAATATTTAAAAATGATTTTTTTTTGTCAATGATTTATAATAAAAAACTAGGATTTCATTTAGTGGGATTTATCTTGGAAGATTAAAACTTTATTATTATTATTATTTAAGATATTTTCAAAATAACAAAAATATTCCCTTTTTAGATAAAAGTCAAATTAATGTAGCTACCCTATCCACTAGGGATACATTTTTGATTTGGTTAATCTACATATTGCATCAACATGCTCATGATAATTCTATTTGTCTTGAAATAATTAAATTAACTTGATAGGTATATTCGCCTTTTATACTGTTAATAGGTATATTCGCCTTTTATGCTGTTAAATTTTCTCAACGCCCATAACTACTGATTAACTTGTCCCAATTGATCAAAAACTGAAGAAGATAATAATAATAATAATATATTAAGGTATCGTCTATAATCATCTTTATTGAAAATTAATCCAATTGTTTTAAATTTGATGTCATATTATTGAAATACTAAAAACCAAAGTCTAACGTTTAGGGATAGGTCGGTTTCATTGACTTGTTTTTTTCTATAAGGAAGTTATCTTCATTTTTCAAGTCAATTATATTATAACAACTAATAAAAAAAATTATTTTTTATTTCTATGAATTTTTTTCTTAATTAGTTGTCGTTTTTTTAATAGAATTGATACATACACCAAATTTTGGGATATGTGATTTCCATTCGTAATTTATGTACATGGAACAAGAGTAGCAGGTATTAATAAAAGAACTTTTTTTCTTTAAATGTTAAGGATAAAAATATAATTTTATTTTAAAATATAATTATTATTTCATTTTATGAGATGAATATGACCGTGTACAGTGGGTGGAAAAAATAAAATCAACCAAGATATTGTATTTGATAATTTTAAGTTACCAAATCTAAATTATATAAATCACCGGTGTCTATTTTAGTGGAATAAATTTGAGTTATTAAGTATGAGATCTTAGTTTTAATATTTGAATTTATGTATTTGTAAAAATATTATCAGAGAAGTCTATGCTCATAAGTTTAAAGAAATTAGTTGTTCATCTATATAATGAGAGAATATACTAGAAGATTAATCTCAACACATAATGAAGATAAACACTAATATTTAAAGTAAGTGCATGGCCTATCATATTTAACAAAATTCAATACTTCATCTCATATATACTTAATATACCAACTTCAAAGAAATCAGAAATTAGTCATCTACACTTTATCCCTTATGACTCTTATTTTTGTTGATGGTGGGACTCGAACCCACAACCTCCTGCACTCCATTCCTTATGACCGACCTCTTCACCATCATATCACCTTATGACTCCTAGATACTTTGTACATTTACCCAAACGAAAATGGTGCACAAGGTAGAAAAAACGTGTGAACGTGCAAGGGGTAATAAACGATTATGTCCAAGTCTACGCTAAACCGTACATCATTAATTAAGTTTCACGTTACGATGATGTAATATGAATTGCAAAAAATGTCTAACCAAATATACAACAATGTTGTGTTTGTGTACTTTGCTTAATCGCTGACTTTAATTCTTTATAATTCTAAATGAAGGAATCATGGTATATGCTTAAGATGCTATAGTAGACTAAAATGCAGCACCATTATTATAATGATGCATTGTAGGATCATACTTAGTTGAAGTTTATATATATATGTCACCAATTTCAATCATTTTCTCTTCATCCAGAATTAGAAAGAGCATAGTTTTTTGTCCCTATTTCTCAGCATATAACTTCATGCATTGAAGCAGGTTAGTCCCTCTAACACATATTAATGTTGTTTACACTTTACCTAGCACTTGGTAATTCAAATTTACACTGCATGACTTGATCGATGTAGTCACAATATTACGGTTGTGATGACTACTACAACCACATCATGTCACAGTTGTGGTGCAATACTAAACTATATTAATATGGTCTTATTAGATTGTAACGCAAACGCAAGGACCGTTATGACTCTAATCGCATTAACCATAATCATGCCAAATTCAAAGGGTAAAAGTGAAAAGTATTGTAGCCTGAAATTGTCACCAAGTTCTAAACTTTTTCCTCCTAAAGATAGGGCAAATAATAGCGACCATAGGTTATATGAATATGTTCCATTTAAACGTTACATCAATGTCTCATATGTTTGTTTGAAAACAACATGCTCTAAAAATTAACACATGCATTGGATTTTTCTTCCTAACATCTCTAAAGGTCTATCACAGTAATAGATTGTTATCAACTTAGGTGGTACTTGGAATGATTTAAAATGTGGTTGTGGTAGCAATTTCAATCACAGTGGTGGTTATTATAGTTATTGTGGTCGCTGTGACATGGAATGCGGTCGTACTGGTATGAATTATTTTGTGAATTAAAAAATATTTTTGAATTTGATACAGTCATTTACAATTGCGCTACTGCCAGATATGACCGCATCATTACAAGTCAGTGTCACATCACAATTGTGGTATGATGCGGTCCGCCGCAATCGCAATATTGTAATCCCTGCATCACTAGATGCGGTCCACAATTTGAAATACTACATAGAAGTATAGAAATGTTATTGAAGAAACTTATATAATTCCTTTTTCACTTCCAGCATTCTTGAATAATCGCAGAGGATTTTTTTATAACGTGACCTACCCAAATCTTGTTATGGCTCGTGATGAATTGGGAGTACTCACTGCACTTGATGCAGCAAAGACACAATGGTACCATTTCACTGCCATCATCATTGCTGGCATGGGTTTCTTCACAGATGCCTATGATCTTTTCAGCATAGCAAATGTTACAAAGTTACTAGGAAGAATCTATTACACACACCAAGGTGCACCAAAGCCAGGAACCTTGCCTCCAAAAGTGTCCTTAGCAGTTAATGGTGTTGCACTTTGTGGCACTCTAGCAGGCCAATTATTCTTTGGTTGGCTTGGAGATAAAATGGGTCGAAAAAAGGTTTATGGACTAACTCTTGCCATAATGGTTTTTGCTTCTATTGCCTCTGGCCTCTCTTTCGGCCACACCCCGAAAGGCGTCGTGACCACCCTTTGTTTCTTCCGATTCTGGCTTGGTTTCGGAATCGGAGGAGACTACCCTCTTTCCGCTACCATCATGTCCGAATATGCCAATAAGAAAACTCGCGGCGCTTTTGTAGCTGCAGTCTTTGCTATGCAAGGTTTCGGAATTTTATTTGGTGGGATTGTTTCGCTATTAGTTTCGACTATTTTCGATCACGCTTATAAGGCTCCAGCATATGAGGTTGATGCAGCAGCATCACTTGTGCCTGAGGCTGATTATGTCTGGCGCATAATTCTAATGTTTGGTGCATTACCCGCTGCGCTAACTTTCTATTGGCGAATGAAAATGCCTGAAACTGCGAGGTACACTGCACTCGTTGCGAGGAACGCGAAACAAGCAGCATTAGACATGTCGAAAGTGTTGCAAGTAGAAATTGCACCAGATCAGGACAAAGTGGATAGGTTATCTGTGAGAGAGAACAACAACTTTGGTTTGTTTAGCAAACAATTTGTTAGAAGACATGGACTTCACTTGGTTGGAACATGTACTACTTGGTTTCTACTAGACATTGCATATTACAGTTCAAATCTTTTTCAGAAAGATATTTACACTAGTATTGGGTGGCTTCCTCCTCCTAAAGAAATGAATGCAATTCATGAAGTTTTCAGGGTTGCAAAAGCACAAGTGCTTATAGCACTATGTGGTACTGTTCCAGGTTATTGGTTCACAGTGGCATTCATTGATCATCTTGGTCGTTTCTTCATTCAACTTATGGGTTTTTTCTTCATGACAGTTTTCATGTTTGGACTTGCTATCCCATATGATCATTGGACTAGGAAAGAGAACAGAGTTGGGTTTCTTGTCATGTATGCATTGACATTCTTCTTTGCTAATTTTGGCCCAAATGCGACTACTTTTGTCGTGCCGGCCGAGATTTTCCCTGCAAGGTTGAGGTCTACTTGCCACGGGATATCATCGGCTGCAGGGAAGGCCGGCGCGATAATAGGCGCATTTGGATTCTTGTATGCATCACAGAGCAAAGATCCAACAAAAAGAGATGCAGGGTACCCAGCTGGTATTGGAATGAAGTATACTCTTGTTGTGCTTGGTGTTACCAATTGTCTTGGCATGTTTTTCACTTTGCTTGTGCCTGAATCTAAAGGAAAATCATTGGAAGAGTTGAGTGGTGAAAATGAAGATGGAACTAGTTATGAGACTAATGCTGAACAACAAAGTAACTCTAATAAAACTGCTCCAGTTTGATCATATTATTATAGTTCTTGTTCTTGGAATCTCATAAATAAAGGTGGTTAAAGGGGGAATCAATTATTAGAGTATATAATTGAAATTTATTTATCATCAAAGTTTGTACAATCTATGCATATCCCTAGTATCCAAATAGAGTTTAAAATCTATGCACTAATCGTGTAAAGTTTTTTACACTCTCAGCACATCATCCACCATTGATTTGTATTACTTTAGTTTGAGAGTCAATGATTGTTAACCAATCAATGATGGAGGATTTGCTGACAATGTAAAAAACACTTACGTTGTCGGTGTATACATATTAAATCTATCCAAATATGTGTACTTGTAGCACAATATCAGTTTAGTGTGATTTACCTTTCTATAAAGTTGCTCATAAAAATGCCTCATGTTGTGAATTGAGGTTGTCATTAGAAGTTGTGTATGTTTTTGTCTTTCTTGATATGGTTTTTTGGTTGCACAAATTTAATTATTGTTTACAGTTTGGAGTTATATCTCTCTAATTGTGTAAAGGGTGAAATAAAATAATATTATAATATTTATTGTGTTTACTGATCATTGATATCTCTTACCATGTAGATATGAAATTAATTTTTTGTGAGAATATATATGAATGTCCCTTGCAACAAATATGAGATAGTTCTAATAAATTTTTTATGTGATATTTAATTTGCATAATATATAAATCATAAAAATATTAAAATTATGCACTATTTTAGTTCAAGTCCATTTGAAAACTTTGTTGTTCACATTTTACTCCAATAATATTTGTCTCTTCAGTGAATGGTACTTGTAAGCTGTGACTTAAACAATTAACAAACAATGTTAAAATTATTTTCTTTTATCTTATGCAACAATTAATATACTATATAATTTGACTAACTTATGTATATAATTTGATATATATTTATGCAACATTAAATATCAAGCATTTTATATAATTTTTTCAAATAATATATGAGAATAAAAAACAATTGGTTAATAAATAATGAAAATGGATAACTATATTATTATTATTATTAATCACTGCCAACTTATAAGCACAATTACTATATTCTTGTGATGAAAAAAATAGAGTAAGAATCCTCTCTAATATTTGAAATGTAAGTATTACAAAAAAATAAAGAAAAATAATATAATATATTCTTTTATCATTTTATAACAATAAAGTAACGTTTTTATCATTAAAAATAAAAGGAAAAAATATCTCTAGTACTAAAAATATATTTATTCAATTAAATGTAGCAATGATGAGTTACATTGTGGCGTACAAGTAGATACCAATAAAATATTTGATAGATAAAGCAATAAAATATTTGATAGATAAAGCAATAAATAATGATTGATATTTTTTATAACTTCATTCTCTATCTTGCTTCTCGTTACAATGACAACAGAAAAATACCTATTTTCTAATGAGACGTGTGAAATACCATTTGATTTCTAATACATGTAACAAACTCTTCGAGAACCTTAGTAATATGATTCAATAACACCTAATGGTATAGAATTTAATAATACAACGTCTAACAAAATTTTAATATCATCTTATTCAGAATAATGAACTAATTTATTTTGGATTATGTATAATTGTATGAGTGTTTCTCTCAATAATATTACTATCAAAAATCAAATATTTGACTTTTAACTTGAAGATCTAATGGATCTTATATCATTAGACCAACTCTTTGATAGTAAAATATTATATAAAATACTATGAGAAACTTGTGCATTTGTCATTCTTAACCAATTAAAAAAGAAGGCATATATCTTAATGATTGTACCAAGTGAATGTTTTATTTTGTTATTTTAGGCAAATAATAATGTTGTAACTTTGTCGTCTGATATATGATGTGAGATGATCGATTATTCGGAGTTTATAGTCATATATTTTTGTTTTTGAAGTGTAATATAAGATTATTTTTAGTTTTTTTGGATTTTAAATTGTATTTAAATTTACAATAAAAGTTGAATTATAACTCATTCAATTATGTTACGTCACATTAGTTCTTTGTAATGAAAATTTATCATTGTTATGAGTATTTACGTTCAGTATAATAAATTAAAAAAGCATTACAAATTAATGAGATTAAAGTAATATGTTTACATTTTACCAACCTTATATCAAAGGAAGACCGTAAGTATAACCCAAGATTTATACCTACAAAAAATACATCATGGATATAGTCATAGACTTATACCTATAAAAATAAAAGTGTAAGTATAACCACTTATAGATGTCGGAGGAAAATACTGTTGGTGGGTATATGTTTTTTTTAGGGCTATATCAACAGATTTTTATTTATTACCAACTATTTTTTTTAGTGTTATGGCAAATTACTCTTAATTAGTGCACATGATATAACGGTTTTACATTTTATATAAATATCCTGCGCTTGAAAGTTTTTTTAATATATATGCACAAAAAAGCATGTAGTTTTGTTATTTGATTTTAGGACACTTAAAAATGTTGAGGGATCAAAATATTATTTTTTTCCAAAATATTAGAAAATAAAAGTTAGAAAGTGACCCATGGAGGTGCTCCTCCACAACGTGAACTCGATAGTTATTGGGTGCACGACCCCAACATGGGTCACTTATATGAAACTCGTGATTTTTTACGTTAATAATTAATGTATTGTAAGATTTTTTAAAGTCAGGCTAATATTTCATAAAAACATAAGAGATTTATGTACTATTAAATCTATCATATCCATCTTTAATTTTTTAATTATTATTAACTCTTTAAAAAAAGTAATATAAATTAGTAGTGAGTAATATATTGATTATATATAATTCCTTACAGTACATTACCTAGAGTCATATGCAATATAAAAAAATTATTAACAATATATAAATGAGAAAACTAGGTACTATGCAACGGAATACATATGTAAATGGTAAAAAAGCCACATATATTATTCTGGACTTTGGGGTATCAGAAGATTTGGAGAGTGATTGTCTTGAAGCTATTCGCATCATTTTAGGAAGGGTCCAAGTTCGTTTAGAGCGGTTGGCAGGAATCAGTATCAGTGGCTTGCCCGAGAAACATTGGGAGGTTCTAACCCATTATATCCTCAGAAAAGGGAACTCGGTGGCAGACTTTCTAGCTAAACTCAGTCTTAGATCACTTGAGACTTCAAGAATTTGGGACTCTCCTCCTACAAAAATTCTTTCTATCTTGCAGTTAGACATTGCTTCTTTAACTTAATTTTCGTTTTTGCTCTTTGTTTTTTTTATTTCCGATGCACAAAAAAAACATGCTTCATTTTGATCCTTAAATGATAAAAAAGCCACATATACATTTAACATGCACAATGCATGACTATGAGTAATAACGGAGCCAAAGTAAGAGAGATTAACATGAATCACGGGATAAAATATACGAACTAAGCAAGTAATTAATTATTTATAAGATAAAAGTGATGCGATAAAAATAATGGTGTTCACTAAATAAAAAATTCAAACAAGTTTTGATAGATAGTCTTTTCAGACGAGGTAGAAGGAAATGATAATGGCGGTAAGATAAGATTGTGACACCTTATACATTTCCATCCAATTATTTTTGGTACTTCCCATATTCCATCAACTTTTTGAGTGAACAAATAATCATTTTGAGATATATAATTATTGCTATCAGGAATATAAGTCTTGACATTTTAGTCATTCTAAAATCTACTGAAACTTTATACTATCAGATAAATAATTTGGTCTCATTTCCATCTAATTTGACTTCACATTTTAATTTATATAAAATTGAGCAGTGAAAGTTCCCACTGTAATGATTTAATTTGAACATAATAATAAGAATTGTGATTAATGTTAGAAGATTACTAGCAGTATATCCGTGCATTTGCACGTGCCATTTTGGGCTGGTTTTGAAAAATATATTTAAAATTAGAATTAAGTAAAAGACTCAAGTTATTATTTAAACATAAACAT
This sequence comes from Lupinus angustifolius, assembly GCF_001865875.1. Taxonomy (NCBI): domain Eukaryota; kingdom Viridiplantae; phylum Streptophyta; class Magnoliopsida; order Fabales; family Fabaceae; genus Lupinus; species Lupinus angustifolius. Next base: position 1,315,699 of record NC_032010.1, on the reverse strand, counting down.
GTATTAGTTTAATAACATAATATCAATATTAAAGTTGTAATACTTGTATGAGTTGAAATAACAAATAGTCATGTAAATCAAAATAATTATAATATAAAAGCAAAAGGTATAATGGACAATTAAAAGTAATAAATCTTAATGACATAACTAGCATTTTCTATGTTGAATCTCAATAAATTAAACTTCAGTTTAAAATCTTTATTTTTACATAATTGTTTGTAATTTATTACATGTGAGAACTTTGGATAATAAAGAGATTAATGCGAAAGTTCTCAACAACTAACGATGTGAAAAACAATAAAATTTAAGGAACATAAATGAATACATAAACAAAGTTTACAATATACATAACAACAAAATCTACAATGGATTTGTAAATCATGATGACAAATTTCCAATGTTAAAGTAACAATGTAATATGCTCAATTAGTCACGCATGTTATAGATTTCATTGAACCAAGACAAATAACATGTTAACAATTCCATATTTAAACAAATTATCATGAGTAATTTAAAATATTAATGAGTGAATATTACTAAATTGATATTCCACAAATTTATTAGTTATAATTTTACAAATTTATGTTCCAATTCCAATTTTGTAATTGATCCACAAAATTCAAACAAAATAGAATATAATTGAAATTAAATATAAATATATTTCGCAAATTTATTATTTACAATTATGCAAATTTATATCCATAATGAGCATTGCTTAAAATTAGCGAATCATAAATAATTTAATCAAAATATAAATCAAATCAATTAGTTATCATAATCAAATAAAATTGCTTTAATATTTTGATTATTACATCATATTAAAAAGAAATTTAATCAAAAAACACAATCAAAAATCAAATAACAAAATTAATTGTGAATGATAATTATTTAATTTTAAGATAACAAAGCAAAATGCATTCAAAGACAATTATGCCTAATAATTTCAGTTTCGAAGGTGTTACTACCAATTGACTAATTGTGTATAATATTATTTTTTAAGTGATTGAAAATATTTATACTTTTTGTTTGTTTTTGAATAAAAGTTGAATTATTTAATTATTTCTTTATCAATATAATTATAATTATGCATTAAGTTTCCATTGTTAAAGTAACCGTGTAATATGCTCAATTAATCACACACGTTATGAAATTCAATGAATCAAGATAAATTATATGTTAACAGTTTCAAATATAAACAAATTATGAGGAATGATGTAAAACATTAATGAGTAAATATTACTCAATTAATATTTCGCAAAATTATTAGTTAAAAATTATTAGTTAAAAATTATTCATTATATTACATTTTTGTAACTGATCCATAAATTCAAACAAAATAGAATATAAATGGAATTAAATATTAATATTCCACAAAATTATTATATAAATTAAATTAAATTGTCTTTACTAGTTATGACTGATATGATGATCACATTTACTATAATTAACTAGATAAAATATACATGTTCAACAATTAAACAAGCCAAATTAATGATTATTTTTACTAATATAAGATTGACACATTTAGATAGTGAAAAAAAATAACTTCGAATGAAAAAGGGCAAACACATAATAAAATTAAGGAACTATTTTTCTACACTTAGATAATGAATAGGATCTAATCGTTATGCTCTAGGATGTGAGGTTTCTCTTATACAAATGTTGAAACAAAGAATGTGACAAATTCGTATCTCCTGCTTTAGAAAAATAACCACATAGGAAAGAATATTTTAACAAATATAATGTGAGTAAAAAATAATTAAACTCATTTGTTGTGCAAAAGAGAATAAAATTGAAGATTTTAGTAAGATAAGGACACAAAGACATAAAACTAATCTATAAAGATGCTTTAAGGGAGAATCAAACTGCAAATGAAGAGATAAGATGAGAAGATAAATAAATTCATAACAACAAACAAACAAATACAATATATATATATATATATATATATGTATGTGTGGAGATTGAGTACATAACATAGTTTTTGAGGGTTTGGTAATTGTTAAGGATGGAATCATTGTAAATAAGACACTGAAGAAGATGATTATTGAAAGAAAAAATCTACAAAATAATAAAACCAATCATACCACATATACAAAATAAACAAATCAATGAAATACTAAACAACAAAATGAAAGAAAAAATAAGAAGATATATACATAACAAACAAAAATTAATTAAAGGATATAGAAAATAAGAACATATATAGAAATAAACAAAAGAATGAATTGAGTAACGGATACATAAACAATCGTATTAGGTTTAAACGAAATAAATATTAACGAATGAAACATTACATTATATACATGAGAGAGAAGAAGAGAAAAATATGAAACGAAAGGGGAAATGAGAAGATAGAGATATGAAATGATAATGGAGAGAGAAATAATTCACATATGAAAATAGATTCAATCCTCTTTATTGTGATAAAAAACAAATGAACACATTAATCATTAGTATAAAAAAAAAAAGAGTATACAATATTAAAAAATACATATGATTAACATATTTTGATTGAAAAATTAACACATGAAAACTTTTATTTTGTTAGGTAAGTAATAGATTATAGATCCAGGATCTCTCTCATTTTCAAATGTAATAATACTGCAAAACTTGCTACCTTCAAATCTCACAACCTTATTCAACACACTCTCTCTCTCTCTCTCTCTCTTTCTTCATATGCGTCTTTACTTCTGTCGTCTAACTCTGAAGTTAAGTAACAACTACACCAACTTTTTCAAAACAAGCAAAAACGAACAACTTCCTAGGTATGTTATTGTTTTGTTTTTGTGTTTTTTCTCTTCTTTTTGCTGTTTTGTTTAAGGATCTGATACTGTGTGAGTTTGAAAATAGATCTGGTGAATGTGTGAAGTTGAAGGGTGGTTTTGGTGTCTCATTTGGAATCGTTAGGGTTTTCGGTTTATTTGTTTTCTCACAATGACTACCAAACGCGCCTACAAGCTACGTATCCTTCATTTTCTGTTAACATTTCTTTTATTTAATTTTATATTTCTGTAGATCTCTCTTCACTTTTCCTTACTTTTTTTGCTTTTACCTTTTTTGTGTGTTATTATATTTTTATACTTTATGGGAGGAACCACATCAAATGTAATAGGGGTTCATATATTTTTAAAAAGGCAACCCAGTGCCGAAGTTCGGGTACGGCGAGGGTACGTGTACGAAAAACCTTACTCTCGCAAGCAAAAAGACTGTTTCCATGTTTCGGGCGCTTTAAATAATAAATAATAACAAAAGCATAGAAAAAATATATGTCAAAGGGTGCAGCTGCAATCCCCGAGGCAGGGTTGCTTTGTGGGTTGATGCAATCAATTGTGGCCAATGCAATTCGCAATTACAGCTTGCTGCTGATGCGATGAGATGTTGCGGGCCGGAATTTAAAACCATGCCTTGAGGTATATGTGGTTCTGCCCCTGGCTGGGACAAAGTGATATATTAGTTGGCCTTGACGAGTTTGTTGTAGAGGAATTTGTAGCGCATGCTTCAAGTGTAAATTGCCTCAAAATTGGAAGGAAGACATCCAGGGTTCTTGTCACTGGAGGTGAAGATCACAAGGTCAATCTTTGGGCTATTGGTAAACCTAATGCTATACTGGTTCGTTCTTCCGATCCCTTTCTCATCCCATCTGAATTATTAGTATAAGTATTATATTTGTCTTTTTATTTATTTTATTCACTGGATACAAGGAAATAAGATTTTTATGCCATTTATGATATGCCTAGTTTTCGTAACAACTTGTTGGCCTTACATAATGTTTGTCCTTTTGGGGGTATCCATATGCTGCGCCCTTTACCTTCTCTTTCACATTTGCATGGTAACTGGGGTAGCATGAGGAAAAGATGATATTTGGGTGGTAACTTTTTGCATGAGACTTATGAGGCATGTCTGGGAAACATGGGATTTAGTTCAGTTGTATTTAATGTGCTATCACATTGTTATAATCTTCATCATCATTGCTATGCTGTTATTTATGTTTTTTCTTACATGATAGAAATTTATGTTTTTACTTATGTTCTTATATGTCTATGAACAATGTGTCTGCCACACTGTGGATTATTTTCTTTAAAACCAATTATTACATTATTGGATGTGTGTCCTGGGAACTTTGAGCAACTGTGGAAATTTATTTCAGTGTAGTTAGAAATGGAAAGAATGTTTATTTATGCATTTTCAGTAAGAGTTTTTTCTCCATATGCAGAGTCTGTCAGGACACTCAAGCGGAATAGATTCCGTAGGCTTTGATTCCTGCGAAGTGTTGGTAGCTGCAGGAGCGGCAAGTGGTACAATCAAACTTTGGGACTTAGAAGAGGCAAAGAGTATGATGTTGCTTGCCGTTTCCTTCAATGATCTTAAAATAATAATGAAAAAATATCCGAGTTGTCTCATAACTCATCTGGTATTTCTTTTAAATCATACTGATAGTTGAACCTTTGGCTTGCAATGTTTCTTTGGTAGTTGTTCGCACTCTTACTGGTCATAGGTCCAACTGTACATCAGTAGACTTCCATCCTTTTGGAGAGTTCTTTGCATCCGGCTCTCTTGACACCAATCTTAAGATATGGGACATCAGAAAAAAGGGTTGTATTCATACATACAAGGGCCACACTCGAGGGGTAAATGCAATTAGGTTCACTCCAGATGGACGCTGGGTTGTTTCCGGTGGAGAGGACAATACCGTGAAGGTTAGAATTGCTTTCCTTTTATTCCATGACAAGGTCATTATGATTAGTCAACATAATTGAAACTTCTCTGTCATCTATATTTGTTAATGTACACATGTTTAGTTGTCACACTTCAAAACTTGTATGGTAGTTTCCAAAGTCATACTGATTGAGTTTTTTATTTAATATGTTAAATTTAAAAGGGTCAAGCAAACAATTATGCTATTTAAACCATAAAAAGTAACATCCCATATAACTGTTATTTAGAACTGAAGTTCAAGCTTGATCTTAGTTGGGGATGATGCACCTCAGAAGAGTGAGGGTGGTTGGGTATAATAAGATGGGCATCAAGATTTGTGTATGCATGTGATGAGGATGTCCTTAAAGATAAGTAGAAGTTATAAATGTCTGCTGTAACTACCAATTTGAAAAGGTTTGCATTGGAAACATGAGGATACCATGGTCTAAGAGTGGTAATAAACATATGACAAGAAATTAAGTTGTTCATTATGAAGTTTACCATATTATAGGTGGACGAATTAGACAATTGCTGTTCAACTGACCGCTATTTAGTTCAGTGTGAAATTATGAATTGGAATGGAATGTTGGTTTTGGTAGTAGGTATATGTTTGGGCAGGTGACCTTTTATTATCTTCTTTTCTTTTCACATTAATTATGGCCGTTTAGTTGACTGCTCCCTAGGTGAGTAAAGAATGGTTTCATTGAAAGGCTTATAATGGGATTAGAAAATTGTCAAATAGACTCGATATGATAACAATCACACTGAGTGTCCATGTCGCTAAGATTCAACATAGTTTTATATTAGTTGTCTATTGTCTAGCACAACACTCCTCTTTTGATTGGGTTTTGGGATTGGCTACTTGAATATTTGCATCAAGCATGATACAGACAGAGTTTTAGTCGATTAATACTATTTACTATATTCATCTTATCCAAAATAGAGAAGGATGAGGTAAAACATCTACCATAATATGATTATTTATGATACATAGAGAAGGTATGTTAGCAGGTAAATCTTAAGGGTTATGGTGCCGTTGGTTGGAGAAGAATGCAAAGAATTTTGAGGAAAAAATCATTGACGCTAGACTTGATTTTGAATAGAATTTTGCTTCACGGCTTCTCATTGGTGCTATTCACATTTGCTAAGGTTTTTTTGTTTGTTTGGATATGCATTAGGACAGGAAATATATTTTATATTAATGCTTTTCTGCCTTGCTGTGTCCCACCGGAAACATATTTTATTTGCCTTGTTTGGATATGCATTAGGACAGGAAATATATTTTATATTTCATTAGGACAGAAACACAGGAAACATGGGCTTGGTGTCCCACAGTGAAGCTGTGTTTCTGCCTCTGATGGCAAATTCTTACTCTTATGTGCCTCTGCAATCCATGGGCATTGCTTTGAACATGGCCAGGCCGTGGTTCTCTATTATATCACACATTTAACCTCTTTTGAGCCATTTAATCATTAAACTTGCACAGAACATTGGGCAACCTGCTCTTAACCCAAACCAAATCAAAACACAATGAAAGAGGAATCAAAATTCATTTTTGAACTAAGAATTGCTTGTGAAATAGGAACTAAATATGATGTAATTTCACATATGTATCATGAAGCCTGCACACCATACTTGTTTTGATCTAATTATTGTTGTGATTTGTGAATAACCTTTTTTTGTTAGTAGTTTGGGGCAGGAAGATGTGTTATATAACCCTTTTATTAGTTATAACCTTCACTCTCTTCAGCACGTGGTTTCTGGTAAGCCTGTAAAGTTCTTGACTCACAAGTTATTGACTCAGTGCATAATTGTCAATGTACGAGACTTCTTATACCCATATTGATACACATATAAAATATGCGCATAAAATTCATGAACATATAATTATTGTTCTGAAATTCTAAATAAAGAATATATTTCATCGAGATACATAAATACAACATGAAAATCATATTGTCATAAAAACCATTGCTTATTGCACACAAATAGAAATAGTATCAATCTCGTTTAATCCTTGAACACCATTATGGAGATGCATTTCTTATTTCTTCACTGTGCAATACACATGTCTTTTCTGTCTCTATAATTCTACTTGGTAGATTGAATGTTATGTTTCTCTCTTTTACTTGACTGAGTGTGTATTATACTTTTCTCTTAAAACGCTCCTGCATGGTAGTTTCACTAGTTTGGGTGTCTGGAAGGGTGTTGGAAAAACATTTTAAGAGTATTAGAAAGTATCCGGAAAGTATCATATTTCTAATTTATGTATTTTTAAAAAAAATAATTTTGATACTTCATGGATACCTATCGATGGAGTATCAGTATCAGATACCCGTCGGATACAGATACGTGGAGGATATTGAAGTATTCGTGCTTCATAGCTTATTACTATAAAATTATAATTAATGTATGGAGACATATGGGCATATTTTTGTCTGAATAGAAATCTATTGTTTTGCTTGATTTTAATGAAACTACAATGCATGCTTTTGCAGTTGTGGGATCTGACTGCAGGAAAACTCATGCATGATTTTAAGTCTCATGAGGGTCAGGTTCAGTGTATAGACTTTCATCCTAGTGAGTTTCTGCTAGCAACAGGTTAGTACTTTTCTTATGAAACTAGCACCGTAACAAATAAGTCTTCCATTCTCCTGCTCTCATGAATTACTTTTCACATTTTGACTAGGTGTTGGTAACAAACGAATCAATTCCTTTTCTATTCTTTTAATACATATATTTCAAATTAATAAAGAATATGCGGCCATATTATGTGATGTAGTCCGCAATTTGAAACAATGATTCTATCTTGCAAAAATTTCAAACACAGAACCACTTTGAAAAATCTGTGCGTTCTTTTTCGATGAAATGCACCACAGCAATCCAAGCTTCCCATTCTTTTCAAATAACTTCATTTCATATGGATATCCTACCTTCTGTTTTTTGTTTTCGTTAAAGGAAATTCATTGTTTATGGATGTTTTCCCAAGTGTTTATCATCATTCTTCTTTACATAACTCTCATCCATGATTTATGTAGTTCTCAGGATTCTACTTTTATTAGAATTTATACCTTCTTAATAACTTAAATGATTGTGAATTTCATGGATTGTAGTATCATGCGTCTCATTGACTCTGTTCACTGGGCTTCTGTTGTGAAAAATAGCATGTGATAGATGTTTTAAATACATGAGGGCATTATAGTCCTTTTGGTATTATATAATTGCTCCTCTACATGAGGGCGAGCCTTGTTGCAACGGTAAGGTGGCTTGCTTTGTAATATAGAGGTCATGGATTCAGATCCTGGAAACCGTCTCTCTGCATACATCTATCCTTCTTAGACTCCATTAGGTGAGAGCCTTGTGCATTGGTCGCCCTTTATAATTGCCCTTGTACATAGTATATAATACAGTGTAGCCATAGCTTAGCAATCTTTCTCTTATTCCTCTTTATGTCATAATGTGGTAACTTGAACCATGGTTCTACTCTGCATTAAAAAGAGATAATATTACTTTTTTATTTTTTCCCCTTCTTTTCTCTTCCATCATTTTTGGTTGACAATTTTACTGTGTTTTAGCCAGATTAAGCACACTGCTTTATATTTTCGTTTGCATTTGAATAACTTCTGGAGTCCTTGATACTTTTCTCCAGAAAACATTTGTTTTTTAAATGAATAACATAAATGTGCAAGTTATATCTTATTTTTTATATCCACGTCTAGGTTCTGCCGATAAGACAGTTAAATTTTGGGACCTTGAAACATTTGAGCTCATTGGTTCAGCTGGTCCCGAGGTACTTCCTATTCAGGCAATTTTAACCTTTTTTACTGGATGATGTAGTTAAGGTCAGCAGTGCTCATGTTAATTTGTTTTTGGTGTTCGGTACTTTTTGCATTGTAGACAACTGGAGTGCGCTCAATTACTTTCAATCCTGATGGGAGAACTCTGCTTTGTGGTTTGCATGAGAGTTTGAAGGTAAGCTCTTTTTCATGTTTAAATTGTTTGAGGTAATTATATATCATATATGAAGCTAACAATGTTCCGCTTGGTTTTTTTAGGTTATCTCTTGGGAACCGATAAGATGCCATGATATGGTGGATGTGGGTTGGTCTAGATTGTCAGATCTTAATGTTCATGAAGGAAAGCTTCTTGGCTGCTCATACAATCAGAGTTGTGTTGGAGTCTGGGTTGTAGACATCTCGGTATACACATTTATGTTAGAGAGAAATGTGCCCTGCTTCATCTAATAGTTGTTTTTTATATTTTTTTACCCTTCTGACCTGTTGTGCAGCGCATAGAACCATATGCACTTAATAGTGTGAACCAACTGAACGAATCTTCAAGTGGAAATATGTCTGTGTTGAATGGGAACACAGCTAAGCCTAGGGTATCTATTTCACAAAATCTAGATCCATTAGTCAAGGAAACAAAATCTCTTGGAAGATTGTCAGTTTCGCAAGATTCAGAGCCTTCAAACGAGGGGAAATATTTGGCATGTATATATTCTCTCTCTATAATTTTTCCTGCATTATTTTTGATTGAGCTTCTCTGGTTTTGACGCATCTGGATCCTATTGTCTGTTACTGTTTAATTTTTCTCATTAATTGATTTATGTATCACATGAAGCCGTAGGAAGCACACCGAGTACTCCTCAAAGGATCAATTTGAACTCTGCTCCCAGAGCTGCATCTGGTGGTTCAGCAGCGGGGCCTAATGCAACAGCTCAAAGGAGGGCTTCTTTGAGATCTCATACATCATCAAATGTACCTGCTATCAGCAAATCAGATATTGTACCTGTAATTGTTCCCAGAACCAGCATAAGATCAGAGCCTGGAGTTGAGTCTAGGAAAGAAGTTGGTGTTGCTGGAAGATTGATGTCATTGCCCTTGCAGTCAAGGGCAGCAGATATACATAAATTTTCAAACAGTGATGAAGTTAATAAGCCATCAATCTCTCCTTCATCCGAATCAGCTTCAACTCAGGATAGTGAACCGGATACTTCTGTGGATAAAAACAAATTTCCTACGGCTGTAGCCTCAATTCAAGGTAATCTTACTTCTGAGAAAAAACAAATTATATTAGGCATCTTGCATTACAAATATGGAATAAATTCGAAGAGCTTTGAGTGCTGGTTGATTATAACTTTTATGAAAATATCGCTTTAATCTTTGTTTTTTCCTGAAAGCTCTCTCAATAAGATTTTGTTGTTTTAAACATAAAATAAGCCGACCCCGCCTAGTGGGATTAAGACATGATTGATGTTGTTATGAACATAAAATAAGTTAATTGGAATACACACACAAACATCAAGTTGAAAATCTTTATTAATCCTGAAGTTATTATTGTTTCTGGAACAATTGATACTTACATAATATGCTTTATAACCATTACCTTTTTAATTGTAAGTCTTTTGGATTGGGATCTCGCGTGCTTAAGTTATAACATTTGGTGCTTTCATTGAGAGTTTGAGCTTTGGAAATGACTACCTATAGCATGGATTAAGGGAAAATACTGATAGGCTAGTTAAGTCACCGAATGGGAGTGGGTTACCAATAAGTTAGTGTCGATAGAGTGAAGCCACCGTGGATATCGACCCTTAAAGGGGTAGCAATGTTATGAGTACCACATGGAGTGAATAAAGAAATTCAATGTAGTACTTAAGTTGTGAGACTCTTCCACCTAGTGGATTAGTCTTATGGTTTGGGCTCTTCCCATGTGTTTAAGTCATAATAGTTCTCAATATCTGGGGAGTTGTTCATGGTTCGAGCAAGAATGGAGTCCATTTGGAAACTTTGGAGGATGCATTCAAGGGACGGAAAAGAGCAACAGAGGCTTCAAGGGAGATTAAAAATTCTCTAAGTACACTTCAAGAAGCTCGACTAAAGAAAATTGAAGATCTCTTGGAAAATCTCAACTGCGTGGTTACACAGTATGTTGGGCTGAGCGACCTCTGACGTGTCAGAAAACAAAGAATGAATGGCTGGATCTGCAGGTGGAAGACCTGGTGGTCCCAACAAAGATCGGTGGAGGAGGTTGGGGATTCATCTTTTTTCAGGGGAAATTGTGGGGTTCAGTGGAAGAGGTTAGAGATTCCTCTGTTTCCATGTGGAAACAGGGGCAAATAGGGCTACAAAAACCAGTCTGGGTGGCAAAGAGGATATGAAGACAGTGATGGAAGCTCTCGCGACTAGAAGAATGATGATGGAGCTGAAGCTTTATGCAGTAGCCAATGACACCCGGACTACACCTACTCTGGCCGCATGGTCTCCAGCACCCGGCCCACCGAACCTGAGCCCACAATCCCACATGTGGCAGCTGGTGGGATGTTCCTAATTGTACCACCATAACTGCACATAAAAAAGGTACATCATTATCGAGAAGCCAAATTGTATGGGTAACAGTTGTGAAAGAGAAGGAGAGAGGCAGAAATGAATTCAGGACATTGGATTCAATTTTCGACCTGATTGGAAAAGCCTATCTCTTTGAAAATGGGAAGTAGGGTGTTAGACAAGATAACTCACAAGTAGCCAAATTTGTATGCTTACATGGGCTTCAACAAAAGAATATTGTGTGACTAAATACTTGAACAACCCATGTAACCTAAAGTTCTACAGGACACCAAAAGGCCGACTACCTTAAACACCAGGTTCGAGTTGTCATAGTGATTGATTAGCAGTTATTAGAAAAATTAATATTAAGTTTTAATATGGTCCACTACTGTTAGGCCAAGCCTATTTCTTTGGAAAGGGGAGTGGGGTGTTAGACACGAAAACTTATGAGTGGTCAAATCTGTGTGAATTTATGTGGACTTCAAACACAGATTGTACAGAACCAAATACTTTAACAGCCCATGTAACCCAAAGCCCCGAAGATATTAAAGGCATACTACTTTAAACACCATGTACTAGTTGTTAGTGATTGGTTAGCATTTATTAGCGAAAATATGAAATTATGTTCTCTTTGATGGTCCACTGCTTATGTTTTTGCCCTGTCTTGTACCAGATGAAACTCAAGGGCAGAAAGCAAACAGAGAATTATACTCTGGCGTAGTACAAAAAGGAGGTACGTAAACAGTTTCTGACCTTAATCTTTGTTCTCATAAAGTACTGATTACTTCATATCTATACGAAAAATTTCTGAACGTTTTAGTCTTAAAACATATAGGAAGAATGCGGCCACTTATCAATTTGGAAAAGCGAGAGCGGTCTCTAAATTTTGAGGGACCTACCTCTAGAGTTTCACATGGAAAGATGTCATCGGTTTATGTGCTCCCTCTCGATAGGGTATTGTTCCCTTTCTCTTTTCTTCTTTTGATCCTTTCCTTTTCATTGTACTTTACCTCCTTTTAAATATCATGGATTAATGTAAAAATGTCCAAGAATATCTTCAATTCAACTTCCTAACTTTGTCTACAAATACACGTAAGAGAATATCACAACAGAAAATTGAAATCACTGTTATAATCAACCTTCTTTACTTTTCTGCCTTTTGATGTCAGTCATAAAGAGCACCTTTATGTAAGCTGCTTCAGTCTTGTGCGCTGTTTTAAATTTATGTCCATTTCTGTTCACATTTTGTAATATCTTGATCTTGTTGAGTGAAGGCGACATGTTGAAGAAGTTTGATATTTATCGGGTTTGGAAATAATGTATTGTTAGAATGGATCTTTTGATATTACATTTCATTAAATGATATACAATGTTTGATGTAGTTGTATTTAAGACAGATGTCGTTTCTTATTTCTCAAAATTAAACAGAGAGGACATTCCATGTCCACTGAGAAGGCAACAGTATCGGCAAGTGATGAAGATTCTATTGCTGATGTGATTGAACAGCATGATCAATTTCTCAGTTCAATGCAAGACCGTTTAACCAAGTTAAAGGTATCGATAATTAAACTTGTAATTATGAAGATTGAGTCCTTTGCATATTACTATTACTTTTTATGGCTATCTGTGTTTACGTATTATTAGATTCAGTAGATTAGATTATTAGAAGAGTCAAGAACTCTTTTGTTCTCCTGCATGATTAGTTAGTTATTCAGCCACCTGAAGATATCTGGCTTTTATCTCTATAAATGGATCAAGGATGTGGAAAGGCAATCTGAATGGAACATCAATGTTATTGTTGAAAACCATTTTGTATTATTTATCAGTGTTTTACATTATAACTTACTATCAGTCTATCACAATATTTATAACTAAAACAACCACCAGTTATGAATATGTTAATTGTTGTAATAATTTATTGCAGGTGGTCTTCCGATATTGGGAAAGAAATGATGTTAAGGGGGTCATTGGTGCCATGGAAAAGATGGATGATCATGCTGTGAGTAATAGAGCATTTTGAGTTATCAATGTTTTAGTAAATTACAGTCTACTACCTTTAGGTTTGTTAACATGATGGCAAACTCATATTAGTTGTGAAGTGATGCATAATAAGCATGCGTAACATCAATTATTTGTTAAAATAAATACATTTATGAATTATACTATTCATATCGTTCGGCAAATTACATCTTTCTCTCTTTTGTTATTGAAAACCAATTTGGCTCTCTAAAGAATAAATGATGTTAAATATAAAAGCATTTGTTGTAACAGAGAGATTATTAACAACTAATAATATTATTTAATCAATATTTAAGTATTCACTTTTGTGGTATGACGAAACTGGTCCAAAGATTAATTTTCACAAATATTAGAACTCATGCTTCTGTCACTTTGCTATTTATTCCAGGTGATTGCCGATGTTGCTGACATTATTACGGAAAAAATTGATATTGTAACACTTGATATATGTACTGGTCTAATGCCTCTCTTGGCTGGCCTTCTGCACAGTGAAATGGATCGGTAAGTATTATCTTTTCCTTCTGAGACACATCTTTTATGGCTTCTGAATTCTGATACAAACATTCTTAAATCTTTGAGTTCATGATTGCTAGGTGACACATAATAGATTGAATTTTGAAGCATTATTTTATACCTTCCTCAAAAGCATCCTGGTTCTGTTAAGGATTCTGTTTGGGAAACTGAAAGTCCTATTATTTGTGCGAATCAATCATTCAAGTAAAAGATAAAGGGATTTTGATAGATATGATCACGTATTTTTATCCAAAACTTATGTTTCTCTATTGCATGATTTACTGTCATTTGATTTGTTTTTTTGTTGGTGTTTAATTTTCACTCACTACAAATGTAAAGAATTTACACTAGCAACCAGCCAGACTTAACACATTTGTGATTTTTAAGTTGGTTACTTTAAGAGTCAGACACTTTGAATGAAATGGCATTGCATAAGTAGCTGATTATGTAAAAAATCTTTATGGTGACAGTACAATTACAATTAAATCCATTTGTTTCTTGTATGATATTTATTTACTTATGCAGTCGTACATTTATTTGTCTTAGGATCGAATTTCTCATTTCTTGGCTTCAATCAAGTTTAATAGTTTTATTGTGAATTTTACTTGTAATCACTTGTCACATGTAATGGATTGTCATTTTTAGATAACCTGTCATAAGCATTCTTTTATTCTTAGTTGTAATCACTTGATTAGTGTTATTATTATATCCAAAAAGTGTTACACAAAAATCCAAAAATAACATGAGCACTTCTGATAAAGTTATTTAATTGCATTTTACTAGCCATATTTTGATGGATGTTGTGCACAATTTACCTACCTGTAGGCATCTAGGAATATCATTGGAAATGCTGTTAAAGCTGGTGAAAATATTTGGCTCAGTAATCTATTCAACTGTATCTGCTTCAACGTCCGTTGGTGTTGATATCGAGGCTGAACAAAGGTGTTATTTCTATTGGGGGTTTTAATTGTAAATTTTTGTATGATTGCACATCAACTGAATTGGTTTTGTGCTTGTTAATGGGATTCAGGTTAGAACGGTGTAACCTCTGCTTCATAGAGCTTGAAAAAGTCAAAAGTAGTTTACCCTCTCTTCTGAGGTACTTGTTCAAATCTATTTATTTGGCTTTTTTCTCATTTCCCTCTTATATTAGTCAATTGTTGCAGTGCTAATTTCGTCTTTATTTGTTGACTGTTCTGCTTGTAGAAGAGGAGGATCGATTGCGAAGAATGCGCAAGAGTTGAATCTGACTCTTCAGCATGTTTCATGATTCTAACTTGTTTACTGAGTTCATTGAATTGGTTCTGCCCTTCGCATATCCGTTGGTTGCTTTTCGAGGTTTTGTGAATTTTAAGGATTTAAACCTCTCAACAAGGCACCAAAGAGTATGATGCTTTTGTCATTGCCATCAATGAAGCCTGACCTGTATGTACATTTATTACTGTTGACATTTGTGGAAGTTGAGTGGAGGCACTAATACCTGCTAATTGTACCATTATAACTGAAGCCGTAATTTACCGGCCGTGTTACGCTACTGCTGGTGGGTGATGCACAGTTCTGACCATAACCAAACTTAGTGTGCTTGAGGTTGAAGATATCATTCTATAATCTGTTTGATCACTAATCTAATATGTAGCACAAGATCTCACTCTGTTTGACCACTAACCTACTGATATAATCTTAATTTGGAGTTTCTGATTTCTTCAGTTTGTTCTTTATTTGCCTTTATGATTGTTTTAGTGGTGCCATTCATATTTTTGCATATTCCATGTGTCTAGTCACGGTTATTGTTTCATCAACCAATTTACATGATTTCATAGTTTGTTATTCTGCAATAATTTATGAATTTAGCTTTAATTTCTTGGCAGTATCTTCATTTTAAAATTTAACAGTGAGCTTTGGTGATTAAACAACCTTTTTGAAGAAGAGGTAAACAACCTTAGTTTTCACTAGTAGTGTGCATCTCATTAGTTCGGAGATTTGTACACTGTGGTGCCCTTTTCTTAGTACACTATGCACTTTCTGAGGTTAGTTTAGTACTAATGTTTTTTTGGTACTACTAAAGGTATCTCTTCATCTTATGGGTGAGGAATTAAATTCTTTCGAGGTGTGTAGTTGTCCCTCCTAACAAATGTTGCTCCTAATATTAGATCAATCAACTGAATGGTTTAAATTAAAATTAATAGCTTTCACATTTGAGTTAACATAGCAAAGATTTAATTACCTACCTTTGTAAATAAGTGTTTATAAACATAAAGCAAATTTGTTATTATTTATATATTTCTTTAGAAAAATACATGGTGCCATAGATGATTACTTCTACATTCTACTCATACTTAGTAACAAACATAATAACTTAGTTCCTATGCCCTTTCCCCATGATGCAGTCCTTGCCACCATAGAGAATGATCATATATTCCCTCACCATGATACACTCATTAATATATATAAAGATAAAATTTATTTTCATACTAGAAGATAAGTTATTTCATTTTGTCACTAAAATCATAATATTAAAATTGTTTGCACGTAATATGAAACTGCTGAATTTAAATACTTTATGTTTGTATGCATCTCCCATCCTCATTTCCGACTACTATATACCTGTGAGTCCCTTGCAATTTATAAATACATATCCCATTAAACGTCGTTTCTAAAAATCGAACACTTAACCTCTCGGTTTTCAAGAGTTTTGCATCAGAATGGTCGACTGCATATAAGTTGTGTGATGTTCTTCTGCACATGCACATATGAAATTTGTTCTCTTCTACTCACCAAACAAAAAACATCATCATCTATGAATCTATCTTTAACTAGAACAACATTACAAAACCTTAAACAACTTCAATGGACAAGAACTCAATCCTCACACGAAAAACTCCATAATCTACTTAACCAATGCACCAACCTCAACCACCTTCACCAAATCCAAGCTTTTATGCTCACAACAGCTCTTGATAAAGACAACATTTTCATCTCTCAACTTATCCACACTTCAGCTTCTCTCGGCTTTTCTTCTTTCTCTTATTCCCTTTTCACTTATAATCACAGACCCAACATTTTTCTCTATAACAATACCATTTGGGCACTCTCCAAATTCAATGCCCCACGTGCTATTTTGTTGTTTAAAGGAATTCGGTTACTTGGGTTGAAGCCTGATAACTATTCTTTTCCTTTTGTTTTGAAAGCTGTTGTTCATTTGTTGGATGATGTTGTTGGTAGACAGATTCATTGTCAAGCTGTTTCTTGTGGCTTGGATTTGGATTGCAGTGTTGTTACGTCGCTTGTTCAGATGTATTGTTCTTGCTTGCATGTTTCTTATGCGCGGAAGCTGTTCGATGAAATTACTTCTAAACGTGTTTCGCTCTGGAATGCTATGATTGCAGGTTGGGATGTTTTGACTTTAACTTGAATGGATATTGTTACCTTTAGGATCAATAGATTCGTGAAATTTAGAAAAAGAAGACCAAAAAGATGACTGAGTTATTAGAGATTGTAAGAAACTTTGTTGTTGGTTGAGTTGAAACACATTTGGGTGATTTTTATGTCTCAAAAAGATTTCGTCTCTAGTCATGAATAAAATTTGTAGAAAAGGTGACGATACCTGTTGTTGAGGGTGAGCTTTGGCGCAACGGTAAGGTTGTTTGTCTTCTGACCTGGAGGTCATGTTTTCAAATATGAGAAACAATCTCTTCGCTTGCAAGAGGGTAGGATAAAGCTGCATATATCTACCCTTCTCAAACCCCACTAAGTGAGAGCCTTATGCATCGAGCCGCCCTTTTCTGATGATACATTTTGCTGGCATCTTGAGTTCTTGACCCTCTTTTAATCTTTCTCCATCCGTCTTGATTGCAGGTTATGCTAAACTCGGGGATATGGCCAATGCCCGTAGTTTGTTTGATTGTATGCCTGAAAAGGATAAGGATGTCGTTTCATGGACTGCAGTTATTTCAGGTTACACACAGGCTGATAATCCGAATCAGGCCATTGCACTGTTCCACAGAATGCAGCTTCATAATGTGAATCCAGATGAAATTGCGATTTTGGCTGTGCTCTCTGCTTGTGCTGATTTAGGTGCTCTTGAGTTAGGGGAGTGGATTCACAACTACATTGAAAAGCATAAGTTGCATAAGATTGTCCCTCTTTGCAACTCTCTTATAGATATGTATGCAAAGTCAGGTAATATAAATAAAGCACTACGAGTGTTTAAGAATATGAGGAATAAAACAGTAATAACATGGACAACAATGATTGCTGGACTTGCTTTACATGGTCTAGGGAAGGAGGCCCTTGGTATATTTTCTTGCATGGAAAAGGCTAGAGTGAAGCCGAATGAAGTCACATTCATTGCTGTCCTTTCTGCCTGTAGCCATGTTGGATTGGTTGAAATAGGCCGCGATTATTTTGCGTCGATGAAGTCCAAATATGGAATTGAACCAAAGATTGAGCACTATGGCTGCATGATTGATTTGCTTGGGCGTGCTGGCTATCTTCAAGAAGCAAAGGAGCTCGTTAGGTTGATGCCCTATGAAGCGAACGCAGCTGTATGGGGATCTCTTCTTGCTGCTTCAACTAGATGTGGTGATGCTGAGCTTGCAGCTGAAGCTTTGTGTCATTTAATTATGCTAGAGCCCCATAATAGTGGAAACTATTCACTCTTATCGAATACGTATGCTGCACTTGGTAGGTGGAGTGAATCTCGGATTGTGAGAAAGGATATGCGGAATGCAGGTGTGGAAAAGAAGCCCGGTGTGAGTTTTATTGAGGTGAACAACAGAGTATATGAATTCATTGCTGGCGATAAGTTAGACGTGTCCTGTGTTGGCACATTTGATGTCCTACATAGCATAAATGAGCAACTGAAGATGGTTTGTCCGAAAACGGCACATAGAGGACCACTAGATGTTGATGACTGATGTATATTACTGTACATGTCCCAATTCCATTTAAAATACTGCATTTGTCCTTTTTGTTGGGTACAAGCCGAAAATATGCCCCTTTCGAGCATCAGTAAGCAACAACTCCCGTCTTTTCCCTGTTAAGGCAAGTAGTTCCTTTCCTTCTTGGTAATCAGTAATGTCACGATAAGGCTGTGTGTATTTACTTTCTCCATACTTCATTAGGTGGGAGCTTCGTTCACTGAACTGCTCGAGACAATAATGCCATGAAGGATGCCTTGTCAGGACTCATGTACAACCGGGCGAAATGTATTGATATGTAATCGAAAACCTACATCACTGGCTGATGAGTTTAGAATCTGTGGTACCAGCTATTTCAAAGTGATAGTGGCAACTTCTCTAACTGCATGTATCAGCTATTAATTTATGGTCTTCTAAGAATCTAGTGCGCTGCAACAAATTATGACTATAACTTAGCCAAATACTTGAATTTTTATTTGACTTGTTTATCATTGAATGTAAGTTTGTCATTGAAGGGAGTTCTTATATAATGCACATAGAATAGCACAGGAACTAATCATTTACACAACCTTAATATTTAATTCAGTTTAAATTAAAAATGTTAGGAAGAATTAATTAAGCCAAATCAAGGAATATCTTGTCAGTGCAAACTGTATTTTAATACTTAACGATACTAGAAGACTGATAAAATAAGACTTCTTTATAGTATCATTATTACTACATCATTATTAAGTATTAATCATCATTCACTCTAAGAAAAATTACACTAATAATGTATAGATATAAACTCATTATAAATAGAAGTACATCAAGAAATTTGGGGCTTGTCAAAGTAGAATTTCCTGATAACTGAGACAACTCGTCTTTCTATAACATACTTATAATATGCATTGTAAATAAAAAACCAACCCAAAGTTATAAGAAATAGCAGCTATGTTCTCAAAGTGAACACACATAAGATCATTCTATATGTATATCCAAATGTATTTCTACAATGATTTTCGTTAATTCAACTACTCCATTGTTAAAGTTAATGCCGCCAAAAACTGACCTTAGCAGATAAAAAAATCAAGGACAAAATTTAATCCAAAGGGATCTTGAAAGTTGAAAGTACACAAATAAAAAGTAATGAAAATCATGCCCTTTGCTTCTTTTTTCCTTTTGGCATAGGGAACAAGGATGGTGTTGTGAAACTTGCAGTCACAAAGTCAATATTTATCTTTTTCTGATGCAAAAGACTGAAATATGCATTTTGCATCAAGAGGCATCAGTTGATGCCTCACCAGAATCTTCTGAATCTGAAGCATCAACCATTCTCTCAAGTGAATCTATACTGCCAGCTTCAGAGATAGTGTGTATCCTGAGTTTGTCAGCATCTTCACTGCAGAAAAAAAAATCGAAGAACGATGCTATGTGAGCACGCTTATTGGTGTTTTCAATCTTAAATTAGTATTCTTATAACAGCAACAGTTTTGTTCATAAAAAATGCTCAAAGGGTCTTTAGCATGCTATGCATTTGCAGAGACTTGTATCTTTAATGAGAGCTTTCTCACTTTTTTTTAACATTCATTTTTACTACTATGAACTAAAACAACCATAAAAACCAAACAGGTAGAGAGCATACTCTGTAACTCCGAAGATTTCCTTGACAATTAAAGAGCTACCTCTTGAACAAAACTCCGGCAGCTGGAACCAGAATAACAAAAGAAAAAATTAATCAAGTCAACATTGGAACACATAATAGACACAATTACAATCATGGACATTAGCCTTTTAGAATTTTACCCAATAAGCATTATAACATTTTAGAGCAGAAATTACATTCTCCAACTAATTAAATTTAATATATATACCCAACATTAATGTTACATAGGCAGAAATTTTTGGCAGAAAGCAGCTAGAATTTGTCAAGATTGAAAGATGGTTATCGGATGAGTCAAAGTGATAGAGATCAATTATTCATGCAAGAGTTATTTATTAACAATGCCAACTCATTCTGGCAAAAATAGTCCACAACATTCTGGTAATATAGTATTTCTTAACATATGTTTTTTTCCTCTTTAAATTCCAGCCACTCTTGAAGTGAAAACAGAATAAAAAGGTCAGCTAGTGATGACCATGGAATCACACATCAAAATTGAAAAGCTGAAGTAGCAGCAATTCTCATAAATGCTAGTTCTCTTAGAAGTTTATGGGGATGATGACTAGGTTGTATTTTCTCCTATTCTACAGTACAGACTTTAGAGGTACTTAAATCAAACAACTTCAAGATTGTACACATAACCACTTCCATATGGCTAAACATAAGCTAGGATTATATGAAAGTGTCGGGTTTGATACTCTGATGTCAAAGCATTATGGGCAGAAACTTGATGAAGAGGAACACTATAAATTACACCAATTAACAAGTAGATTTCTGCCTAAAATAATAAACAAAACCATTCCCCTCCTGCAATGGTTCACAAACATTTATAATTTCAGCATTATGGGTCCCTAATAATTGCCAAATAAATCCTGGAACCAAAATAACAGTAGTATCCAATAGTGCCAAACATGTAGTAGAATACATACAGAAGATGAGCAAAATTTGTATCAACTTGACTATTTGCAGCCAGTTACCTCAGATAGATAGAAGATCTTTCCAAAAAGGGCTTGAACAGCTAATTTCCTCTTGAAACCCTTTTCAGTATAGCCTGATTTATCCAGCACAATAGGGCCTAAAAACCATTTAAAAGTAATTGAAGTCAGAGAATTGAAATAATGCCGTAACTTAAAAACAGCTTCATCTAATTAATATGGGCAGAAAAAGGTTAATTCATGCATTAAATGATCGAAAGAAATTTGGAGAAGGGGGACAAATTAGTTTGCTTTCATCAGCAGCACCCATCCCTTCTCGTGGGACCTTTGCATATTTAATGTAATAAGCTAAAACTTTTTACTTGAAATTTAGTTTATTAAGAAGAGCTGTCGCATCTTACAAACTCATCTATTATTCATTTTGAATTAGAATTATTAACATTGTTGAGATGATTAGAAGATTATGTATTTGATTGATTTTACATAGATGATTATGAAATCATGTCTTGTAATTATCTCTTGATTTTATTTCCCTAAAGTTAATGACAGGAAGCATGTAAGATAATTAAGGTATTCGAAAATACTATTTTTTGTTGCAATCCCTGCATTAGAAAACCATTTGAATTAAAGCTACTAGGATTAAGTTATATTTTCTAGGTGTGTAGGAGGTCATTGGATCAAATCTCCATTCTCCCACTGTACTAATAAAAAACAAAAGTTGAATCTGAGAGGATGGGATCTAGATATTAACCCTTTCTGAATATAAAGTGCAAGCCCGATAAAAATAATTTTGTTCACAATTCATCAGATGACTTTTCAAGACAGCCTTGGCTAAAAGATACTATCATGCACTATGACTACTCAATGAATATCCTATCCAATGTTAAGAATAAATCACCTTTGTCACGCACAACTCGTCGAGATATTTCATTCAGAATGTCAGCCACTTGTGAATCATTTAACATAGTAGCACTCCTTAGCTGAATTAAATCAGCAACCAAGTCAGGGTTGAATGGTTTCTCATTCAGAGCATACCGGATATACTTGCGCAAAATTCCTTCCAAGTCAAAACCTGTCTGAATACAAATTAGCAATTGTTACCTTAGAATCATATGGCACATATTCACAACAAATAAAAGTGTGCGAAGCCAGAAACAGAAAATGGTATTTCTATGAGAATTTCCTCAACCAGCAAACAGAAAGCTAAGAAATGTTTACTTGACCTAAACAGATGGTAAGACCCTTTACTAAGAAAAACTGCAAATTTACTGTTTGCTTATTAACTGAATTGTACTTCCAGATGGATAATGGGTCTTATTAATTTTGTAAAACCAAAAGATAATATCACTATGATAGTGTGATGAAGCATGAATTCCAGGCAATTTATAAGGCATGACAGAGGCGCAGAAACACACTAAAACCAAAAGACAACATCACTGTCATTACAGAGATATGTCAACCTTACACATTAATCTTGGAAAGAGAACAAAATGTTTATGCAACACGTAAGAAATTGGGTATATTGAGTTAAAACATTTGTTCTGTAAGTCCAAAATACAAAGCAGAAAGGGAGAAAGCAGCTTGATCATTTCAAAATTCAAACAAGTAGCAATTAGTCCTGATTGAAACTTATGCACAATCCCGAAAATTGGGTAAATCAATGTATCCAGCATACAGAACATGAGATTCCCCATATGAAAGTATTGCATACATCTAACATTACATGATTGTGCAGAATATTACCGTATTGTGGTTTCTTACTCTCGTGTGCAAGTATTATACCTTTTCACCACATTTCATTTATGTTTAGTTCTTTAAGGATGTCTGTTGTACTTTACTGGTTCCAAAACAATTCTCACAAAAAGTACAGAGTTTATTGTGCCAGCTTTGATTACCAGCTACTGTCATATAAGCTACTGTTCTCATAATTTCTTTAAGGGTAGCAGCCAATATACTTGGGCAATAATGCCCATTCTCTACTATGGTCAGAGGCAAATTCAAAAATTGATTCCCAAGACAGAGTGTGGCCATATGTTACTCAACAACAAGTAGTGACAAAAGTTTAATGCAAGTCATGGAAACAACCTCTTCTTCGACTTGCGAGGGTAAGGTTGAGTACATCTACCATTCTCATATCCTACTTAATGGGAATCTCGTGCACTTTTTTTAACAAAAAAAGTTCAATGCAATTGTGCTAAACATTATGCACCTCACCTTATTCTCAAGTTCCTTAAGAGCGTCAAGCTTGACTTCATCTCTTCCTTTTTTAAACAAATCATCCAATGACTTGCACAGTGTCGCATTTTTACCGACCTGAAGAAAAAAACATATTAAACATACCAAGTTAATAGCAATGATACTAAAAGAAAGGAATCACTGTCTAAAACAAAGTCAACAAGCTTTTACAGATTTGTATCAATGTCTCAGTGACTCAAATCCTGACAACAGCCTTGTTTATTACGACCCTCCTCAAACCCACTAGATGTGAGGCAGGAGACTAATACACCGGACCACCCTCACAGCAATATTTTCATAACTAAAGCGAACAACTACAACCAATCCTTTTTCCATTAGATGGGGTTGGTGGCTTCATCGATCAAACAATGTCATAATACCATATTGTAACATGTTTATAGACAAAACATTTTCATATTATGTATACTTTTTGGTCTTTCCCTGCCACAACCTACTGGGTCACCCTATATCTGATCTAAGGGTTTCTCCAGACATGCCCAAACCACCTAAAGCAAGATATTATCGTCTTTTCCATAATAGATGCTACCTCAACTTCATTTATAATGCAATAATTCACAAACCTATCTTGTCTAGTTTGTGGATCCATCCAAACGCAACTACAACTATGCTTTCATGTTGGCTTTTTACCACTCATACCCACTGATTATTTTAAATTGTAGTCCACAACCCCATTTGTAGTCGCAATATTGCGGTTTTTAAAGTCTCTACATCGACCACATTTTCGCGCAAGACACCCATTTCAGTCCTATATACCTAAATTAATATACCGTTCCACTATTTCTAAGACCAATACAAATTGAAACATAATATTTATTTTTGTGAATAATGAATGAAACAGCACAAACCAGTTTTCGGCGTTTAGCTTTAGGAGAAGTGAATTTGTTTAGGGTTTTGACAAAAGCAATAACGAACGTAACAGCAGCGTAACTAAGAGGGATAGCGAGAATCCAAGGCAATGAAGTGGGACCCACACGAGGACCAGGAATGGCTTGAGTAACTGAACCTGTGAATTCAACAACGTCCAAAGCTTTTTCTTGAATCCAAGGTAGTTCCTCTTCAATTTCTTCTTCTACATCTTCAATTTGATTCTCCTTTGAATCGGATTTTTTGATGTTGGAAGTGTTTTTTGAGGCGCGAAGAGAGAAAGAAGAAGAAAGTAATAATGGTTTTGGAGAAGGGAAAGTGAGAAATGAGGAATTTGTGGAATTTGTGGAATTTGAAGAGTGAAATAGAGAAAGAGGAAGGTTTTTGGAAGAGAGAGAAGAAGTAAAAGCCATTGAGACAAACAATTGGGACTGTGATTCTCAAAACCTTAATCCTATCTTTCCAACCCTTCCTTCTTTTCTCTCTCAAAACATTTTTATCTATCAAAACTTGTAGGGCTTGTTTGAGAGTTGGATTTTGTAATTTAGATCTTAAACATAATCTTTATAAAACTAACCATATTTTTTTTGTTTCCCACATGTACTTTCATACTGGAAATAATTCTGTCCGAATCAAAAATATTTACAAGTATTAGAGACTAACTCTTTTAACTAACATTTTTTAAATCCATAAGACTCAAACCTCTGGTTAAGGGAAATCATGTAAAAAGCAAGACATGTGGAATATTATGTAAAAAGCAATTTCATACCATGCAATATAAAAGACTTTATTTAAAAACTAAAAAAAGAAGCTATTTTCATTAATAAAAAAGGTAAAAACCCTTACATAATTAGACATGTGGAATCCATTTCAATAAGTTAATAGATAAAATATACAACTTATTTCCGATCTACCTATTTCAAGAGTAAGTTTTTTAAATTGATGTAAATCCGACTTTTAATGGAAATCCTGATCCAAAACGTTCACATGCAAGAACTAAAGTGCATTAAGCAATTTTAGTTGTCTTGTTTGTCTCTGTCTCTGAAATTTCCCATTAAGTTCTACAAATCTGATTTGGTTCGGAACCAAGTGAAAGTCACATCATATCATCTCTTCTCTTTTATAATTCTCATCATATCATATGGCACTCCAACCAAAGAAGATCATAATTGATACAGATCCAGGCATAGGTATTATATATCTATTTTGAGGTCACAATTGTCTTTTCATCATCAAATCATGTTTTAATTATCAACAAGACATTGGTATAGTAGGGTAAGGCTTCCTCTGTTATATTCCTATGATTAACAAAAAGTCGATTATTAGATTTCTGAGAGACAGTCACGAACCTTGAAAGATTAGTTATTGAAAGATCATGTTTTATAACCCGTTTTTGAATTAAAAACTTTGTGTACTTGATTTAATTTTTAAATAAAATGTTTTAAATTCCTTGTTTGGCTAAGAATTGAATTTGATTTGTGTAGATGATGCTATGGCAATATTTCTTGCCTTAAGATCACCGGAGATAGAAGTTATTGCACTTACAACAATTTATGGCAATGTTTACACCACCTTGGCAACCAGAAATGCATTGCATCTGGTGAAGTTATTGTGATTCTTTCCCTGATCAATGAACACCTTTCATTTTTAATGCCAAAATTTTACAATTCTGGAAAAATTTGGTTGTTTTTTATTGAACTAAAGTTGTAGGGAAAGTTGTTCGGATTTGTTGTATATGTATTAGTACTCTTGTTTATGTGATTTTTTATGATTTGTTTTCTATGAACTTATAGAGTTGAGTTTCTTCTTAATTTTCATATGCAGTTGGAAGTTGCAGGGAGAACTGATATACCAGTTGTTGAAGGATCTCATGTCACATTAACTGTAAAAACTCATTTATCACTATCTTTGATTATATGTTTCATTTATGTGATCTTTTGGGTAGTATACTTTTTGTATTACATACTGTTCCATATTGAATTTTTTTGAGAGACACACATGCTTGTAAAGAGGGTGAATCTTAGCGCAATGGCATAGGTTGAAATCCTGGAAACAAGCTCTTAACTTACGAGGTTAAGGCTGTGTACATTTATCCTCCCTGACCACACTAGGTGGAAGCCTCGTGCACAAGGCCTCCATTTACGCACATGCTTGTAATATAATGTTGATCTAACTTTGTTGCTGATAAGAATCTGTTTACTTCTTTCAAGTCCATCATTGTATTTGGTCACCTCAGTAATGAAGTTACACAGCATTTGCAGTATGAACTAAAAATCTGTAGTGTATGTAAGAATTTTATTCAACTGAATGTTGTAACTCTTGTTGGTTGTACAGAAAGGAACAAAACTTCGTATTGCAGATTTCGTCCATGGTGCAGATGGACTTGGCAACCAAAATTTCCCTCCACCAAAAGGAAAGCCTCTTGAAGATTCAGCTGCTGCTTATTTGGTTCAACAAGCAAAAGAAAACCCTGGCAAAATCACCGTCGTGGCATTGGGCCCGCTTACTAATATTGCGTTGGTATGATATATATGCAATTTCCGATATAGCAATTCCATGTTACTCTTTATACTGTGTTTGACGAATTTCTATTTTTCTAGGCTGTACAACTAGATCCGGAATTTTATAAGAACATTGGACAGATTGTTATACTTGGTGGTGCTTTTGCAGTAAATGGCAATGTGAATCCAGCTGCTGAAGCTAATGTAGTTTCTCAATTCTGAATTGAAATCCTAACTACAGCTTCCATGTAAATATTATATCAGTCACCGCTGACTCTGTCTCACTCTTCGGCTGTGTTTGGTTCCAGATATTTGGTGATCCAGATGCTGCAGATGTTGTATTCACAAGTGGGGCAGATATACTGGCAGTGGGAATAAATGTAACTCACCAAGTTGTACTCACAGGTACCCCTTTAGCAAAGCCCTTCCGCTCTTTCTTCCTATTTCTGCCGCGGTTATGGTAATTTTTTGTGCTATTTCCTACATGTTATACTCATCATTGATCAAGTAACATTTTAAAGGGATATTTTTTAATTTAGTTTTATCTTTAGCAAGTTCTTTTGAAAAAAGGTTTCAGTTCAACTTAACTCATAGAGGTCTTCCTAAATGAACTGGTATTCTCTAAAAGAGCTTCATTGGTTATTTAAAAATAATGCAACCGATTACTAAATAGTTCCATCATTTACTGTCTACCCCACCCCAAAAACATATTTGTTGAAAAAATGGAGAGTAAAGATAAATTTTGAAGCTATCTTTTCCTCCTAAGGAAACATGGTTTGTTTTAGTATCTTTCTATAGCAATTTTCTTTTGTCATGTGTGTGACAACCAATTAAGTTGCACTTATCTTGTTTTGTAGCACACTTAGTTTTGTAACTATTGAGGTTAGACAGCATAGTTCATTTTGTGTGGTATTTCCATTTGTATCTCTTGGTTGAAGGTTATTTTTAATCCATTTAGACACAAACCAAGGGCATGGAAAGATACTCGTATTTTGGATTGAGAGCGACAATTAAAAGCTTCTACTAACTTCTTCATTAACTTATTTTGATTTTCATGACAACATTTTGAAATCAGGCTTTTCTGAAACTTGCTGTTATCTGTCTCGTATTTGAACTCTTAGTATTAACAAGAGCTTCACATCAGCTAAACAGTATGAGCATGCTGCTATTATGCCTCACCTAATTTATCTTCTGTCACCACTTTTCTGGTTTACTCTTATAAAAAAACAAAATAACCAGATTCCGATCGAGAAAAGTTAGCAAGTTCGAATGGAAACTTTGCTCAGTACTTGAACAAAATCTTAGACGTTTATTTCTCCTACCATCGTGAGGCATACAACACCAAAGGTTTGTCCTTTATAGTGTGTTAAAGAATTGGGAGCTTTATAATAATCTGAATTACTAATTATAGTGACTTTGTATACAGG
This sequence comes from Lupinus angustifolius, assembly GCF_001865875.1. Classification (NCBI taxonomy): domain Eukaryota; kingdom Viridiplantae; phylum Streptophyta; class Magnoliopsida; order Fabales; family Fabaceae; genus Lupinus; species Lupinus angustifolius. The sequence continues at coordinate 1,287,599 of NC_032010.1, read as the reverse complement.
TGTTTATCTTCATGACCCAACAGCACTTCTTGCAGCTATTGATCCTTCACTTGTAACTTGCATGGAGGGTATTGTTAGAGTCCAAACCAATGGTATTACAAGGGGAATTACAATACTTTACAACAAACAGAAAAGGTAGAAACCAATGGCTGATGATGTGTTCCCCTAGAACACTCAGGCTAAAACACTATCTATATTCATATGCATGCTAATTCTTCAATTCATAGGAAGTTCTAATTCTTTCCAAATTATGCAAAATAGTGTGTTAAATTATGGTATAAAAAACCAATTTTTCAATAAATCTGCAGTCTCCATAATTGCATCATTGAACAAAAGAAAATTAAGGTCATAAACAGGGGATTTGCTTTTTAGACTGCGACTTGTTTCCCTTATTTCTTGCAGAATACTCATTCTAATTGATTTTAGTGAGACCCAAGAATGATACCGAAAAATGCAACCATGATAACAACCTCTTATAAGAAATTAGTCGAAACATAGTCACGGAATTCCTGAATATTTAGTTCATATGTTCCATCTATTTTGATTAGGAAAAAGAGCTATTGTAGTACACATTTCTCAAGTACACAGTCTAGCATACTCTTTTATTTTGGCTTTTCCATTCTTGTTTCTTATTTTGTTGTCTTTTTGTACTTGATATTATGCTTGTTGAGGATTCCAAGTTTTTATTTACTATGGTTGTGTAATTGGGATTATGCAGTTATTTTCTTTACCATTCCTTCTACCTTTTACCATGCTTATTTTCTTAACAGCTTTCAACACTGAAAATACCAATATAATGGATAATAACAGTTACACAAAAACCTCTTTCACAGTGATTTCTTTTCATCACCTTGTATCAAAAAATTCCTTCACTATATGCCTCATCACTTATATATTTTGTCTCTTTGAAATGAACCAGGTTTGGTGAAATCACTGAATGGTCCAATAAGCCCTCTGTAAAGGTTGCTGTGACAGTTGATGCTCCTAGAGTTGTTAAGTTGGTTATGGATCGTCTTATGGACTCTTGAAGTAGACATTGGAACCTCTCAAATTACACCATTAATTCTTCTCTATCAACTTACATATAGTTTCAAAGGTTTAAGCTAAAAAGTGTCACTTAAATGTTGTATTTGTGTTATGAAGTTCTTGAACACTATTTTTTTACTGTGCATTTCATATCAAGTTTTCAACTTCAATGTGGAGAAAGAAGACTCTTGATTTGTTCATTTGTTCTTCTTTGGTCTCCATGTACAACAAGGATTACATGTCCCAAAAAATTTATGTCCCCACACCCCACACCAATCATATTCCACCAAGTAATAAAAAATAAATTATTTTCTGTTTCTATGATTTTTTTTCTTAATTAGTTGACACTTTTTATGTTGTTCACAATGGAAAAAATTGTAAAAAGAAGACTCCAGTAAATTAGAGCTGTGGAGAACTGGTGAAGTATTACAAAAGGTAATGTTTTATTGGGAAAATAAATATATCACTTTCTTAACATATTAAATGTTTCCTAATGACAATTTACCTTTTAAATTTCTTAACATGTGCTCTTAGGCTTATTAGATATCCCAAACAATTATAATGACTTTGAAGTATTTCAATAGTTGTATCTAATAGGCACATGCATGCAAATACAAGCCCTTCTCATCCAACATTATCGATAATCAAATATTTACTAAAAGAAGGAATTCACTTACTTCAAGAGTAATTTTTTTAAAGTTACTCCAAAACTTACTCCTCATCCTAGCCATCATATGGCTATGTCTATACATAATATGGTTGCATTCGTAATTAGTAAAAGAAAAAAGAAAACAATTAGATTGAGAAATCTTGTGCCAAAAATAAGATTCACTTTTAGAAAAGCAATGCATTTGAATCTTCATGATACATGAATATGGACATTCAATCTTAATAGTAAAAACCACTTACAATATAATTTTACAATAAATTCAAAGCAAAACTTTGCCAATTTATTATAAGAAATAAGGAACCCCTGTTCTGGGCCCTCTCATTTGGTTGTTTTCTTCTGTTTCAGTGAAAAATTTAACTTCTCTCTCCTGTTACAAGAGAAGAGTGAAGTTGTCAATAAACAAAAGCCTCATAACTAGTAAGCATGATCACAACCATGACATCCCTTGCCCCAAATATTGTACAACAACCACCTTAATAGCAAATAAATAGAAGCATACACACACAATCTGTATGTAACGGTAAGATTACTTGTCTTGGGACATGGAGGTCATAGGTATTGGAAACAACCTCTTCGCTAGGAAGGGTAATACAGCATACCTACCCTTCCCAAATTCCATTATATGGAAGCCTCATGCACTGGGTTACCCTTAACATGGTATCAAAGTCACTACGTTCAAGTAGTGAGTTGAAATTGGGCTTATAAGTAAGGTACCATCCTACCCATTTAGGTGAGCATTTATTCCTATTCTTTGGTTAATAATACCTTTTTCTTCTGTCACTCAATTTCTTTATGAAGATCATACAAGACCATTTACTCTTTGTTGCATCAAGGAAAAAAGTCTTGTTTTATAATAATATTACCAGAAATGAGATGTGAAAAACCAAAATCACCACATACATCATGGGACCAAATGAAGCAGTAGCCAAGATAATTATCAAACATATTTAAAAATAAAATAAGCTACAGATGACTCACCATATTTTCATTGAAACTAAGAATGGAAGCTACATTTCCACAACGGTAACAGTAATTAGGTGCAGACCATACCTGCAAAATTCTAAAAGAATTACTCTATTGACAGCGTGATTTTCAAATGAGTCTACTATGCATAATTTTTACAAAATTTAAATACAAAACCAATCAAGCCTAAGTCCCACAAGGTTGCAAAATGGTTAACTCAATGATTTGAGGCCATTGAGGCCATTGGGCTCTATCATAAATCAAGTTTAGTAAATCCGTTATTCCATTTCAAGAAAAGGGTATTGAAGCTTCTCCTCCTAAAGTGCTAAAGCAATGATCCTTGCTTACCAGTTGAACCACCCCTTGTAGGTTTCCTTTACCCCTTTCAATTGGACTATTTCTAACTAAAGCCTCCATTGGCTATTTCACATGACAAAATCACCTTAAAAACAGTTAATTGAAAAACGAAATAATCTCAGTCATTTTAAATTTTCAAAAGAAACAGATGCTTACAGTTACAAGGCCTTTGTCTTGGAACATATACTTAAGGCCTTCTTGAACAAGTTGGTGCGCTCGACAAACAAGATCAAGGTTGTTTATGTGATTGAACTGCATGAAAACAATGCATTTGTGAAATACACACATCATATACAATTCTATAAACAATTAACAATTAAATAGATCACCTCGGAGGTGACACGCGATCCAAAAAGCCAACCAGCTCCACGAGGACTGACTGCCCAAGTTTCAATATCTTCGGGATCACTCCACATTAAATCACAAAATGGCCCTTCATGAGGAATTTCACAGTTTCGCTCAATGACTCTTATCTGGTATTAAAAGTGTGTTACTATCTCCAAACCAATATATGTAATTACTCACTTCTTGAAAATGTAACATGATCTACTTTTCAATTATACAAATAAATAACAGTAAATTAGCAAACAACTACCTAAAAATCATAGATTCAGCAAATTTTTATTTTGGTTGTCGACTGTCTAACACAACCTTCACCTTTTATTGCTCCAAGAAACAATTCGTAAACAAAAAATAAATCAAAATCAAACAGCTAAAGAATTTCTTAAGGCAAACCAAAAGCAGACGACATTCAATTGCTAGTAAAAAGAAAGGAAAAGAAATATAATGCATCCAACTATGCAAGATTATCAATTTATTTAAATAGTAATATTTTCTTCATTGAAGAACCAAGGAAGCATGGGGCAGAAGGTAGAACCAGCAAGCTAATCTCAATAAATACTTCACATTATGAAAGCCAAGTCAAGAGGTGTCATATATACAAGCACATCTAATATACAAATCAGCTTAACATATGGTGTATTCAAACATAGACAGCATAAGGATATGTATACACAAGTACACAACAATGTCCATGTTAGCAGTTGCAAATTAATTAGACATCTAGCTAATATGCAAGTAAGTCGACAATTGTATGACATAGCATATATTTGGTTTTTCTAGATTTTTAAACAAAAACAGCTGTACAAACAAAAGATTTATATGCATCTTCTTTCAACAACAATAAAACAGTCTTTTGCCACTAGGTGGGGACAGCTACATGGCTCAAACAACGCATTTGTTCTGTCATAAAACAAGTTTCCAAAAAGGCCATATGGATCTTAGTCCTTTTAATAGTTTCATGTGGAATTTTTCTTGGTATCCTTCTACCTCTAACTATCCTCCATATGATCCACTCTTCTAAATGGTTCTATTGGTTTTCTTTTCGCCCGGAAAAATGTTCTCTCTACATCTTTTACTATTATAACTTTCTAAGCACAAAATAAGCTATGATCCAAACAGGCAGTTTTAAACTTCGACAATATTATGTTTGACCAGCAACTGGGAAAGAAGATAGAGAACCTGATCAACTGTTCGAACGTCCGGAGAAAGGCCGCCATGAACACAAAGTACCTAAATCAACCAAAGCATATAAAAGTCTTTTACTTAAAACAGAATTCAAAATAGAGGAAGGGAGGGAGGGAGTAAAAGAAATTTACTGTTCCATCTATAATTGCGGAAAGTGTTAGATAGTCAAAAACATCTGTACAATATCGCCATGCATTAGCATTTCCATACTTTCTCTGACATTCATCATAAAATCCATAGACCTGGCAAAACAGTAAATTAACATAGATTAGCATCATAAATTTTGAGATTTCTAATTTTGAATCTTAGTATTTACACCATTTACATCTTATCTATGAGATTGCACAATAGAAATCCATAAGCTTTGGCATTTCTTACTACAATAAGAGTAATAAAGCAAAACTAGAATGATATCTCATAAGTCCCTACACCATTTGATCAATTATATAATCAATGAAATTCTAATGTTTGTTTAAACAGAACAAAATCTCCTAACTTAATCACAATTACCAATACAGTCCAGCAATGGGACCCTGATCTGCATATATAAATGCATTTATATGTAAAAATACCGTTAGACATATTTTTTTGCATTTAACATTACTGCCACAAATTATCAATAAATCTTCTCGTGTATACCTCTCAGGCTAAACATCAGTACATTCCTATGCATACTTACAGCCAAGGTTGCTTTACTAAGACGTTTCTAGCCAAGACGAAAAATGAGACTAAGTGCTTGCTTGGACGGGCTATTTAGGATTTTTACTTTAAAAGCCTTATATATTATGTCTAAAAAACTATGTGTGTTTTTATAATTTATAGCATGCTTGGATCAGCTACAAAACTGAGGCACTGCAAAACGTGTTTCCTTTTTCTAAGATAGTATTCACACGCTCTTGATGTCACCTATCATGTATAGTTCTCCAAAATATGTAGGAAAAACCAGTTTCCCAAATGAACCATTAAGAGCCATAGCTTCTTTCAATTCTAAGATAATTTGTGACCATAATGAAGGAGGAAATTTATCCCAATATTGCTAATTTAAAAAATCCATAAATCAGCACTCAAAATTTATTTCCCAAAATCTTCTCTCCATCATCTTAGTTGAGAAGCCAGTTTGGCAAAAACCGACTTCCAAACGGACCTATACTTCTTGCATTGAGAAGTCAGTTTAGGGGAAACCAAACTGAACATGTTTTTTCAATGATGAGAAGTCGGTATCCCAAACCGACTTCTCAACACTGAAAAAAATTGGGTTGTCAGGAAGTCGATTTTCCCAAACCGTCTTCTCAACACTAAAAAAGACTATTCAGAAGTCGGTTTCACCCAAACTGACTTCTCAACTACAAAGGTAAGTAGGGGATTTTGGGGAATAAGTTTTGGGGGCTGACTTGTGTAATCCTTTTTAAATTAGCATTATTGGGATAAATTTCTCTAGTGTGGAAGGACAGAAAATTTTAACAGGAAAACCAATAATGTACTAAATGCAGCTCTAGTTTGCAAAGTATAAAAAACTATTTCATGTTTTCCTGAACATATCAGGTTAAACAATTTCAGGAAAACTGCTTCTACTTCAAAATAATTTAATTATGATAATAAAAATTAAACATAACTAGAAGCCATGACATTGACACCACATGCAGTGAAGTTTAGACTTTAGAATATGGCCTATAACCGCTCAGCTGTTAATGTGTTATGCTGAGTTGCTGATAACCAAAACACACATCCATGTTATTCAAAAGGCGAGGAAGAATACAATTACCCCCACAATATACATCAATGCATGGGTCCAAAAACAAATCAGGTATCCAATGGACAACCAAATCTAACTTTAAGCGTTCACATCTTGTGTTGCAGCAACCGAAACCTTAACCTACAGAAGATGAGACGCTGTTTGAATCTGAACTGCATCAGCCCCTGAGGCCACTATCAAACCTACACAACCCGTTCTGTAAAAGTCCTAGCTAGTAGATTCTTCTAGATTACATAGAACTGGATACAGAATTTCAAAAGGACCAACTTTTAAACTGCCATAGGCTTAGCTTAGCTCAAGTTCTTCGTTATACCTAGGCATAAATTGGACTGTGAAACTAATATTGTCTCGGTGAACTCAACAGCACAGGCAATGCAGAAAATAACACAGCAAGGTGACATGCAATGAAATCATACATATAATCAGATCACAAGCTTTGTCTAAGGTTAGAATTGGCATATGCTAAATTGAATGAGGAGGAACTCTTCCATAGCCCTCCTCTATTGCATAGGCTATTGACTATAATAAAATCTAAGGCTATAATTATTCATGCCATAATTCTGGTCACAAGAAATGATGCCATGCATACAATCACATCATAAATGCTTTTTAAGTTTAGAATAGCACCCTAAAATGACATGGTGCAGAAATCTTCAATTAAACCCTCCTCAATTGCATGAGCTGTTTACTTGAAATAAATCCTACAATCTTAGAAAGATTCATGACAGGCACACACAATAGCAAAGTACATGACAGAACAAAAGTGTACCTGTGTTAGTTGTCTACTTTCATGGTTTCCACGTAGAAGTGTAATATTAGCCGGGTATCTACGAAATGAATCAAAAATAAAAAGAAGCATACATAAAAATAGTAATCATAAAATCACATCACAGCTATGAGATCAGCCCCTTAAATGCAACCACTAGGAAGCCTTAAAATTCCCCTTAAATGCTTCCAACATCAAGATTAAATGATCAATTGGCCTTATTCATAACACAGAAAGTTAAACATATGCAAGAATGCATGAAAATAACATACCTAGCTTTTAGTAGCAAAAGGATTGTAAATACTTCAAGACTATTATAACCCCGATCCACAAAGTCTCCCTGCCACACATTTAGAAAGATATAGAATTCATGGATTGATAAAACAGTAAAGCTGCATAATCACATCATGCATTTTTGGGAGAAGGGTAGGACATACCATAAAAATATAATTTGTCTCTGGCACATGACCTCCAGTCTGGAAAAGTTTCATGAGATCATGAAATTGACCATGAATGTCACCACAAACAGTTACTGGACTATTAACAGGCTGCACATTGGACTCCTCAATAAGGATCTCTTTAACCTGACAGATAATCATCATATTAATCAATAAAACATCAAAGTTCACATAATTCACAATATAAGGCACGAGTTAGCAATTACCTTGAGGTGAAAAAATTACAAACTCAACACCACATTATTTTACAAAAGAAAAACATTTTGAGAGAGAAGGGAATAGAAGAAATTGAAGAAGATAAGAAGTCCTCAGAAACTTAAAAAACGATGAAAACCAAGAATACAATGAAACAAGAAATATACAGCAAACAGCAACAAAAATCAAGTCGTAATTCCAATAGGTGGAGTCGGCTACATGGATTGAACAACATTATAATGTTCTATCATAAATCATATTCATTGACAAAGTATTAATCTCTAAATTGTTTCAGCTATGGTACCTAAGATGTGATTCTACCATTTTTTCTACAATAGGAACTACTACAACTTTCTCCCTAATGCGTTCATTTTTAATTTTATCTCTCAGTGTGTTCATTCATACAATGCAACATTCTCATATTTGCTACATGAATTTTATTCTTTTGTTGACATTTTACCGCTCAACATGTAGTCTCATATAACATTGCAAGTCTCATAGTTGTGCGGTAAAACTTTCAGTTAAGCTTGAGTAGAATCTTTCTGTCTTGACACTTGAAGCACTCTATCATTTCATCCACCCGCTTGAATCTCATGGTTTACATCTCCGCCAATTTCTCCAATGTGCAGTATGATTGACCCAAAATACTTAAATCTAGTGAGTTGTGGTACGGTGTGATCCTCCTTCTAAACTTACACTTCATATATTTTGTCTTACTTTGACATATACGAATAGCATATATTGAATTCGTCTAAAAAGCATATCTATTTCCCTATTGAATTCGTCTTGAGTCTCCAATTAGCACAATATCATTAACAAAAAATCATATATTGTGACACCGGTTTTTGGATACAATCAATAATCACATCCTGAGATCAAAATACTACAGATAAACTAAAACTCAAGACAAACATAGCCTTGCAAAGATTCTAGCATTCAATTCCAACAAAACCTATTTACCATCTTTGGTAGAACCAAAACCCCCAAAATTAACACTAAAGAACATGTATAAAATGATTAATAGATTCAATTCGGAAATTAATAGATTGAAAGAGGAAATGAAATTAGAGAGATACATATTCGCAAAGAAGCTGAAGCTCATTTTCGAGAAGGTGTTGACCATCTTTAACCTTCGAGATCCAATCATCCAAATCCATTGTTTTGTGTTCTTCAATCGGAGAAGGAGGGTTCTGCTACTGCTACTGCTACGGTGAACCCAGTCAACAATAAACAACTTCCACTCTCTTTTTCATTTTATACTATACATATTTCTCGAGTACACTACTCTAAGAGTAAGTATTTTTAAACTTATTTTTCGTCTTATATACCTATTCAATATATATAAACACACCTTTTAATTCTTTAAGTTTTTGTGTATCAAATTCATCACTAACAGAATTTAATTATAAATTTTAATTCTCACTTTTTTTTTACTATGATCAAATATTAATCCCTTCATTCATTGGAGTCTTTTTTTGGAACACATTCATTGGAGTCTGTTAATGATAATGAAATGCACATGTAACATTTTTTTTTATTTTCCACCATGGGAAATATTCAAAAACTACTTCGTTCTATTTAAAAAAAAAAAAAATTGAAAATATATGAATTGATGATTAATATGTTGTGCATTGGAGTGTAGTTATTTTTTAGAGAATGATAAAAGAAGAATAATTTTGTTGTTATCGTTAATAGACAACAATGAACAGATATACTATTGTGAGTCACAAGAAAAAAATGTATAGAGTGTTAATAATCAGCTTTGTTTTTTATAATTTTAAGATTTTATTAAAAAAAATCAATTTTATCATCATTAATTCTTATACTATCATTTTTTATTAATTCTACTTTTTATTTTCTGTTAGGAAATGAATATTTGTATTTTAGTCTAATTGCATTTCATTAATAATTAATAATATTTGTATTACACATAAACAACAGAATATAAAAAATAGAAATCCAATAGTTTGAATTAGTGAGTACATTTAAATCATTAGATGCCCTTAAATTGATGGCTAGGATGAGGGGCAGCTTTTAAAAACTTACTCTTGGAGTAACTGGATCCCCGCACAAGCGATTCCGGCTTATGCTATGAGTTTATTTAATCTTCCCATCAGCTTTTGTACCCAGCTGACAAGTTTGTTTAATCGGTTCTAGTGTTCTTCAGAGGATAATAGAAAGAATCGCTGGATGAAGTGGAAGATGCAGATCCATAATAAAGTGAAGAATGATTTGATAATATATGTACCATTGATTAATATGTTGTGCCATGTTCCAAAATGCTTAACCATGCTTCCCTGCATGTTCGGCTAGAACTAACTAATAATACTACTTTGGTAAAACATTTAAAACACATCCTCAATGAAATTCCTTCTAACAATAATCTACCATAATGTTACCACGAGTCAGCTCAGTTGGTAGAGTTGCGAGATATTACTTGTGAACATCGAGGTTCAAACCGCAAGTAGTACACTATCTCTTCCCCTTACAAAGCAGAAATAAAATGCCTATATAAAAATCTGGCATAACTTTGTTAGAAAGATTGTATTTACTTTCAAGTTTACATCAGTGTATAAGAGAATTATATTCACAATAACAAAATCAAGTTCTTTGAGGAGTTCTTATCAATCTGTACTACTCCAGGAGTCAATGCATTGCTATCACCAAAAACAGCATTTATTTTCATAATAATGTTACCGAGATCACAATGTTTCTCGACCTCATCGCCTGCAAGAATATAAAAAATTTGCATGAAAAACTTATTACAAATTAAAGTGGGTGTGTTTGCTACTTTCTTTGTTACTATGCAATATCCTTTATTACCAGTTAAGCCAAGAAGGTAGAGATGGCACTACACAAGATGGTTCCATCAATGACAGGACTGTAGCCGTAACTTGCTTGGCGTATGCCTTGATTTCAGGTGACATGGACTGTTTCAAAGCCACAAGGGAACCACTCTGGTGGTTGTGAGGAATGAGATTGAGGACCACCCAGAAGAAGTGAGGGGAAGACTGCGAAGTTGATCGTCTTCAAGATCACCAACTGCATTCTCAGTCCGGCCCTTCTTAGGTGGTTTATGTCCGTTCCGTAAAACTGTAGAAGATCATACCGGCTCTAGGACCACTCAAATTCTTGTGGTTCTTGTTGTGACAATGTCACAGTACTCAAAGGGATTATTACCTTTGTGCACCCAAAAGTCATCATTCAGACCCAAAACACAATAAATTTTGGAGTTTAACATTCAAGAAACAAACTGAGGTCTGAGGCATAAATAAAACAAATAAAGTGAGATTCATTTTTGTTAGCTCATCCATCTCAACAAAGAACATATCTAGAATCACAATATCACAATTATATACATTAAGCATTTAAGTAGTCTTTCCACATACTAAACAGTTTTAAGTAGTCATGTATGTAGCCACAACAGAATCACTCACCTAACCTTTAGGGATTCGGATAAGCTAACTAAGGAAACTAAATATACAACATATTCAAATCAAATTAAATCAGAAGAATATCTCTCAGATATATATGAATTGATACTCACCTGTTGTCTTAAAAACAATGTTCTAATTATAAACATAATTGTAAATTGGTAATGAGTGTTATTACAATAAGATAATTACCTGGCATTGCAAAAATGTTATACACTAAATGGATTTGCTTGACTCCATTCTCACCAGTACCCTTTGCACGAGCAGGATCCATTTTTGAAATGATGGAAGCGACTTGAGTCTCTTAGTATGATCTCGTGATCGATAATCATGGATATGTAAGTTATGGCACTATGGCAATCACCACAAATGCGTAAGTTCTTGGTGATTCGAATAGGTGTCCCTGGAGGTGATGTTAGGATGCCATAGGCAAGAGCCAACTTTTCACTATGTTCAGAAAGCAAGTCACCCTTTTCTTCATCATCTACATCATGAAGAGCAAAGCTTGTCTGTGGAACATACCCAATGGCTTTAATGGATTGAATCAAGTCTGCAAGTACTTCATATATCTGCTGAGATTGTGAGTGAGATCGGTCCCCAACATAGAAGGTTGCAAAGCCTTCCTTTCCTTGGACCCAGCTGCAACCAGGCCTTTTCTTGACCCCTGTATGTTTCATCAAATATCTAATCCTAGCCACATCTTTCCAACGTTTGGCATTAGCATATATGTTTGAGAGTAATGTATATGACCCATCATTCTCTGACTCCAACTCTAACAATCGATTTGCAGCGAATTCCCCAATTTCAACGTTTGAATGCATCCGACAAGCACTGAGCAAGGCCACCCACACTACTGGGGTTGGTACCATGGGCATGTCATTAATGAGTTTCATTGCTTCACCTAAGCGACCAGCACGACCCAATAGATCAACCATGCAAGCATAATGCTCTTCTCCAGGAGGAACCCCAAAATCGTTGCTCATTCTATAAAATAAATTGATTCCATGATCCACCATTCCTGAATGGCTACATGCATAAAGCACAACAAGAAAGGTTATGCCATCAGGCACTAAACCCATATTCCTCATCTCATTAAAAACCCGGAGAGCATCTTCACCACGTCCGTGCATGCCATAACCTGTCATTAAAGTCGTCCAAGAAACGGAATTTCTCTCTGGCATGTTATCAAAAACAATTTGAGCAGTATCAACATCCCCAGATTTAGTATACATGTCTATGAGACAATTAGTCACAAAGAGATTATCAGAACCGTAATTATTGCGCAGCAAATAAGCATGAATTTGCCTACCAAACCTCAATGCTGCCATACGAGCACAGGCCATGAGTGCACAAGATAATGTAAAATCATTTGGCCTTATAGAATTGCCCATTTTGAACATCTCAGAGAAAAGTTGTAGTGCGGGACTGGCGTCACCATGCTGCGCATACCCGCCAATCATCACAGTCCAAGTAACCACATCCCTATCCTTTGGGGGTATTATGTCAAACATTGTACGACTCACATTTACACTTTGACATTTAGCATACATGTCAATTAGACCATTAATCACCATCAGATCGTCTCTCGTATTGTGTCCATTGAAGTTGAGGATAAATTTGATAGCATAACAATGAGTTTCTTTTCCATTAAGCAATGCTCCAACAGATGCACAACCTGAGAGTAAAGACACGAGAGTGACCACATTTGGCCGAGATCCACAATTGCACATCTGGCGAAACACGTCCAGAGCTTCACAACCATGCCCTCTCTGAGCATACCCTGCAATAACAGCAGTCCACGTCACAACATCTAACCCAATACTTTCCTCCCTCATCTTCTCAAACAAAGAAAGAGCATCTCCAAATCTACCGGTCTGAGAATATCCAGTCACCATAGCATTCCAAGAAACAACATCCTTTAACCTCATCCTCTCAAAAACCATACTCGCCTCATCCATCTTCCCACACTTGGCGTACATATCAACCACCGCATTACCCACAAACACATCATCCACCAACCCACTCCTAATAGCAAAACCATGAATCTCTTTACCCAGCAACAATGCACCCAACGAAGCACAACCAGGAAGCACATTAACAAGACTAACCGCATCAGGCAACACCAACCCTTTACCATTCATTTTACCAAACATCTTAATCGCCCTACCAACATCACCCACTCGCGTATAACTACACACAATAGAATTCCACGAAACCAAATCCTCAACCCCTCTATAACACAAATCATCAAACACCTTCCGTGCATCTCTTATCGCACCGAACCTCCCATACATAGCAACCACAGCATTACTAACAAACACATTAGACTCAAACCCAGTTCGAAACACATCAGCATGAAGCGATACACCATACGAAAAAGCCGTTATTTCACCGCAAGCTTTAAAAACAAAAGGAAAAGTATAATGATCAGGTTTCCAACCAAGTTTCCTCATTTGATGATAAAAATCCAATACAAGATAATGGGCTTGAAGATGAAGAGCACACCTTATAAGTTGGTTCCACCAAAATACATAATATGAAGATGGTTGAAGAAAATGGTTTATAAGTGAAATGGAATGGGAAATGTTGTTTAAGGCTATGAACGTTCCAATGAGGTTTGGTGCAAAAATGTTGACAAGGCCTTGAACGGTTAATTGTTGGTGAAAGAGTTTGGCATTGGTTAAGGAATTGCATTGTTTCAAGAGTGTTGGTGTGATTGTGATTGGTGGGGGAGGGGTGGTGGTGGAAAAGGGAGAGGAGATTTGAGTGGTGGTCAGGAGTGGTGGAAATGGGTTGGGGTTCAATGGACGGCGGCGCAAGAGCATGCTAACCGTGTACAGGTGGCGGTTTAGGTGAGGTAGTGGCGGCGGGAGACATCAACCAATGAAAACCATGTTAGTTAATTTTGTTTTACAAGTTACAAAACATGTATTCTATACATTATGGTGTTAAATAATAATAAAATGTTAAGGTTGTCTTAGATACTCAATAATCAATATAAAATTCTTGTTCAATCTCTGTGAAAATGTTAATGATAGATGCTTTTCACTTAATGTAGATATGAAAGATACATGCAACACGTTATATTTTAAAATAAATATGTTTATGTTTTTTTGATATTATTATTTATAACTAAATTTTAGTTAAAATTAAATATTTAATATGTTGGTAATGTTTTATTAGTTGTTATATACATACATCTTCGTACAAGTTTCGAATAAATAATTGATGTTTAATTTCATTCTTTATTAAATTAAATAATATTATGCACATTCAAACCATTAAAGTGATTTTCAATATCAGCCTATCACGTATTATGACAATTATTCTTGGAAATATATAGAGCAACAAATTCAAACTTAATAAATCCTATTTATAAGAAAAGAAACCCTAATTTTGAAGTAATTTCAAGTAAGATAAGAATAAACATGAAAGAAGAACAAATAACATAATCAAAGAGAGAAAATATGAGGGGAAGAAGCAACAACACGATGAAGATGAAATCGAAAGAAGAAGATGAAGTTGAACAACTTTTGCAAGCTACACAAGACCATTTCCTATTAAATCTCTCCCTCAATTCTCACACTACTCATTCTTCACCTTCTCTCTCTTCTTCTTCCAATAACTACGATCATATCTCTCTCGATCTCGATCTAGAGCGTCGATTTCAGGCCTTGAAAGGAAAAAATCATTCACAAAATAAGGATCAGGAATTGAATTCTGTTCTGGGTCATGATCTTTCTGCAAGATTCGCTGCTCTGAAAGGTAAATCTTCTTCTTCTTCTCATGATCCATTAGGAGTGGGTCCCACGGTGTTATCGAATGAATATGAAGAAGAAAGTGAAGATGAAGAGGATCAAGTTCAGAAATTGATTGAGTGGGCTAAAGATGCTGCACGTCTTGATCCTTCTCCGCCTTCTGATGAAGATGAAGATGATAGTGATGAAGATGAAGATAATCGAAGAAGAAAGCGGAAATAATTAATTTGTTTTATTTTACATTACCCGTAGGATTATGATTATTATACCCAAACTTTTTATGTGAACTTTGGAAGTGTTTTATAGGAAAAAATGATATCTTTTATGTTATGAATTGTGTATTGAGAGAGATTGGTGTTTTAAAATTGTACTCCGAATATTGCGGTTTTGGTAGTCTCTTGAAGGATGGCAACTGCAATTGTAGTTGCATGCATTGAGAGTTTTACCTAATTACTTGGTAGTTAATCCGGATGCCAAAGATCAACGTTTCGATTCATAAGAGCAATACTTGTTGGGAGGGGCAACCACGCGCTACGAAAGGGGTTAATTCCTTACTCAGTTACTCTTAGGATGAGGAGATACTTTTGGTTATATAAAATAATGTTATAGGAAAGAGAATGATGTATCTCCTTCAAATTGTGGCATGTGGTCTTCTGTTTAGATTTTTTGTCCTTTTTACATGATATTATAAGGAATGAAATTGCATATCTTTTTATGATGTTATTTTGTAGTCCCAAAAGATAGTTAGAAAAGTGCTTGATAGACTACAAAGATGATTAGATTATGGAGGGGTTGAAGTGGGGTATTATGCAGCTAGTTAGCTAATTTGGTGATTTGGGTCTAACTTAGAATCTTTGGCATGATGAGGTTTGAGGGTTTGCTTGAAAATAGGATCATCTAAGCTTTTACATGATAGTATATTAGCAATAGATTGATCATAGCTAGCTTGGAATAGTTTACTAGTGGATGCTCATATTTTGGAAAAGAACAGTTCCTTAAGTTGAAGATTTGAAGCCCTCATTTTTGTAGGTACTAGGTAGTATTATACTCTAATGAGATTGTGGTTCAATGTTTTTTCCTTGTTGTAGACACTTGTTATATATGATGAATGTTATTTTTACAATTAATACATTGTTAATTGTATTGACCTATACTCTAGGTGAAGCAAGAAGTAAAATGCTAAAGAGAATAGGTATTTGTGGTTTAAGCATTGCATTGGTATATCTTGTTAGATTATTTCATGCCAAATAAATGAACAGGGTCTTTTTGTTTTGTTTGATTATGGTTGTGACCTGCATATTGTTTGCACTATTACTGGTATGGAGTTGATCCATGTACTTTGTGGTACCTCTTGTACCATTCCTTTTGAATAAAATTCTCTTCTCTGATAAAAACCAAGCACACACTGTTTAGTCTTAATTAATAGGATTGAAATATTATGTCCCCATCTTATCATTATAAAATATAGTTGTATGTGCTCAAGATCTTATCCTTCATACTTTTTCTTTTGATTGTTTTGAGCCTTTGGGTTTATGGCTTGTGTTAATTGGGAACTGTTTGATTCCAACTACAGGAACTTAAAAGAATAAGAGAACATATTCAGCATTGCATCAAACGGCTGTTTGTTGATACTTGGTTGCAATCTGATTTGAAATACTTAGAAAAATGTTTGTTGGGCCTATTCAAGTGCGAATTTTTACGTTGGATACGAGGGGATGAGTTTAAGGGTATATCCATTTACAACCAATTGTGGTGTTGTTAGTAGAGAGGAACAAGAACCCATGTGATGCTATTAAGAAGATCTTGGCACTCACTCAACTTTCCATTCTGGAATTTGCAAGGCCAACCGGGTTGATCTAGGTTCCATACCGGGAAGATGCACACCATGATGAGATGTTTGTTTGTAGAAGTTGTCTTAGATATAGTCATCATAGGATGGCCATTAAAGATAGGAGGTATATGAACATAAGATGGCAGAGAATTAGACGCAAAACCATAGTCATATTATACATGGTTCTCTTCAATACGAGTACGGATCCGTAGTTCGCTACTACGTTAAATATATGGTGTGTTAGGGAAATATTTAGTACGTTTTTTGGATCATGTCAAACAAACAAGATTAAGAGGAGCACTTAGAAGAAGCAAAGGATGGATGTCAACGCAATTGAGCCTAACATGCCATTAACTTAGAAGAAGAAAGTATAGACATGGAGATATTTGCTTAATGAGAATAGAACAATAAGTTTAGCAATACTCGCTTAGCAAGCCAAAAGATTTCTCTGAGCGAGCCCAACATCGCTTAGCGATATAAAGGCAGGAGATTGAGAATTTGTCGCTCTAAAAACCTCGCTCAACGAGAAAGAAGATTTTGCCGAGCGATCCCAACCTCGTTGAGCGAGACCCTATATAAAATATTACAATAATGAGGGAAGGATGCCAAAATTAAAAAATTAAAACAAGGAGGCATGGTTGAGATAGGAATTGAATTGGAGTCACGTTAGTTTCATAATAGTTTCACAGGGGTTTGTAATCCGGTCAGAGTAGAACATTGTTGATCTGCCCTTTTTTTAATAATCCAAAGTTAAAGACTTCAATTTGCTGCTTCTACGACCTTGTATGCAGATGTCAATGTTGAGTTTGAAGATGATATCATTTATGGCTAACCAGATATACCAGATTGTTGCTAACTAAATGATGCTCCAAAATTTCTCACACTATTATCTATTGATTGGCATACTCTTGTAGATGATGAAATTCTTTGTAGGTTCGTGATGTAATGTGATGCAAAAACCCAACCAAATGTATATCAATTGTCAAACTAAATAGGTAAAGTTGTAGAAAGACAGTAAATGTTGAGAAGATTCTGGTTGATCATTACATAATCTGCATGAGTGGTCTCCTCCCTGTGTTAATATGATTCTCATTCTAAGTATCTTCATGTGAATGCATTAACTTTCAATGGAGCCTTTGAACTCCGAAGGATGTTGGTGGCAATGTTAGTCTTCATGTTTGTTTTGTATATTAATTAGATGATAGCTTGTAAGTGAAAACAATGATCTATCTCCATGTGAGGTAACTATTAATTTCATAATAAATATAAAATGGCCGAGTTGAAGACTGTTATTAGTGTAGAAAAAACAATACGAAATTAAGAGTTTCTTTGTAAGTTAAGTTTTTTCAGGAAAAGTACGAAAATGAAGTTTTCAAGATCATCTTATAAATATATTTTCGTCCTTATGTTACAATTAAAAAACCAACTCGTAAACAAAACTTATCGGAAAACCTAGAGAGTGAGGGGTCCATCTCTCATATATATGTTGGGTGGCCAGCTATAGTTACTTTGTCTTTTTCTGGCATTCTTATCTTTGGCTTCACCCTTTGGTTGTTACCAACAACAAGGTAGCTACCCAAATACCTAATTCTCTTATACCATGCATAATTGCCTTCAACCATATACTAAATAAATATCAAATCAAAAAAGGAGAAGAAATATATATAATAACTAATAATGGATAGATTATGATGGATTATTGTGAATATTATTGAACATTAAATTGATGTGATACATAATCTAACAAACTAATAATTATCACTTGGGACAAGTACTATTTATTATATTTATATTAGTGGATAAATGTCAACCATTTTCGTGTGAGATATGCTATATGCGCCAGATAGATAAAGGAACTTAGGGTTAGGTACTTAATCAATTATCATTAAATATTACCCTAAAAAATAAAGTGGGTCCATTCGGGTCATTTTCTATCATTGTATCTAAGCTTAATGTGGAGGTAAAATCACTACAATATAAGTTATGTTGAGATAATTGAATTGATTTGGCATATAATGGGAAAACCTAATTTGAGCTAGGAACATCTACATGTATTAGGGCTAACTTTCTCAGTGGATATTTTTCTCATCCACAAGACTCGAACCCGAGACATTGCTTAAGGAAAATCAAACATGTACCAATTGAACCAACACATGTTGGTAGTGTGTATGAAATTGATAAGAAAGCAAGTATTTCAAACTCATTTAATTCTATGATTGTCATGAACTACCAACCTAATTTATTATTCCACTTTATTCTGACTCACTTTCTAGATATACCCTTCATCCCAAAATCTGAAACATTGAAAAGATTTCACTGCTTTTGGTTATACACACAGTGAGAAAGCTACAAAGGTATCAATAAATGTCACACTCGTGTGTCTATAATATAACATTTTTTAAATGTGATGCTCAATCTATTTACTATTATAATATTTTTGACTTTTTTTTGGTATAATTAATAATATCTTTTTACCATATGGGTAAAGAATGAATCTTTTTTGAGTATATAATTGTTTCTTTTAAGAAGTGTTGCTCATGTCAATTGAATATTTTAGATAATTTGGAATTCAATAAAACCTTGTATCACTATACAAACGCTTTGTAAATGAAAACTTTAGAGTTTATCTCAACAAATTATTATATCATATAAGATGAATAATTTTAATCACATATTTATCATTTAAAATAAAATCATCTGATTTAAATCATTAATGAATCATCAATAACAAATACTTGATTAATATGATTAAAACATGATTAGAGAGTATATTGTGAAAATGCAAATGATTTTAAAACATGATTAGAATGACATGTGCATTAATAATTGGATGTGGGGAATGCATAAATCATAATTCTATTTCCAATTGAAAGTTATAATTATTACTTAAAATAATTGATATTATTTAAAACAAAATTTTGAGAATAAATGTGAGTGGATTTAACTTGAACAAAATCTTTTGAGATTTTGAAATTAATAGGATAATCTATTTATGTAATGAATAGTTGTCATGACTATCCTATATACTATGTTATCTTGTGTATTTTTATTGATGTATGAGAGTCACGAGAGAAAAAAAATGAGAGAGATCAAATAGCTAGGAAGATGAGGAAAGAGAGGGAAAAGAAATGTAATTTTTTTCATTGGAGTATGAAATTTAGATGAGAATGATAAACTAATGCTAATATAAGAATATTTTTTCTTTAAAAATGTAATTAACACTGATAAATTGACAATAATATAGAATTATACAATTTTACTATTAGTATTTAGCTATTTTGACATTTTTTTTTCCATAAAAACCTTAAATTGTGGAACTATAAAAATAGGCACATGAAATGTGCCAAAGAACTTGAGAAACCTAGAAAATCTTCTATTCTCATTCATGCAACTCCCAAACAAGGGAGAAACTTTTCAAAGTCATTCATAAGAGAAAAAATAATAGATTTTTGTGATGTTTGGTATTAGAGTAAAAAATGTGAGAAAATGAATAGAAATATATATTTTCTTCTCTTTCTCTTTTATTTGGTTAGGTAGAAAATGAGAAGAGATATATGATATTAAAGTTGAAATGACGAAAATGTCCCTAAAATAAAGAAAAGTGAAAGAAAATTGTTATTTTATTATTAATTAAAAATAAATGTTATAATTTTAAATTATAGATGTTATTATATATATTTTATTATAATATCAATTAATTTTCTAATTGATACTTTTTATATTCAAAAGAGATTTATGTATATTAGTATTATTTAAAACAAAAAATAGAGAAAATAAACAAAATTGTAGAACATTTTTGACATTTTATCAAAAAAATCCAACATCTCTTCACTTTCTCTCCAAAGTATAAGAGAAAACATTTATAGTAGGTGTCACCCACTTTTTATATTTCTCTACTCTATTTCACCTCAAAGAAATAGAGGCTAAAACCACACTTACAAAAACAAAGTCTTAGGAATTTGAGTTAGAAATAAATATAATAATGATAATATAATAATGTAGTTTTTCTCTCATGCACTCTCCTGACACTACCATTGTCATTACTACAATATATCAAGAGTATTCTTGTATACTCTTATTAAATTCTCTTATTAATCTTCAATATATTATCCTTTTTTTTTTTTTGTCTTAGTCTTTTCTCCTACACACTTCAACATCAAACACATCGACTCCAATTACTGCAAAATCAAAGACCAATATTTTACACAGCAAATAATGGAATATTTATAATTTTTTTGGGTGATTCACGATTTTTTTCTATATATGCATTTTCTATTTCGATTTTGTATTAGGATATACTAATGATTTTAGAGATATAACAAAAAAAATGATTTTAGATATATAGAAAGAACTAAAATGATTCTCTCTCTAAAAAAACATTTTCATTCATAAGAAGAATTGGATTCCAAATATCATAAATAGTAAGTATATCTTTTGGGCCAGAGCATGAATATATTCATGTCATTTATAAGATAATCGTATGTGTGGCAGAGACATCTTTAATATGAAATTAATTATTTTAATGAAATTCCATTTTTATGCATAAACAATGGAATCTAAAATCTCACCTAGAATGAGTCCAACATATATTTACTTAAACTAACTACATTATTAATTAAAAAAACCTACCTATACTATGTTGAGTTTTTTATATGTAGATGTAATATATTAATTAGTGTTATTATTTTGTTAGTAGGTGAATTTGACTTTCAGATCTCTTTATTACTCCATTTCTTCTACCTCCACCCAATAATCTTGCCATATTATAATCATTTTCAATACAGGAGATATAAATTATTATCATATCATTATATATAGAGAATATTTTGTATAGTACCAAATTTTTTAAAATTAAATTAAAGTAAGCCACTTTATCAAATTAAATAGTGTGATTTCATGGATGTTTTAAGATATTTGTCAAAAACTTCTTTATATAATCAACAAACCGTTAGTTTAGTTATGTAAAATTATGTTAAAATTCTAGAAAAATTAAAAGGTTAAATGATCGATTTCTGATAGCAATATTTATTATGAAAGATAACCACACACCCAAAATAAATTAGATCATTCCCTAAAAAAGTGAAGATATAGTGCAAAAAAACTTAAATATAATTTTTTTTATCTAAAAAGCTACCACTTAAAATTTTCAAAATCTTTACACTTTTTATATATATTGTTTTTTAAAGTTCCTTAATAAATACTTGTAGGATTAACAAATTCCAATTAAATACGCCATAATATTCCCTTAAGTCAAAGTTGTTACACGGACAGCAAGGTATAATTATGTATATTCAGCATGTGAAATGTAAAATATGGAGATTGTAACCATGAAAAAGAGCTTTAACCCTTTTCCGATTTAGACATGATTGCTTCCGTACCAGGAAACCAAAAAAAATTAGCTAGGAATGTGAACATACTCTGTTGAATACATATAATAAGAAGTTAATGACAGATCTATTCTATTCAGTTTCAATACTTGTATCTGTACTTACTACTTCTACTCTTCTTCTTCTTCTACATACATTGTGCGCATTTTAGCATCTACCAACCAAATCTTAATCTTAACAAAACCATTATCCTTCTTCACTTTTCCTTAACCTTTTTTCTTCACTTTACTTTAATATATTCTTCTTTTTCTCACTGGACCAAGCTTCAACAATAATAACCATGACAATCATTTTCTCCTCCTGAAATAAAAACTCTCTCTTTATAGATCCTGTTTTTTTTTCCATTCCATAATTTTCCTTCTCTTGTTACCAAAAAAAAAAAAAAAATCAAATTTTGCTAAAGAGAGAGACCAAAACAATCAAAGTTTTAATCTTTAGATCTGGGGTGAGCTTAGGTTGTTTGAAGCAATGGAGACACTACATGTTTGTTGGTGTCTGACATGAAAGTTTCTTGCTTTATTCTTAGACCCTTTTAGTTCATTCTTCCATTGCCTACTTTTTGGAGTTTAAGAATTTTTGTGTTATCTTTCAAATTAGTAACACTTTTTTTGAGTCAAAGAATTGTGAACAATGCTGGCTATTGGGAGTGCTACCACTAGTATTCATACAAGTTCAACTTGCACTGCTTTGCTTAGAGAGCTTGAGGTTTCTTCTTCTTTCTTCTTTGACTTCAATAGTTACTTTATTTATCTAACAAAATATTATGTGGGTTTTACTCTTATTCTACTTCTCCTATTATATTATATTTTATTTTTCTGTTTTGCTTTTTTTGATGATTTGCTTATTTTTCCTTCTTTGTTTTCTTAATGGAGAGTTTAGCTATAATGATTTGCTTATGATTCAAACTCTTTTTTTGGTTATTGTTGTTGGATGTTCTCTATCCAATGATGTCTTCTTTCTCCTTAGGTCAACCTTTAGTTTTTACTGTGTCAAAAAGAAAAGGACTATCAGGTCTCTCTGTAGGTTTTATACATAGTATATTATAGGAGAAAAAAAGGGCTTTGTCTTTCTTTGTTCATGAGATTTTACCTGAGTTCAAAAAAGTCATTTTTTCAATTTTTTAAAATTTATTTTCTCTCTAAAATTTCATTTTTTTAGTCTATAGTTTTGAAGTGATTAATTTTGGCCAAATGGGTTAATGCAAAGTTTTAAAAATTCATCAGGTTGGGATCTTTAAAAAGATACTAGTTCAGTAGTTGGTAAGAGGTTTTCAAGTTACTTGGTATGTTGATCCTTTTATGTTGCAGTGTTCTGTTTTTTTTATTGTTATTGTTTTTGTGAGACATTAAATGCTGCTCATAGAATGAGTCTCTGGCTTGGTTGGTTTTATTGCAAGTAGGTTGGTTGGTAAATATTTTCTTTAAAGATATAATGTCAAATTCTATGTTGTTTTCTGTTTTTATTTTCTCTCTTGAAGGTTTTTTCATTTCCTTTTTAGCTTGGGTTGATGGACCTTATTATGTGTGCAGCAAATATGGAATGATATTGGGGAGAGTGATGTGGAAAAAGATCGAATGTTGTTCGAACTGGAGAGGGAATGCTTAGAAGTTTACAGGAGAAAGGTTGATGAGGCTGCCAACACGAAAGCACGGTTTCATCAGATGGTTGCGACCAAGGAAGCGGAGCTTGCAACACTAGTGGCTGCACTTGGTGAACATGATATTCATTCACCGGTAAACATAAATTTCATATGCATATCCAACCTTCAAAAATTAAATTTCAAATAGCCAAAGTTTGTAGCTCAACTAGCACCAGTTCTTTGTGAGATTAGAGTATGATGATTATGTCAAATTTAATCTTGCTCTATGTTTCTTACCACGCTCCCGACCCAGATGTTTGCACTCCCAATCCATCGTACTAAAGAAAAATAGAAGAGATAGTGTATATTATTTTGCAGATTGTTGCTGCAAAGTGTATTTTTTCCGAATTTTAGGCTTTGAAAGACTATATGCGATAGTGAGAAAGAAAAAGTAAAAGAATAAGGGAGGAGCATGTTTCTTATGTTGTACCAATTGTATTACCATATTGAGCATATATATGAAACTGTTTTCATGGAATTTATACAAGCTGCATTTTAAATAATGTTACATTATGCTTTTCTCTTTCTTTGTAATCAATGTATGCATGTTTTTTATATGATTATTATTTCTTCAATCCACTGATATTAGGAAAAAGGGGACACCACATGAGTTGGTTTAGATGATATAAATGAGAATTATTTTATGATACGATTTTCTGATCAATTTTGCTGTGAATTTTTTTAGATTAAGACAGAGAAGAGATCTACAACCCTGAAGGAGAAACTTGCATCAGTCACACCATTGGTTGAAGATTTGATGAAGAGAAAATATGAAAGGTTAAAGCAATTTGCAGATATAAAGGTTCAAATAGAAAAGATAAGTGGAGAAATTTCTGGACTCCATCTAGTCAATAATGCTTTGAGTAGTAAAACAGTCGAAGAGGAACACGACTTGTCACTTAGAAGACTTGATGAATATCAAACACATCTTCACACTCTTCAAAAGGAAAAGGTATGTATTATGCTATGGATCGACCCTTGAACTTTGTATGGCTGTGGTCATGAGTAAATAAATCTCTTTTGATGATGTGAGATGATTTGATTAGTTGTGAGTGAGATGATTTGATATTGTGTCTCTTAACGAAACCATCCCGCAGAAGACAATTAAAACGTTTTTCTTTACCCCTTTTGAAACCATCACATGGAAGAATTTATAAGTGGTTCGCGATAGTAAAGATCTGGCCTTATCAATTAGTATATCTATTGTTCTCGTAGAACTCATTTTTTGCATTTTTTATGCTTGTTTTCTGCAGTCGGACCGTCTTCAAAAGGTCTTGCAATGTGTGAATGAGGTGCATTCTCTCTGTGGTGTTCTTGGATTGGATTTTGGCCAGACTGTGGGTGATGTAGATCCAAGCTTACAGGGGACACATGTTTTAAAATCGACTAATATTAGCAATAGCACATTGGAAGGTCTAGAGCGAACCATTTTCAAGTTAAAAACGGAAAGGAAAGCTAGAATCCAGAAGGTGATCTATATGCTCTGTCCTTAAGCACATCTTTTTTTAGTCCTTCCCTGTGCTCCGATATTAGTGACCATCAACTCGCGGGTTCAAATCTTGGAAATAGCCTCTCCGCTTGCGGAGGCAAGGCTGCGTACATTTACCCTCCCCAAACTCTACTAAGTGTGAGCCTCGTGCATTGAACTGCCCTTTCACTCTGCTTTGATATTGAACATATACTCTCTTTTTTATAATGCAGCTAAGGGATGTTGTTGCAAAACTATTTGAACTTTGGAATTTGATGGACTCTTCAAAAGAAGAGAGAAACAGGTTTCTAAGGATTACTTCTGTTCTTGGATCTTCGGAATCAGAAATCACCGAACGAGGTGTTCTTTCAACAGAGAATATAGAGAAGGTCTGAAAGCTTCTATCTGTTGCCTCCTCCTTTACTTGTCTTTATTCTTTATATGTGGAGGACCTAGACCGAGGAGTCATTTTGCAGGCTTTAGAAGAATTGGAAAGGCTTTCCAAACTAAAAGCAAGTAGAATGAAGGAACTTGTTTTTAAGAAGAGGTCAGAGTTAGAAGAAATATGTAGGCTGACTCATACCGAACCGGATACGAGTACTTCTGCTGAGAAAGCTACTGCATTAATAGATTCCGGTCTGTTCCCTGTTGTATTAATAGATTATTTACGTATTACTTATCTCCTATTAATTACTTAAGTATGGTTTATTTTCAGATTCACCTAGAAAAGAGTTGACAATATTGTAACCTGCTGTTTTTGTGTACAGGCCTAGTTGATCCTTCTGAACTACTAGCTAACATTGAAGTGCAGATAATAAAGGCTAAAGATGAAGCTATGAGCAGAAAAGAAATTACGGATCGGATTGATAAATGGCTTTCTGCTTGTGCAGAGGAGAATTGGCTTGAGAACTATAATCAAGTAAGCAGAAGATCCTGTTTGATATATATATTAATAACGCACACTGGTGGGTTACAAACTTACAATATCAGCCACTGTTTTTCCTTATTTCGTTGCCGCATGTTTGTATTTTGTGTCTGCTCAAACTGATATTTACTTTAGAAGTTCTATTTGGTTTTAATCGATGTATTATTGAGTAATGGCCTTTTATCTCTGTCAAAGTCGAGAAACATTCATTCTGGACTGGTTAAGACAATTAGTGTGGGCTACATCATAAAAAAAATAAAATTCTGTTATTTCAATGTATAGTTTAACTCTTGCAATTCAAATAAATGTTTTTGCATTGAATTTGATTTACAAACCACTATGACTAGTAGACCTTTTTAATTGTTCTCAGCACTATCAATGAATTTCAGGATGACAATCGATACAGTGCTGGGAGAGGTGCTCACATTAATCTTAAACGTGCTGAACGAGCTAGAGTGGCTATAAGCAAAATTTCAGGTATTGCTTTCATGAATGCCTATTTATATTTGACAGTGTCATTTGTGGACCTATGATGATCACCGTGTTCTCTCTTCAGCGATGGTTGACAATCTAATAAACAAAACGCTAGCATGGGAAGATGAAAATAAGGCTTATTTTCTATACGATGGGGTGAGCTTTGACGTGCTCTAAATATTACGGTTGTGTTCTCCGTTGAAGTTCTTTTAAGCAGGAAAGTTTGATTGTCGATAATACGTGTAGGTGCGTTTGGTGTCAATATTGGACGATTACAAACTGACCAGACAACAGAAAGAAGAAGAGAATAGACAAAGCAAGGTAAATTTACTTGCTTATCTGCATTTGACATTAGCATTTGTTGTTTGTTCGAAATTGATCTATGAATACTGTTGCGCGGCGCCCCGATTTTCGGCCACGCTACTAATACAATTATCCCTTACTTTAGCTTAAATTGATTAGCCTACGCGTATGTTTTTACAAAGATACCATTATAAAAATAGAACTATATTCTGAAAAATGCTCTTACATGTTCCGAATTATGCGTTTCCGTATTATATAGTCAATTGGTGTATATTTTCTTGAATCTCACAGGTCCAAAAAAAGCTGCAAGGTCTACTCCTAAATCAGAACGAAGCCATGTATGGGTCGAAACCTAGTCCTAGAAGAAGTAACAGCTTTAGAATGACAAATGGGCATCTTGCAACTGGAAATGGCACTTGTTCCGTGCCCCCGACACCTCGCCGCAACTCCGTAAGTGGTAAAACATCTGAAGTACATACACCGCGATCCTACTCCGGGCGCCATAACGGATATATCAAAGAAATGAGGAGATTGTCAACTGCACCTCTGAACAACTATGTGGCTATATCTAAGGAAGATACAATGTCATATGCTTCGCTTTGTGGCTCAGATGAATCCCCTCCCATGGGTTAAATTAACAGGATAAAAATGGTAAGTGAAAATGTTCCTCTTTGTCATAGTTAATTATGTTTTCTTAATCCGGTTTTTCCGAAATGGCCTGCGATTCCGTCGCTGTATTTTTTACTGATAGAAAAATTGATAATTTTTTTTATCTATGCAGAAATAGGCTTAGATTTTATTGGAACAACTCACAAACCTTGTGAATATGAGATCGATTGTACAACACTAGTATTGCTTTGTAATAACGTGAGATATATTTGGAGATCGATTAACTGACATTTGAGGACACATAGTCGGGTGTTCATGTTTTGAAGAAATTGCCGAAACGGTTAAGGACTTAGAGATCATGTTTTGTCAATGACCATGATTTATAATAGGGCATTATAATGTCGTCTGATCCATGTAGCCGACCCACGTAGTAGATTAAGTTTGAAGAAATTCAGCTTTGAGGAAGTGTTGATACTAGTGGTAGGGGACGTAGTAGATTGTTTTTATTTGTGTTAATGTTATCACATGTATATATATGTGATTTTAGTTTGATGATGATAAATCATAATAATCTTATTTAGGAACCAAGATTATTGTTACTTATTATTAATTCATAGTTCATGCTATGCCTTAAACATCATGGCCATTTTTTCTTATTTGTGATTGAACATGTAATTTCAAATGTTAGTGATATTCTCATTATTAATGACTTTTCCTTAGTTTTCATGGCCTTGGGGTTGTGGCATAATTGAACATTGTATTTGGGAGGAACATGAAATGTGGTCATGGAACAATGAAGTGAATCTTATGAAGTGCACCATTAAATAAAGTGCAATAAATATTAATGTCACAAAAGTTAATCAAGTTAAATAACTTAATAATTGTGTTCATGTATTTTTTATTTTACTGAAAATATGAATCCACCAATTATATTTTGTAATTACCATTGGTGCCCCATCGGATTCTGGATGTCCTAAGCCTATATCAATCTGAATTTACTCACCAAGAAACAACTTCTATTTTCTCGACTCTACTATTTATTATGGCGACGTAGAATCAAATTATCACTATATTTATTCCCTTTTCTACTTCTTCCAAGTATAGGATAACCCCAAAGAGTTGCCGGGTTTTTCTACCAATTGGGGCCCTCCCTTCATCACCCTATGAGGATGATCCATGGGGTTCATAACTACTCCTCTTACTATAAGGTATTTACTTAGCCAATATTTAGATCCGAAGGAATTAGACAACCCTAACCAATTATATTTAATGATAATTCATTCATTGTTGGATTCTTTTACAAGTCCTATTTTAATTGGTATTGTAGATTTCTCATTTTCGGATAAGTAGTTGACAATGAACATTGAGAAATTATTATGGTTAAAGATTAATGATTCTGATTAAATTTTAACCATGATGTAGTAATAATTAAAAGTTAAATGATTTTATTTCAAATGAGTTCAGAGATTTGATTAAGATATAAAAATTTGTTTGAAAGAATGCAAAAACCAAAGCTGAATTGAAAAACAATATAACAAATGAATGAAAAATAACATATTAACTATGTATAAATGAATTACATTATAATTTATTTGAAAGAATGGAAAGACTAAAGCCACCAAACTGAAAAATAATATAACAAATGAGAAATAATATATTGACTATGTATAAATATTTACACTATATAGATATTCATGGGAATATTATCAAATCGACTGTCAATGCTAGATTAAAAGCAAGATGAAATCCCAAATTAAAAATATAGTTTATTTGGCTTTCACTCTCTTTAATATCTAATAGTCTTTAATCATTTTAAATAATTTTTTTATGAGATGCGAATACAAAAATATTTGAGAAAACAAAGGTTAGGATGAAATTCTTTAATTGTCCTGTGCGATGCATATGTATAAATGATAGTTTCATTTAAAAAAAATAGTATTAACATTAAGACACGCAACTCTAACATTGACGATGTAATTAGATATGATTAGATGGTGAGAACCGATTGTGTAATAAATACATTTCTAAGATAAGTTAAAATACTTAAATATCAATATCACTTGCAATTGAGTGGTCTTTAGATTTCTCATATAATAGATAAAGAATGTAATATATATTTTCATTATATATATTCAATATATTATTTATCATTAATTTGATTTAATTTTTCTCTAAATAATTTAATGACAATGTATAAAATTCTTATAATATTAGTGCATACATTTGTCTCATACATAGTTAAGAATAAACATTACAAAAATATTTTAAAACATTTTTTGTAGAGTATAATATCTATACATCATTAGTGTGAATGTTTATATATATATATATAGTTAACCCATCATACAATATTTTCTTATATTTAAAAAGAAAGTCAATCATGATTAGATTAAGTATAAATGATTTATGACACAATAGTGTAAAATACTCTTATATTGTTATACATTTTATTTTTTGGTATATCAATTTTTTGTTTCTTCATAGCTGTTATATACCCAACATTCTATATTACTTCATCCATCATTAATAAAAAAATATCCACTTCATTAAAAATTCTAATAAGTTATTTTTTCGATAGAAATTGATTTATTTATTTTTAAGGTGAATGTTTATTATTAGTAACAAAAGAATTACCATACATATCAACAACACGTTGATCTAGTGGTTTAAAACTCTATTGGATCCATAAGGTTGACACCTGTTGAAAGTAGCTGTCACGAACTCCAAAAGAATTAATTCCTAACCGAAAGAGACGAATGGATACCTTGGTAATAAAAAAAAATTACAAATATAATATTGAAATTTTTGTTAGACCAGACTGCTACCGGGAAGCCTCCAACCATCGGGAGCCTCCAACCATCGGGGAGTTCCATTGTTACATGAGTACGAGAAGAGTGAAGAGTCGTGAGACACCACATCTTGAACTCTTTCACTCTTCCCCGCATATATAATGTGAGACTTCACACTTGAATAAACCCAACAATTTTGTATTATAGTTTGGCAGCACATCATGCAATCAATGAATGGGTCATCATTCACCAAATAACATATCTTTCACTTTGGAATTACGTTGCCTTAATCTTAGTTCCCATTTCTTCACTTAAAATTCCAACAACATACTTTACAAATTTTGCTTCCATTCAACAACTTAGATAGCAACTATGTTCCTCTCTAAAAAGCAATTTACTACGAAAAATACAAATGAAAAGTAAATAAATGAAGCCACAAAGTTCTTTTAATGCTACCAAATTTATATTCATTAGTTGCTCTTTCTTCATCAACTTCAACTTCAAGTTGAATATCTCAACCAACACCAGCAATAACAAAAAATGTTCTTATTTATTTGAACAAAACATAAATTACTCACAGAACCATAAAATGAATACCCTTTTCTGGCTCTCAGAATATCCAACATATAAACCAAGTTTTGACCTAGAACACTTCCATGCAACATTCTTCAAATGCATCAGTTGGGAAGTGGAAGAAACCTTTGATGCTATCAACTGCCCTTATCATTATGTTTGTGATAGAACATATCCTTCAAATTATTCTCCTGTTATTGATATCTTGGTCCTTCTTTTCACTACAGCTTCTTATTTAGTAACCCTAATCATTTTCATAAAGGATATGAGTTCAAGAAGAGGAAGAATCTTTGTGTGTCAATCAAAAAGATACTTGTTACCTTCTGGTCCAATATCACTTCCACTTATTATCTTAGCCTTTGCAAAGGGTCCTCAAATTAATACAATATTTCCACTCTCTTGTGTTGGTCCTGCAATTCTTCATCTAGTTCTCATTTCTGCCCTATCTTTTGACAATGGATCTGACAAGGATATTAAGTATGTTTTTGTTGCAACCTCAACAGTGTCTGGTATTTTGCATGCAAGCTTATATCTGGATTTTGTTCTTCTACCTTATTACACAGGTTTTGATGCACTAATGTCTTCAACATTCTCAGGTCAGTGTGCATCTTGTGTATGCAGGAATGAACCTTTAGTTGTAGGAGGGAAACTAGTGAGTTATAGGGGTTGGTCAATGACCACTTTTTTGGTTGTTGGGGTATTATGTTTAAGGATTGTGTGTAAAATCTTAGGAGTAAATTCAAGGAAAGTTTTGTATATAAAAAATTTGATGGAAAAATGTAGCTGGATCTTAATAACTGTGGATTGTGTTTATCTGATTGCAAATTCACCACCAGAAAGAGTGATGTTGAGAGTTGCTGCTTTTGGAGGCATATTTCTTTTGATTTGCCTTCATGTCCTTAAAGAAGCATGCTTTCAAATTTGCACAATGGCTTATGTAGCCGAAAAGTTGAGATGGGCATCAACTTCATCGCAACCGAGAAATGACGACATAGTGCAGGAGACTCCTACCTAGTCGAGTATGGGAAAGGCAATAAATATATGCAACCTTACCTTTACAAACTTCGGTGCAAATGAAGATAAACAAATTGTCCGAATAGCAATGAAGTTTTCAAAATCAATAGGTTAGTTTTGTTCTTTGTCATATAGTTAGCATAGGATAAAGCCTATTCTTTTAGTTTTGCCAAATGTATCTCATGCTCCAAATAGTATAGTAGGTGCCATAGTATTTTCCCAACTTCTAATTTTGTATGAAGTTTTTTATATTTCCTATTTTACTCTTTACTTGATTTTTGTGCCAAAACTAATGCAAATATTAGATTGTAAGGTGATTTTTTAAAGGCTCTACTTGTTAAATTGATCATAACCATAGCCATTGGTATAGAATAAGGCTCTACATGTTACATGAAAAATCTTAATTAAATTGTTATTTTGAGTAAACTTTGGTGCATTCTCACTTAGTTTAGAATAAGCTTGAGTTATATACTATTTTGTGCAGATTTAATAAAAAAAGTTTTAGATAAAAATTAATACAATGTAAGATATGATGTGATAATGTTAACTCATTTGCTCCAGGATAAGATAAAATAAAGGTAATACAATGAAATATATGGTTTAATGGTATTTCTTATAAATAGATATGTTATGACCTCATGTGAGCAAAAATAGAGGGTGCTATTGAGGAATGATGATCTTCTATTCCTAAAAAACCACGTCTCCATGTATCAAGCCAATCAAACACTATCAACTAGCATAAAAAAGTTACTTTATCATTTTGTGATTTTTCTTTTTAAGTAGATGACAATTTCCCATTGAGTTGGGACACAATGGGACACAAAAAAGTGGGACAAGTGATCCCCATTCGCTATAGACACACATTCTTCACTACCCTATTATGCACAAAAATTAGAGACACGTTTTGATGAGGGTGCTATAGCAACTCAAAAAAGGATGTGACATTAATGAAACTTAATTCTTCACTTGACTCTTACTTTGTTGGCCAAATAAAAACCAGAATTGTAGAGATGGGTAATGAAATAACTGAAGCAGCACCACTAGAATAGTTACTTGGAACTTAATAATTTGAGCATAATATGTTGAGGAGAATAATGAAGAAGAAGATAGTGTGGCTTTGAACAAACACATTTTTCAGGAACCAGATTTTTGTCCTGAAATCTTTTCGTCCTCATATCCCAAGTTAATCATATCTTACCAAATCACATAAAAAGGTTATGTTATATTTTTTTTAATTTTCTTTTCTAGTATGTGTCAAATTTCTATTGAATTGAG
Organism: Lupinus angustifolius; assembly: GCF_001865875.1. Classification (NCBI taxonomy): domain Eukaryota; kingdom Viridiplantae; phylum Streptophyta; class Magnoliopsida; order Fabales; family Fabaceae; genus Lupinus; species Lupinus angustifolius. The sequence continues at coordinate 1,254,405 of NC_032010.1, read as the reverse complement.
ACACAATAAAACACAGAAAAGTGAGATAGCTGATCCTCATTCTATACTCAAGACCATCAAATAAAATATAACCACCAAAACCAATATAGATAATCAAGATTATCAAATAACACATTATTTATTCAGAATTGATAATATCATACACAATAGAAACATAGAATAAACCTAAATTTCTAGTTTAAAGAAATTGCTTGTTTAAGCTTATGACAATCAAGCAAATAAGCAAAACCATAAGCCATGTTCTTCAAAGTAGCTTCATGAAGTTCCTTATCTGAAGTAGCAGTAGCATCACTAGAAAAAAACACCCTAAACCCTCTAACAAAAGCCTCACGCGCCGTCGTCTCACAGCACAAATTAGTCATCACCCCTGTCACTATCACCTCCTCCACCCCCATCTCCACCAGCTTCTCTTCCAGCCCCGTGTTCCTAAAAGCACTGTAAGTATTCTTCTCCACCACCATATCATCTCCGCCGCGGTCTAGCGCCTCCATGAGCTCGGCCTCAGGCGTGCCGTCGAAGACAAGGTCATCAAACCACCACTCACCAGGCATGCCGTAGTCGGAGGGGGATTTGTGGCGGTGGCGCGTGAAGATGATGGGGATGGAGGCGCGTCGGCAGAGGGAGATGGTAGTGTTGAGGAAGGGTAAGATAGGGGTGGCCATAGAAGAGAAGTAGTTTTGCATGTCGATGACTAAGAGTGCACATGATTTTGGGTTTGGGTTTCTGTTTCGGATTTCGTATTTGGAATAGGGTGAACATGATTTCAGAGAAGAAGACATTGTTGAGTTTTTCTGTGGGTTGAAGAGTAGCTGAAGTGTGGACATAGATGATATGTGATAAGGATGTAACCAGGAGGGTTACGCGGTCCGTTACCCGATCATGATCGAGTCCAAATAGAATCAAGTCTTATTGAGTTTAGGGTTGAGTTCGAGTTAAAAATTAGATCCAAATAATATTTAGGACCTAGTAGGAAACAAATATGATTCGGCCCAACTCGTTTCATTGTTACTCACGAATCATATTTGTATATGTTTTATTCAATTGTATATAGAATAATGTCATCTCTTTTTTCAAAATTATCATTGGTTTTCTAATTTTTTTGTCATAAATACATGATTTAATAATATATACATATTTTATTTCATATATTAAATTACATATCTGTAATAATAAGTAAATATTGATAAAACTTTATTTAAAAGATATAATTATATTTAATCAGGTCTAGGTTTGAGTTTGAAGGTTGTCCCAGTCGATATTTGGATCATATCTAGGGTTGGATTCAGGTTCAAAAAATGATATACCAATATTTAGGATTGGGTAAGGGATAAACCTTACTCAATCCAACCTGACTGATGCTCACTCCAAGATATAAGATTATTTTTTATCCCAAATCATGTTTAAACTAATAAAAATATATTGTGCTAATTAAAAAAATTAATGTTCATTATGATTATGATTGATGTGATTAACATAAGATTTGTTACAACAAATCCCTATTCAGGATGATCAGTTTGGAGACTGAAATCTCGTGACTTAACTGGGGCAGGTACAACCGATCATCTAGTTGCAAATCATAAGAACCGATCATTAGTTGCAAAGTTTCAGACACTAGAAACATCATAAGAAGGAACTTTACCTAGCAGGTTATTACAAAACAAATCAGAAAAGCAACTAATGGTGCTTTAGGCTACAACAATATTTTAAATTGCGCTCCACAACTGCAATTGCGGTAACAATATTATTTTTCGAAGACTCCGCAAAAGTATCACAACCACAATTACAATTGCATTCATTTTTGGAGACCCTTATAGGTTGTGCTACCTTCATGTCCATGTCCTCCACCCATCTATCTCTCTCAATTGATGTTTGTTTTACAATATATGGGAAGACAACAACCAAACAGGGAAGAGTATATCCCAATTCCCAAAATCAATTACCCACTTACCAACCCACCCGGCCCATATCCACCATAATATCCCATTTTATTTACTTGTATAATTTAAAGGGAAATAATATATATATATATATATATATATATATATATTTATTTATAAAAAAAGAATGATGAACAAAGTGTCTATAAATATTTAGATTGATACTACATATATTATATTAATAGTTGCATACAATATCTAGAGAAATATTTTCTTTGAGAAATTTGTATATTTTTATGAGTAGGAGCTACCTCTAGTCTGATAAAGTATCTTAGAGAACCAAGATCTTTGATTATAAAAAGATTGTCCAAGTGATGTCTAAATTTTCTTAGCATTAGTTCCACGCAAAATCAGGTCCTCAACATAAAACATTAAAATGATGAACTTGAAACTGTTTATCTTAGTAATGATAGGATTATTTGTAGGCTTAAGAAATAAGAGTCGTATAAAGCTTGTAATAATATTTCCTACTAGCTTGTTTTATGGTCGGAGTGATTTATAAAGTTTGCATACCAGATTTGGTAGAATTACCATATTCATTTCTTGGTCTAGATAACCATGTAAAAAAGCATTATTTACATAAGTTGATGAAGTATCCAATTTTAGGAAGTAACAATTGCTAGGAATAATCTTAGCTCACGTATAGAGAAAATTTGCCAAAATAATCCAATTCATCATATCCATACTTAACATGATAGACCCATTTAGCACTTATGGAATATTGTCATGAGCATTTAATTCATTTTTCATAGCTTCAATCCAATGCCAAGATTTAATAGTTTGGTTATAAGTTTTAGGCTGTTTTGCGGAGATAAACAATACCTAATGCAGATAAGTGGGGGAAAGAGAACAATATGATAAAATAGAAGAAATAGGATGTGTAATAAAAAATGCTTTTCTATCAAATTTTGGTCATTTGTAATGGATCTTGACGGTTGATAATAGCTACTTTTCTAGTAGTGAATGGAAGTGATTCTTCTAGTAGTGATTTTAGGGGAAGAACTGAAAGGTAGACCCTAGAGTCTACATAATTGATCTTTGGTTTTTAAATCGTGAAAGTAGGTGTAATCCTTGAAGGTTTGTTTGTGAGTCGAGTTTCAGAGTCATCTCACAAGTGTATTTCATGACTCTGAAGTATTTCATTTTCTTTCATTCTCCTTCAAAATCTAATTCACAAACATACCCTAAAAGGTTTAAAGAGTATTATACATTTGAAAGTGATTTAACCCCCAACTACCAAAGGTTATTCTATGTCATTTCATATTATTCTGTTCCTCCTATACATATATAAACCAACAAACAATATACAAATGTAAGAGTTTTATTAACACAACAATGTGGCTGCTTGTGGTGTGTTGTTCAGCTTCCTTCAAATAGTCACAAACATCTATAATATTTATTTTAAACTTGTCAACATGCATTGATTTATATTATTTTTATATGAGAGTCGATAATATTTGATAAATCAATAATGAATGATTCGTTAACAATATAAAAAACATTTACGATATCAGTATTTAAATATTAAATCCTATACTAAATTACATAAGACATATCACATGGGATAGAATCTTCTGAACTATCCAAACTCTTCAAAAATATTAACAGAAGATTCGAGTTCAGGATGTTCCCTTAAAACTAGTGACGCTTGTCCAAACCCTAAGCTGCCACTCTATAAAATCTGCATCACCCTTTCACACCTTCACATCACCGACTCCATTTTCCTTTTATATTAATATCTTCTTCACAAAAATATTCAAGTAAATTACCACTTTCATATCCTGTTTCCAAAACACTTGTTACACCATGCAACTTTTTTTCACACCTTCACATTTTGATTCTTATTATCAGTTCCTTATTAACCACCCTTCTTTTCTCACATCATTCATCTTCTGTTCCTTCTTTCTTATTCTTTTTCATTTCATGCAATGGTGGCAGCAACACCACCATAAACACAAAAGGTTACCCCCTGGTTCCATGGGTTGGTCCTACCTTGGAGAGACCCTCAAGCTCTACACTCAAAACCCAAATTTATTCTTCTCCAACAGGCAGAAATGGTACATACTATATATATATATATATATGTCATTTGGCTTTCATCTTATGCACAATATAGACAACAATTCAAAATCTTGATACAATTTTCATTTGAAGTTGTTATTGATATTTGATGACTCTGATGAATTGTACTTAGGTATGGAGACATATTCAAGACTCATATCCTGGGTTGTCCTTGTGTGATGATATCAAGCCCCAAAGCAGCTAGAACTGTGCTTGTGACTCAAGCACATTTGTTCAAGCCAACATACCCTCCAAGCAAAGAGAAGTTAATAGGTCCAGAGGCTGTTTTTTTTCAGCAAGGTGCATATCACTCCATGCTTAAGAAGTTGGTTCAGGCCTCTTTTTTACCTTCTACTATTAGGAATTCAGTCTCTGATGTTGAACAAATTGTCCTAAAACTGCTCCCAACTTGGGCCAATAGAACCATCAACACCTTACAAGAAATGAAGAGGGTAAGTTATACATTACATGATGAGTTACTTAATCACATAATCACACAACTTAACTAGGAAATATAATAATTACATCATGAATCTCAATGAAAATTTATTGCCTTGTTTTGTTAGTATGCTTTCCAAGTAGCTGCAATCTCGGCCTTTGGTGAAACAAATGAACTTGAAATGGAAGAAATTAGAGAAATGTATAGTTGCTTGGAGAAGGGCTATAATTCTTATCCTTTACATCTTCCTGGAACTTCTTATTGGAAAGCAATGAAGGTAACTAAAATAAAATTCTTTTTTGGTTTAATTATATGTTTTACATTTTTTTTGTGCACTTATTTAGTCAAGAAGAAAAAAGTGGTCCACTCCATATAGTGGAGTATAAGAATAAACGATATATATAAATAGGTCGTTTGCATTTGAATTCATGAACTTTAAGTCATAAACAATAACCTTATTGTTATGCGAGGGCTCACAATCTAATTATATAATAAAGAGTACTCAATTATTTTGAATGCATACTTATGCGCTCAAACGTCCATTTGAATGGAAAACGGAAGGTTTTACAGGCATATCATAAGTGTTTTACATAACTAATATACCTTCCATTTTAATTTCTTACTTTTCAACTTTCAACTCGTAAACTGATCCTGAATGATGTATCTTGGTAACACAGTACTTAACTATTTATTTATTGGTAAAAAAATATGTGAAGGCAAGGACGGTTCTGAATGAGACAATAAAGATGTTAATACATAGAAGAAAGGAAAGCAGGAACCATGGTGGAGGGTTATTGGGAGTTTTGATGAGAGCCAGAAGTCACAATTTATACCAACTCAGTGATTCTCAGATTGCTGATAATCTCATAGGTGTCATATTTGCTGCACATGATACTACAGCAAGTGTTCTAACATGGCTTCTGAAGTTCTTGCATGACAATGCCAATATATTGGAAGCTGTTATGGTCAATATTACACTTTTTCTACTATTTTTTTTCTTTTTATGTTTCTTAATTTTCCTCTTACTCATGATTTTGATTATTATTTTGCTGAATATTTGAACTTACGTAGAGGGAACAGAAAGGAATTAAAAGCAAATTAGCTTCAGAAAATGGTGGACTTTCATGGGATGATACCAGGCACATGCCATTCACAACTCGAGTAATTTCACAATCATAACCGTAATTTAAAACATTGGTATATAAAGGTTGTAATAGAATGCAATTAAAATGAGATTCAGGTAATCCAAGAAACCCTGAGAAGTGCAAGTATACTATCATTCACATTCAGAGAAGCAGTAAAAGACGTTGAGTTGGAAGGTTACACTATTCCTAAAGGTTGGAAGGTTCTTCCACTCTTCAGAACCATTCATCATTCACCTCATTTCTTCCCTCAACCACACAAGTTCGATCCTTCAAGATTCCAGGTAATAATAGTAATAATAATAATAATAATCCATGTAGCTACAACATTGAATTTTGTAATGTAGTAAAAGGATGGAACATTACATTAGGTAATTTAGTAGTAGTCACTTAGTGAAAGAGAAAGAAATGAAAAGAAAGACTTGAGAGCCATGAAATATAGTTGTAAGATGACTTTCAAGCCTTCAATTTTCCTTCTAAAATTCAACTCTCAAACTAATCTTCAACAAAAATACAATACTGCAAAATATCTAAGTTTAAAGGATAACACGTTCAATAAAATCATAAGTCTAGAAGAGTCGTATATTAAGACTGAAATGTTATATCACATAGTGATGTTTGAAGAAGGTAATCTTACCTATAAACAGATAAATTGTTTTCAGGATTTAAATCTATCACTAGGCAGCAACCAAAGATGTGAATTTTGTATTACAATATGATAACTAATATCTCTAAACATTTTGTTCAACAATAGTTGGTATATATAGTTCTAATTAAGAAAATAAACAAGAGTTGTTAAATAAATATGAATTTGAGTTTGGTTATGGAATGTTGTAGGTGCCACCAAGACCAAACACATACTTGCCATTTGGAAATGGAGTTCACTCTTGTCCAGGCAGTGACTTGGCTAAGCTTGAGATTCTTGTTCTCCTCCATCATCTCACAATTTCTTACAGGTTCTTAATTTTCTATTGAATTTCTAGGAGCAACACTTATTGAGAGTGACAATCATATATTCCGAAAGGGATTAGATTGGGGTTATCTTTTATCATGATATGAAGTCATATAGTAATGCAAATGGGAAAGGTTATGACTGGGTCATTTATTGATAGAGTGAAGGATACTTGAATACAAGTCTTATTCATAATGGTGGTTGCTTAAATACTTAGAATATAAGATTACTCCACCTAATTAATGAAGTAGGTGTTTTTGTTGAACTCTTCTTATGGCTTAAGTTATAACATGGGTTTAGTACAAAGAAAAGGCACCTCTCCTGGTTAACCCCTCAATCAATGAGTGAAATACCAAAAAAAAAATGTTGGTATAGTAGTGTAAGTCTATCTAAATCCTCAGAAAGAACAAAAGTTCAATGATTTAACTCTTGGGAGCGACACTTATTGAAATGACAATCACATATTCTGAAAATGATTAGTTCCTTACGTATACAATAAGTAATATTCTTATTAGTACAAAAAAAATCGACAAGTGGGACTTTACACTGAAACAATAGAAATGAGATGTTCTTTAGTTTCACAACCAAACTTGTGAAAGAATTAGGCAAAACTTCATACTCGTAGGACCCTATCAATCATAGAATGATACTTAGGAAAATAAACGTGCCTACTCTTTTGGGATAAATTTTGTTGCCTCATACATACGTATCACTTTGTGTGCTACACGTAAAAAAACAAAATTCTAAATTATTTAATTTAAACCTATAATAGCTTAATGATTTTTAACCAGCTAGATTATATAACATATGGGGTGGCATTACTTGTGAAATAACATATTTGGTCCTTCTTTAAATTTATAATTGGGAAAGTTAATCTTAAACTTGTTATCTATAACTTTGTTATAAAAATTCTCTATCCAAGACTCTAAGTGATCAATAATTGATGAATACAAGATAAAATGAACTCATACTTAATACTTCAAACCCTAAGAAAACTTAGGAGAATATACATTAAATAAACTATTTAAAAAATAGTATGTCCAATAGTTTGGTACGATATTAAGATCAGCAATAGTTATAAGGTTAATATTCAAATCCTAGAAACAATACTATATATCCTCTTCAGACTCCACTAAGTTAGCCACTACCCGTTTATCCTCTAGCCTATTGAGTCAACAAGTGTGGTACAATTTTAAAGCATTGTAATATATATTTATTTATCTATCTATTTGAATCATAAAAAAATTATTCCAGGCAATTTGCCACCTTGATCAAATGACAGATTCACATGTGGATTGCTACTAAAAATGACAAACTTAATGGGACATGGATTACCTATAATGACTAATAATGTCTCATTCTCTATCTCGGGTCAATCACATATTATCATATAAATAAAATAAAAAATTTAAAAATACAAACTAATATTCTGATTGGCTCATGATAGTGAATGAAACACCATTCTGGCCGATGATCTTCATCCAACATATTATTATTGTTAGTAGTTAGGTGTCAATTTTCAAAGGAACAAGTTTTACTCAAAACCACACACAGCTCTGCACAATTACACACGACATCATATTTCTCCTTGTCCTAATTTGGAACGTGACTCTGACCCACTTCCTAATTTTTCTCTTACAATCCAAACACATTAGTTCGAGAACATTGCACTAATCCCATCAGACAAAATACATTTCGTTCATGAAATTGACACATTACAAAGGAAAATTGGTTTTATAGTCATGTGATTAAAAGCATTGTATGACTTTAGCTGTTAATAATCTTTAGCTAATGTTTAAAGTTTTATAATTTTTTTTCTTAAAAGTTTAGTAGATATAACATGTAACACTCAATTTTGATAAGTGATGTAGAAGAGTAAGGATTGAAATTAATGATTTTCCGAAAATGTAAATTTATCATACAGATTTTGTCAAATTTGTACCCATCTTAGTTTTGATTGTATGCTTTAGGTGGCAAGTGGTGGGAAATGAAGATGGAATACAATATGGTCCTTTTCCAGTACCAAAACATGGATTACCATTAAAGATAACCCAGAGGAAGAAGATATTTACCTAAAGTTGCAAATTTCAAACTAATAAAGGAAGTTCAGATTCATAAAATGTTAAGAAAGTGGACCAAATCAATTTGTTCCTTGTGAAGATAATCATTGTTGACTTTTCTTTTTTCTTTTTTCTTTTGTAGTAGAGATTCTCCTTCTATGTTATAGGCCATTGATAGGATGGATATAGCTACCACTGATTACACTGTATGATCAAGATCTGTGTGTACAAATATTTGTGCAAAAAAATGTACAAGTGAATAAGATATTTTCAAAATGAAATGAAAATATGTGATTCTGGATACTTGAAGATAAGTGTGCAGATTATGTTAAATAACTTGATTTGATAATTGCTGGAATAAGAAAATTTGTATTAATTATGAACCTGTGTCTATGTTGTATAGGATCAATGTGGTTATAGATAAGATATGGTGAAGAAAGCTTTTATGTTGTATACTTAGACTATGCCAGATCCACATAAAGTTATAGTTCTCCACAAACCTTGATAACCCTTCTTATTACTAAGCAAAAGTTATAATTGGTGATAAGGATACACTTTAATTTCTTAGTAGTTCATAGTTTTAAATTGTGATTTCAATCAATTATGCATATAATCAAGAAAGGTCACATTGAATCCTCCTGTATCGTATTAGGGTAAGGTTAAAGATTTAATTTTTGGAAGCAACATTTGTAATGTAAGACAACTATATACTCAAAAGAAAGTTTGATTTTTGGAAGCAACATTTGTAAGGAAAGATAACTATATACTCGAAAGAAAATTAGTTCCTTATATAAAGATTTTTAGACACAATTGTATGTATAGATTGTTAATGGATTTGTTGGTTGTGTCAGACAAAACCAAATATGTTAAAATCTCTTGTCATTCCATGATTTTGCTTTTGTTAACCTAGAAATCAACTCTCCACTAACATATTCTTTGGACACAAATTCTTCCAACTATTTTCTGATAAGATGCTATGCTTTGTCTCATGTTAACTTTCATGATAAGCTATGAAAGATCCATGATGTTCAAACAATGCCGACCGCTTGTGTTGCCAGTTATTTTCTGAATCTTTTACAATTCATGTGATATTGGACCAGTCCAGCAGTGACTAGAATAGATCATTGGGTTGACGTGTGCTGCAAGTCTGTATGTTGAGTCTGCACAGATTTGAAGGGAGAAATGTTATCAGTCTAAAATCTTGGTTTTAACATAGAAAATGAGAGAGAACAATGACTCAACTTCTTTATTTAAGCAAACACAACTTTCTCCACATGTTTATCATGAAGCTATGTTAATCTGGTAAAACATTTTGTCTCACTAAAGTTATTGAGCGAAAGCAAAATATTTAGTAGTATATTATGAAATTGGTTTATGTATCCCTTGTTATTATGAATTAACTATTCCAAAAACACTAGCTGTTAGCAAAAGTTTGTGATTTATATCTAAATCTAACATGTTCCCTCCTGCCATGGGCACATACATCAGGCTTGAAGCATGACAATGCACATGCCAAAACAATTTTATGTTTCAGTTCAACTTCTTTTTTAATTTAAAAGAATGGGGCAACAAAGATCGAAATCCTAAGTCCTAACCACACGATCGTAAAGGCTCTGAACCATGTCAGCAATCCACTATTATAATAAAAACTTCAGCTTTTAGGTGAAGTTGCATGACTAATTTCACATCTAATACTTTCCTAGATCATTAAAAGGGTGAGCCAAGGTGTATTGGTAAGGTTGCCAGTCTTACGACTTGGAGGTCATGAGTTCAAATACTGGAAACTGCAGCTTTGTACACTAGGCCGCCTCTCACTTTCTAAGATCATTGATTCCTACATGCATCATATAGACATAATAAAGTAACTGAACTTGTTAATAATTTATTCTGTAAGTGTCTGATCACCTGAGCAAAAGCCATAGCGGAGATGAGCTAATATATCCCTCTTTAAGTAATTTACATAAAAGTCAATAAACATGATTTATGATAGAGCATTATGACATACTCTGATCCATGTAGCCAACCCCACCAACTGGGATAAGGCTTGGTTGTTTTATGTAATCTACATAACACTATACATGTTAGTGTGCTTGGGAGGGGATGGAGGCCAAATTATACAACCTAATTAATGATTTCGGTTGCATAAAGTTAAAGGTAGGACATACCAAATACCAGTAATCTTTAACAGATATCAATTCCATTGTCCAAGCTTCGAGCCAGACAGCTTTATATTTACTAAAATCCCACACCAACTAATAATTCATCATCTGGCTTTTCCCCAGCCTTCTTCAATTTCGCATGTAGAACAAGAACAAAAATGAAGTTAAAGCTGTGAGTGAGATGTACCAATATCAGTAAACTTTCTCAAATGTCAAGTTCACTGCATATTCCAAGCTTTGAGCAACACAGATTTATATTACTAAAATTCCGCACCAACTAAAAAATCATCATCTGTCTTGTCCCCAGCCTTCTTCATTTTTCTATGTAGATCAAGAAGTAAATATCCAAGCCGCTCAAATTGAGAATGCGACTTATCACCAACTACAAATACTTGCACTATATTGCCTACTTCAATCCAACTACAACCTGGCTGTTTCTTTAACCCCTTGTCCTTCATTTTCATCCTGACATTGGCAGCTTCTTTCCACTTCCCTACTGAAGCATACATATTTGAAATTGATAAATAAGTTCCTGCGTTGTCTGGTTCAATTTTCAAAATGTTCTTAGCAACAAGCTTCCCGATACCTTCGTTTCCATGCACATTACATCCTGCTAGGAGAGCTCCCCAAACAGACAATGAAGCCTCTTTCCCAAGTCTCTCAATGATATTGTAAGCTTCTTTCAGCCTTCCTGCCCGGCCACAAAGATCAATCAAACATGCGTAGTGGTCTTCTCTGACTTGTATACATCTGTTTTTTAGAAGCTCGTCGAAGTATTTAAGGCCCTCCTCGACTAAACCAGCATGACTGCAAGCTGTGAGAAGTCCAACAAAGGTGACATCATTAGCTTGGAAACCAAATTCTTGCATTTCATTATATAGGTTAATTGCCTCCTTGCCATATCCATGGTGTGCATAGGCGGCAATCATACCATTCCAAGATATCAAATCCCTTTGGCTTAATAAACCATCATCAAACATCTTCCTAGCAATATGCAGCTCTCCACATTTTGAGTACATATTTATCAGCGCGGATACAACATATGCGCTATCCTGAAAAACTGTTTTACTTATTAGTTGATGAATTTGTTGTCCCTCAGTAAGACCAGCTAAGTCGCTACAAGCACCTAACATTGTCACGAAGGTTCCAGTGTTAGGTTTTAATCCATCGTCATGAGCTTGCATTTTGTTAAATATTTTCAACGCTTCTTCACTTAGGCCATGTTGCACATACCCTGTCATCATCGCAGTCCAAGTAATGACATTCTTTTGTGCCATTTTATCAAATAACTTTTCTGCACGATTCAAGTCCCCATTCTGAATGAAACCAGTGATCATTGTATTCCATGAAGGCATGTCCCTCTCGGGCATTCTCTCAAACAACTCTAGAGCCTCATCCAATCTCCTATTTTGCGCATAACCCGTGATCATTGCATTCCACGAAACCACATTACGGACAGGCATCCTATCAAAAAGTACCCGAGCATCATCAATTCTCCCACTTTTAGACAACCCTGTGACCATAGTAGTCCACGAAATCACATCCCTTTCCTGCATCTTATTAAAAAGCCTCTGTGCATCCTCAACCCTCCCACACTGTGCCAATGCCGTTATGATTGTATTCCACGACACCAGATTCCTCTCTGGCATCCTCCTAAACAAATCCAAAGCCATCTGGGTTTGGCCATTTCGCGCATACCCATCAACCATCGTGTTCCAAGACACAACATTCCTCATCGGCATCTCATAAAACAACCTCTCAGCTTCCTTAATTTGATTAAACTTGATGTACCCACCGACCATAGCAGTCCAAGTGACCACATTTTTCTTCGAATCTAGTCTATCAAAGAGCTTCCTTGCTTCTTTAATCAAACCACACTTGATGTACCCACTTATCATTGTAGTCCACAAACCAATGTCCCGTTGAGACATTTCATCAAACAACTTGCGTGCATGGTCAATTTTCCCTTCCCTGCAAAGGCTTGAGATGGAAGAATTGCAGCGTTTAATGTCAACACTTAGACTAATTGTGGATGCTAATCTGATTGTAAGAGTGTTTATGATTGGTGGGTGATTGTAAGAGTGCTTAGAAATATGCAACAAAGTGAATGATAAATGATATAGATTCTTCATTGTTGAGTCAGTGAGTATCAGAGGAATGAGATATATAGTGCATAATCACTGGGTTACGAAATCATGGTTTTTAGACAAAAAGGCATACAATAAATTATTTCTCCATACTATAATATCATTTATCTCATTTCACTAATATATAGTATGATAAGTGTACTATTTTATTTAAGAAAAAAATGATTGAAAATGATATATATTATATTTTTACTGTTAGAAAGAAATAACTAATCTCTTTATACGAGAAGTGATTTATTATTCTTCAACATAAACTACATCATTCCTTTTTCTTTTTGATTGATTTGTATAAATCATTCAAATATTATATGTTTTCATTTAAAGTTCAGTTTTTTTTAATAAAAATAGTAAATCTAATACAATTTTAAGTAAAAAAATATCTATTTTAAAATAATAAGTTTAGTACTTTGGTAAAGTGCTGAATTCTCATAAAAATATATAAATCAATAATAAAATATTAATTAATAAATAATAAAACTTGTAATCTTGATTTAACATCTGAGTTCATATTTTCACCTTGGTCTCACTCCAATGCATGGATTTTTGTTGTTTGATCCAATATAATTGTGGTCATCATGGTCCTGCCATGTTTTCTTCTGCTTTAACTCATCTTATTTATTCTCGCATAATTCCTTTGAGAGGCCTTGTCCACCGAACACGTCTTTCACTCTCTTTTGCATAATGTGGCACCTCGACTAAGAGCCATCTACTAATTGTTGAGTACAAGCGATCAATCAAATAGAATAAGACTCTAAGGAAAAGAGAAAATAATATAATGAAATTGGTAATGAGTTTCAACCATATGTGTCTATGTCTCGGGAGCGCTGAGCGACTACCAATATATATTATTAGAGAATAAATATTACAATATCTAACACACCAATGAGTCCAAGTGCAAGTGCCCATCGAGTATTTCTATTTAGTGCGATGCTTATATTTGGTGCATGTTATAAGAAAAAATTGAGTCCAATATATAACGTTAATCACTTTATTTCATTTCACTAATCTAGAATTAATACAATAACATATTTGAATCATCCGATTCCGTAATCATATGGGGGTATTTCTCATACCTAACAACGTCCAATAATGAAATCTTGAATGGACAGATACCATCCATCTCTGTGAATTAAATATGCAAGGCCTCACTATCAACATATATAGAAGGGACAATGAACAGATATCATACAATATAATAACTTTTGTTTTAATATATCATTAGTCAATTACATGATTTAATACAATAAATACATGTCCATATGCAAGAATGCAAATATCACATATTTTCTTCTCCTTTCCTTTCCTCTTCTCTAATCTCATCCCTCTCCAATTAGTGTGATTTTCTGAAGATGGACACAATCAAACATTTAGAGAATTTTTAAAATTATTATTATTGTAACTTAATTTTAAATGAATTTAATTTTTATTACAATTTCCCAATCACAATTTTTTTTATCCCAACTTAAAATCTGCATCCAAAGATTAAAAAAATATGCTCATTAAATCAATTGAATTTTTATTATAAAAGTTTACAATTACAATTTAAAATTCAATTTCAAAAAAATGCTCTGATCAATACAAAAAATTAGACTCAATATGATTTTTTTTATACTTGCACGGCCAATGTGTATCATATACGTCCATGGCCTACTCTGTTGACAAGTCGTTTACGCGCAAAACGACGTCTCCCAAACCAGAAGTCGTCTACCTTGAATAAGACGTCATCCAAGCTAGAAGTCGTCCTGGCTCAAACCAACTTCTCTACACGGTGAAGTCTTTCTTCTCCAAACCGGCTTCTTTATAGTAAAAGGTTACCGATAACGAAATCAACGGCTCAGATCAACCACATTATAATCCAACGGCTATACACGGTTCAGTCCAAACCAAAGTGAAGTTGACAATTTAGAATTTGTCATATATGTATGCATGTGTGGATTCCATAATCATAAGGGGACCCTATACTTATTTTCATACCTAACATAGTCCAAATAATTGAAATCTTGAACCAACGGGTAACCCTACGTAAATTGAATATGCAAGCCCCACTATCAACATATATACAAGAGCAAATGTCACATATTTTCTTCTCATCCCTTCTCCCATTAGTGTGAACTGTGACACCTAACCCTTCTTCTGAAGATGGACACAATCACTTGTATACTTCTCTTTCTTTTCACCTTCACCTTTCTTCACAAACTTCATTCACTCTTCTTCAAAACCACCAATACAAATAATCACAAGCTTCCACCAGGACCAGTTGGTGTTCCCATCTTTGGAAATCTACTCCAACTAGGTCAAAAGCCCCACCAAACCATGGCCAACCTAGCCAAGATTCATGGACCAATTATGTCTCTGAAACTAGGCCAAATAACAACCATAGTCATGTCTTCACCTGACACAGCCAAAGGGGTGCTTCAAACCAATGATCAATTTATGTCAAATAGAAAAATCCCTGATTCTATGAAAGCTGCTAACCATGACCAATACAGCATACCCTTCATGCCAGTTTCTCCACGTTGGAGAGAACTAAGGAAGATATGCAATGGCCAATTATTCTCAAACAAGAATCTTGATGCTAGTAAAGAGCTTAGGGCAAAGAAGGTAGGGCAACTTTTCAATGAAATATGTAAATATAGCTTGAAGGGTGAGGCTGTGGATGTTGGAAGGTTATCTTTTAAGACTACAATAAATTTGTTGTCAAACACAATTTACTCACAGGATTTGATTGAGTCTGTGAGTGAAGCTGGTGAGTTCAAGGAATTGGTGGCTAATATTATGAAAGAAATTGGAAGACCAAACTTGGCTGATTGTTTTCCAGTGTTGAAGATTGTTGATCCTCATGGTATCAGGAGAAGAACAGGTAAGTACCGAGGCTCGGTCCAATGAAAAATTATCACTTAGTTAAAAACAAAAATATTAAAAATACATTTTAATATTTTATATTACTTAGAGGTTATTGATTGACTAAAAGATATCGAGACATAGTGATTTCGAGATAAAGGATTTCATTCTCGGTCTAAGATATGTTTCATGTACCCTTTCATTTTTATTAGTCAGAAAATATATAGTTAATTCACTAGAAGATATGTTTCTTTCATCTACTTTGTTGTATAGGTGTAGGAGAAGATAAAATAGATTCTATTTTTCAAACATCATATACCAAAATGCAGACATTTCTGTGCAGGTACTTACTTTTGGAAATTGTTGAACATCTTCAAGTCCTTGGTTAAGGAGCGATTGAAGCAAAGGAAAGAAAGTGGTTACTGTAGTAGAAAGGACATGTTAGATTCCTTGCTCAATAATGCTGAAGATAATGGCCAACAAATGTATAAAGATATGATTGAACGTTTATCATTGGTATTTCCTCCCTTACCCTATTATCATTTCCTTTTTGTCACTTTGCTAAATCACTATACCCTTAGATTTTAGGACCATTTCTTGATATTTAATTGCAACCAGACAGAGACAAATGAAGAAGATTTTTGCATATCTAAGAAAGAATTAGTCGAAAATATTTGATAGAGAAACATCATTGTCCCTTGTTTTATTATATATTTGAGAAAATACAATGAATAAAACATAAAAAATTAATTATAAAGATTAAAACCAAAATTTGACATATTTCTAGGTAAAAATATATTTAAATATGACTAAATAAAATAAGGTTCAAATCAAATACCATTTTTGTACTAACTATAAGTTCTTGTTAGGACTTGTTTGTTGCAGGAACTGATACAATTACATCTACTGTAGAATGGGCAATGGCAGAATTGCTTCAAAACCCAAATATCATGTCAAAAGCAAAAGTAGAGTTAGAAGAAATTATTGGCAAAAATAACCTAATTGAAGAATCAGACATTGCCAAATTACCTTATTTGCATGCAATAATAAAAGAGACTTTTAGGTTACACCCAGCAGCTCCACTTTTACTCCCTAGAGTAACTAAAGTCGATGTTGAGATGAACAACTATATAGTCCCAAAGGGTGCACAAATATTAGTTAATGTTTGGGCTATAGGAAGGGATCCAAATTTGTGGGATAACCCTAATTTGTTTTCACCTGAAAGGTTTTTGGGTTCAGAAATTGATGTTAAAGGTACAAATTTTGAGTTGATACCTTTTGGTGGTGGGAGAAGAATATGTCCTGGTATGTCATATGCAATTAGGATGTTGTTCTTGATATTGGGTTTGTTTATTAACTCCTTTGATTGGAAGCTTGAAGATGGAATTGAACTAGATGATATGGATATGGATGAAAAGTTTGGGTTAACCCTAGAGAAGGCTCAACCAGTTAGAGTTATTCCAATCAAAGCCAACAATGGGGTACGAGTTTAAAATGTACGCATCGTCATTGTAAAGTTTTTTACACTGTCAACACATTATTCACCTATTTAATGGTGGTGGTGGATGATTTATTAACAGTGTAAAACACATTATTAGTGTGTACATGTTAAATCCTTGTGGTAATGGAGAGTTTAGATAAGACAATATTGCAACCATTATAAAAGTTGTGGAGTGGAATTTAAAGCATATTAGGAGAACTTGTGTAGTCCATTATGTATTATGGATGTGAAACTTAAAGATCAATGACTTATATTGATTAGGAGTGAATAGTGAAGATTGTTAATGTTGAACTTATTTTATATTTGGTGGTTTTGTTTATATTTAAATTTGTAAAACAAGTATATTATTAATTAATGTGCAGTTCTTTATATTTTTATGATTTAAAAGCTAGGCAATGTCAGTACAAAGTTTTTTATACTGTCAGCATATCATTTACGAATAATTTATATTATTTTTGTTTGTTTTGAGAGTCAATAATAATTAATATATGAATGATTTGTTGATAGTGTAAAAAATATTACACAGTAAGTATATATATATTAAATCTTATTTTTAAAAGCATGAGTTAATTACGTGTTTAATATATAAGTAACAGTAATAAATTGACAGTTGCCTCTATAAAAAATAACAAAACAAATGGAAGCAGAGAAAATCTCTTACATTAAAAAAGAAAAAGTTAGATAACAAAAAATGAAATCTTACATTAAATAATCTGAAATCTTGTGTCACTTATTAGATAACAAAAATGAAGCAAAAGTAAGATAAAAAGTTAGTTAGGAAAAAAGCATCAAAGCCACCGTCAATTAAAACAAATAAAACTTGTGAACTTGTATTTAGTTCACTTCCATAAGTGGAAGCATTTTTCTAACTGGAAATGGTTGGCTATCGAGTAAAATTTCATTTTCATTTTTTCGATAAATATAAATATTTACACATAATCAATGTATCATGTCACATTTATTTATATTGTTTTTATTTATGAGTTAGTAATAATTAATAAATAATAGATAATACAGTAACATCCATACTTATATCTTTTATATTTATCAATTCCTATTTTGCAAAAGAGGGTGTTGATTAAATTCTAACAAAACCTGCATTGTTATCAATACTCTAGATTAATTTATATATTATAATAAATAAATATATTTATAATATAAATATTATTTTTGGATTGAAGTGATTCATTACAAACAACTATCAACTGGTTGTGACTAGAAAGGTACCATAGAATTTCATATATGGGCTTTGATAAATAATAAAAAAAGTGAAAAAGAGCTATAAACTAAATATAAAGAAATTAAATAAAAAAGTTTAAGTCTTTGAGATAAAAAAACAAATAAAAATTTAATATTTCTAGAGATTAAATCATAATATATCACATTTTATGTAAATTGTAATATTTTTTAGACATTCAGCCCACAATTATCTACATTGCCAGTATAAATGCTTGCTGGTTTTACAGGTGGATAAATAGCTTAAAATTTTAGATTTTAATATCTATATATTATTAGTATACTTTTATTTAAAATTAATAATAATTAATATATAAATAATAAATATATGTCGAGAATATAAAAAATAATTATATTCACAATATATAGATATTAAATGTAAAAAAAATTCTAGCAAGTATAATTGGCTTAGAAGACGAGGAGTTGAGAATAGGGAGAAGATTTTGTATTTTTTTTATTGTTTTAATAATGAATAATTGAAATAAATCATTAAATAACTTTTCTATCTTTGTCTTCTATTACTTCTAGGGGTGGCAATATGGGTCAGGTTGGGCCGCCCCAGTCTACCGTTGGCCCGCCAAAATATGACCTGGCCTGACCCGACCCTTATTGCTAAAAGGACTCAAAATGGCGGCCCGACCCATATTTGGCAGGGCTGACCCATTTTTTTAATGTTTAAAACACATTAAAGTTTTTAGACAAAAATAAATAATCATCGGGTCTCATTAATGTCTTTTAAAACAAAACATCACAAACAAAAGTCCACAATATCATAAAGTCTTAGTTTAAAATTTGTAAATTCTAAACAACAAGTCAACATAGTCTTAAACTTTTAGACTCTTAGTTCACACTAAAGCTTCTAGTTCCTAAGTTTTAAATATTAGATGCTTTGTTGGAAAAAAATGTCTCAACTTTTCTATTATTACTACCAATGTCTTTCAAATCTTCATATTCATTATGTATATGATTAAATTAATATATGGTTATAAAAATTATTAACTAACAAATAAATGATAGCTACATTGAAAAAATAATTTTTCTTCACAAACAAAACCATTCAACCAATTCCGAGCACAAATCAAAGCTTCCACATTTTTGAATAAAAGTCGAGTTCTATACTTGTTAAGAACATTGAACCAATGCTAAATGTAGATTCAGATGCAACAGTTATAATATGAATGCAAAGCTAGAAAGGGAGGTTGATCACTTTTTCTAAATAAAAAAGAGGCACTGAAAATAAGTATTATATGTGGGTCAATGATATTTGTATATGTACTACAGACTACTTGCTTAGACATTTATTAGTGTAGTGAAAATAAGTACTATATGTGGGTAAAATATATTGAAATAAAATGTGTATGGTGATTGACATACAAGTATTTGTAACAAATTATTGGATTAAATACTATATTTATGCATTATGATATGTAACAAATAATATTTAAACCTTTTTTCCTTTTTAATGTTGACCGACCCCCGTGGCCCATCTAAAAATGGGCTTCTAAACTGGGCTGAATTTGGGTTTTTGAGCTAAAATCTTCAACCCGGTCTGCTAAAAATACCTATCCGAATGGACCGGTCCATCGAGCCAAGCACATATTGCCATCCCTGATTACTTCTAAATAGATGAAAGTTGCCCATATTAGGCAATAACATGCACACATTAGATGAGTCAAACTAAAGCATTTTACTTAAGGGAATGAAGTATCTCCTGGTATTAGGAGATAAGTTATCTCCTCCTGCCAGTGAAATCATGACATGTGCCATGTTTCATCATTTTCTATAAAAATATTTTTAAAAATAAACAAAATAGCACACATGTCACATTTTTATTGGCTAGGAAAGATAAGTTATCTCCTAATATGATATAAGGAGATACATTATTCTCTTTACTTAATTAATGAATCAAAATCAATTTTTTAATTTAAAGCTCAAGGTGTATATTAGATGAACTTTGCAGAATAATTGGTCAAGAAAAATAAAATATATCTTTATCATAAAACCAATATTATAAGAGAGAAAAAACGTGTATGGAAGAGTTTTTTCTACTATTTATATTTACTTATCATTGACTCTTAAATATAATAATACAAATGAATGGTAGATGATAAATCAATTATATTTAAATTTTTGCACTAATAGTATTTGGAATGGCGATAGGGTGAGTCGGGTTGTGCTTACCCAACTCTGAACCCGAAATCCAAAACACGAACCCGAATTAAGCGGGTTAAAAATAATAATATTATCTCTGAACCAACGAGAACCAGGTCGAAACATGTATTTATATATATGATATATATATAGGTTTTATATACGTAATATTGTAATTATATATATATATTAATTGAGTTCGGGGTAAGGTATCAACTATACCAAACTCAAATCCGAAAGTTGAACTCGGGTAAAATCCAAACCCAATCACGTCGGATTTCCCATTAAATTCGGGTTGTGTTTAGATGGCTACCTACGAGTTTAGTTTTAATTGTCATTCCTAATGGTACATATATATTATTACAACCATATTATAAAACCTAAGGCATACATCAAATGAGGAGAGTTTCCCCCTAAGCAAAGTCTCGGGTTCGAGTCTTGTGGATAAAAAATATCCGCTAAGAGAGTTAGCCTCACATACCTATAAATGTTTCCAACTCGAATAAGATTGTGAGATACTGGTGTGAAACCAAAAAAAGAAGAAGGAGATCTCTCATATAAAGTTTAACTCCTTCAATTGTCCAATAAAAGGAGATCACATCATATATAATTATATTTTATTAATATCTCTTTTCATTTTTTGAAACACAATGAAGTAGAATATTGGATTAGCTTTTTTTCTTTTTAATTTTAAATAAAACGTTTGATTGGCTTTCTAGGTTAATCCAATTTAACTCCCACAATTTTTTTTACAATTAGAAGCAATTAAATTCCTCATTCAATTAAGAGTATAATCAATGTCATCAAGCCCAATCAACTTTTGAATAGTGACATCCAATACTCATCTCATTGTATAAAAGAGTTTTATATATGAGAAAAAGGTGTATACACAGACATATAAGAAATTTTTATACTGTCATTATATTGTTTATTATTCATTTTCAATCGTCATTGACTTTTCAAAAAAATATTCTAAATGAATAATGGATTGTACTGTAAATATTTTACATAATCACTATATAGATTTAACATTCTTTATATATATATGATTTAATATTATACTGTCACTTTACATTAACATTGTATAGATTTTAAACTTGTTATTCATTTTCGATCGTCATCGACTTTATACTAGCATTGTATAGATTTTAAAATTATATATATATATATGTGATGTATGTATGTATAGATATATATAATATATATGAATGTGAAAGTTTACATTGTGCAGCACTCATGGTAGAAAAGCTAGAAACCTTCTCCGCAGAAGAAAATCGAATCAAAATCCATTAGCATCACCATCATAGAAAATCGTAATCTCCGACGGTATAAATGGCGTCTCCGGCGCCGGAATCAATCTTTCTCGAAGACTTCGGCCAGACGGTGGACCTAACCCGCCGCATCCGCGAGGTCCTACTCAACTACCCTGAAGGAACCACTGTCCTCAAGGAGCTCATTCAAAACGCCGATGATGCCGGCGCCACCAGGGTTTCCCTTTGTCTCGACCGCCGCTCCCACGGCCGCGATTCCCTTCTTTCTGATTCGCTGTCGCAGTGGCAGGGCCCGGCGCTGTTGGCATTCAACGACGCAAGTTTCACGGAAGAGGATTTTGTTAGTATCTCGAAGATCGGTGGGAGTAGTAAGCAAGGACAATCTTGGAAAACCGGCCGGTTTGGGTAATTTCGATGATTTCTCCGATTTCAGCGTTGGTTTGATTGATATTCTTGAGTTGAATTATGACTTAGTTGATTATTGGTTATGTTTCTGTTGAGTTTGATGGTAGAGACTAAAGAATCAAAGCTAGGAATTAATTTTGAAGTTGTTGTAGTTAGTGGTGCTAGATATGTTTATTGATTAAGAAGTTGCTTTATTATAGTTTGAATGTTTTTGGTATTGTATGCATGTTTTGAGTATATTTTACCATAGCACTTTTTGCTGTCTTTTTATTTTCATCTGAAAGTCAACTATAAGAAGATAAACTGGGTTTTCTTTCCATACTACAATGGTGAGAGTTCTGATATTTGAGAGTGGCATGTTAGAATGTCATGACGGATTATATTATACATGATTATATATGATATGTTTTAGTAATCAACATTCACTTTCTTTTTCTATATTCTATTTGTGTAAATGTTTTTCATTTTACCATGAGGGGATGGACCTCGACGTAGCTGTATTGTTGATTGCCTTGTAACCTTGAGATCGTGAGTTCAAATTCTGGTTATAACCTCTGCCCTGGAGGGGGTGAAGCTGTGCACTTACCACCCTTTTAGCATTACCATTATATTTGGGTTACTTGTATTTTCCTAATTCATGTCTTCATTTTTGTTGTATGTGTTTTTTAGGGTCGGCTTCAACTCAGTGTACCATTTGACAGATCTCCCCTCCTTTGTCAGTGGCAAATATGTAGTATTATTTGATCCTCAGGGTGTTTATCTTCCAAGAGTTTCTGCAGCAAATCCTGGGAAGCGGATTGACTTCACCAGTTCATCTGCCCTCTCCTACTGTATGGACCAGTTCTCTCCCTATTGTGCTTTTGGGTGTGACATGCAAAATCCTTTTGCTGGAACTTTGTTCCGTTTTCCTTTGAGGAATGCCGATCAGGCAGCCAGAAGTAAGCTCTCAAGGCAAGCATATTCACCAGAAGACATTTCCTCCATGTTTGTTCAGCTCTTTGAAGAAGGAGTTTTGACGCTTCTCTTTTTGAAGAGTGTGCTGTGCATTGAAATTTATGTGTGGGATGCTGGAGAACCTGAACCAAAGAAAATTCATTCATGTTCTGTTAGTTCAGTAACTGATGACACAGTTTGTCACCGCCAGGCACTGCTTAGATTGTCTAGGTGCTTAAATACCACTAGTGAAATGGATGCATTCTCATTGGATTTCTCAACCGAGGCAGTATGTGGAGTTGAAACTGAGAGGAAAACAGACAGATTTTATGTGGTGCAAACCATGGCCCCAGCCTCTAGCAGGATTGGTTCTTTTGCTAGTACTGCATCCAAAGAATATGACATTCACTTGCTGCCATGGGCATCAGTCGCAGCATGCATTTCAGATAATTCACTGAATGTAATTTGCAATATCTTATACTCATGTTTTTATTTCTTTGTCGTTTTCTGTTGCCCTAGCTCCCTCTCAACCACAGAGAGGGGAGGGTGGTTTGCTGCGAATGTGAACACTGTTGAAAGTAGTGTCCAGTTGTGCTCCATTTTTGGTTTATCCAGCACATCAATCAATATGACCACAACTTTTGATAAAAATTAGGGATACATCTAGTTCAAGTTTATAATTATGATATCTTATTATTATTATTATTATTATCATCAACTAGGCATTTAGTAGAACTTATTCTTGACGTGGTAGGTCTTTAAATAAGATGCAATCGAAGTGATAAACTCAACCCATGACCAAGATATTCCATGTGTAATTTCATTGAGAAAGTTGGGCTTCAGTCTTTTACAGGCACTGTAGCCTGTGACACTGCCATCTAGTTATATGTCAGAATGATGTCATATTGCAATCTGGGGAACTATATTCTCCAACTTCATGTACAGGGTACCACTGCTCTATTGACAGTATTTTGCTTTGCCATTTTGGTACCAAACTGAAGTGCTTCCACTAGATCTCTTTGCAATATGTTAACTCGTTGCACGAGGCACTTCATCCCTTCCCTTCTAAACTAGTTGTTGAGCTCAAGCAACCTACAAAATTTCTTCAATTTGGCAAGAAGCGGCCAAACCCTATTGGAGATCATACCATACCACAAGTCACTAGGTTTAAGTATCTTGGATAACTCATACAATACGAGTGTAAATTGTGGGTGATGTAAATCATACTAGCATAGGATTCAAGTGGGATGGATGAAATGGCTAAGTGCCCTAGGTGTAATATGTGCTACTCAAGCTTAAGGAGAAACTTTACCGCACATCTATAACCGCAATGTTATGAGACTGAATGTTGGGTGGTAAAATATCAATTGGAAAATAAACTCAGTATAGCAGATATGAGAACGTTGTGTTGGATGAATGGACATATTATCCAAGATAAGATTAAGAATAAATGCATTAGGGAGAAAGTTGGGGTAGCTCCTATTGTAGAAAAGATGGTAGAGTCACTTTAGGTGGTTTGGGCATGTGAGGAAGATACTATTAGAAACTCCCAATAAGAAGAGTAGATCAAATGAATGTTATTCCAATTTCTAGAGGCATAGGAAGGTCAAAAGAAGCCATAAGCGAAACGATTAGGAGACATTTAGAGATCGATGTACATGATTTATGATATGACGTCGTTCGATCCTTATAGCCGACCTAATCTAGTGTGACTAAGCCTTGTTTGTTGCTGCAGTAAATGAAGTGAGTGGATCCTTTTCAAATACCAACATGACTAAGTCAAACCCTTTAAGTCATATAAGTGTTTTGATGAGTGAGCACTAGATACACTAATAAGAGACTGTCTTGTGGTCTGAGCTACCAAGGGAAGAGAAAAATGTATATTCCTGAAACTTTAAATCTCTTATATATTTGAAACCCCTTAATATAGGGCAGAAGTCTCAATACAACAGAAAATATTGCTCTTAAGAGTATTGGTCATTATCATCCCTAAAAAGCTAATTGAAAGACAAAAGGAAATAAAACAAAAAACTAAAGCTGCTACACTAATTTAGCCACTTTATGACATGAATGGTATGCTAATTCTTTAAATAAGTTGCAGAAGGGAAGTAAAAATTGAAGGCTTGTCCAGGCCTTCATGGTGACACTGAGAGTGGCCCTCCATAAGTAACCACTTTTCTTGCATCTGACTTATTAAATAAAAGATGGCACACAACTGGTGGCCCTTTAGTTTGGTGAAAGGACAATTGCAGTGTAAATTAAAATTTCCACTTGTTTTTATGCTGTTCTTCATTGATGTTTTATCTCCATGGTTGATGCCTGATATTGCCATGTATGATTTTTGCAGAACAGTGTTCTCAGGACTGGTCAGGCATTCTGCTTTCTCCCACTGCCTGTTAGAACTGGACTTAGTGTACAAGTCAATGGATTCTTTGAGGTCTCATCGAATCGCCGTGGCATTTGGTATGGAGATGACATGGACAGAAGTGGAAAAGTTCGTTCTAACTGGAATAGGCTTCTTCTGGAAGATGTTGTTGCCCCAGCTTTTATACATATGTTGCTTGGTGTGAAAGATTTACTAGGGCCAACAGGCATTTACTATTCATTATGGCCCGTTGGTTCTTTTGAAGAGCCATGGGACCTATTGGTTCAACCAATATACAAGAACATTGGTAATGCTGCAGTTTTGCATTCAGATCTCGATGGTGGAAGATGGGTATCACCAAGTCAAGCCTTTCTTCATGATGAAAAATTCATAAAAAGCACGGACCTTGGTTTGGCTCTGATGCAATTGGGAATGCCAGTTGTCCATTTGCCTAATTCATTGTTTGATATGCTTTTGAAATTTAATTCCAGCAAAGTAGTTACTCCTGCTACAGTACGTCAATTTCTTCGGGAATGTGAAACATTTAATTATTTGAGCAAACAATACAAGCTTCTTTTGTTGGAATACTGCCTAGAGGACTTGGTTGATGATGATGTTGGTAAAGAGGCATACAATCTGCCCTTACTTCCTTTAGCAAATGGCGATTTTGGATCATTTTTGGATGCATCAAAAGGAATATCTTATTTCATTTGCAATGAATTAGAATACAAGCTGCTACAGCCAGTTTCCAATAGAGTAATTGATCGGAGCATTCCTCCTAACATATTGTGCAGACTGTCTGCTATTGCCAAGTCCTCAAAGACCAATCTTACTCTTTGCAGCATTCACCATTTTGCTCAGTTATTCCCTGGGTTTATGCCATCTGACTGGAAGTATAAAAGTAAAGTGTTCTGGGATCCTGAATCCTGTCAAAAACCAACATTGTCATGGTTTTTGATATTCTGGCAGTATCTAGGAAACCAGAGTGAAATACTGCAACTATTTAGTGACTGGCCGATTTTACCATCCACTTCTGGGCATCTGTTAAGACCTTCCAGACAATTGAAAATGATCAATGGAAGCAATCTCTCTGATGCATTACACGATATCCTTGTAAAACTTGGATGTAATGTATTGAACCCAATTTTTGTAATTGAACATATGGATTTATCTAATTATGTATGTGGTGGCAGTGCAGCAGGTGTTCTGGAATCAATTTTTAATGCATTTGCAAGTGTTGATGTTATGCAAGTTTCACTTAATAGTCTGATAGCTGAAGAGCGAAATGAGCTCCGCAGATTTCTACTTGATCCTAAATGGTACGTTGGAGGCTCTTTGGATGAATTTAGCATAAGGTTTTGCAAGAGGTTACCAGTATTTCAAGTCTATGGAAGTGAGTCTGCTCAAGATTCCCAATTCTCTGACTTAGAAAATCCTCGAAAGTACTTACCACCACTGGATGTGCCGGAGTTTATTCTGGGCATTGAGTTCATTGTTAGATCCTCAAATCTTGAAGAAGATATATTGTCAAGATATTATGGAGTTGAGAGAATGGGGAAAGCACAGTTTTACAAGCAGCACATTTTTAGTAGAGTTGGGGAGTTGCAAGCTGAGGTTCGTGATAGCATAATGTTATCTGTTTTACAAAATTTGCCACTTTTGTCCCTTGAGGACATATCTATCAGGGGCTTGTTGAGAAATTTGGAATTCATCCCAACACTCACTGGCACTTTGAAGTGTCCTTCAGTTTTATATGATCCTAGAAATGAAGAACTATATGCATTACTAGAAGACTCAGATAGTTTCCCTTCTGGTGCTTTCCGAGAATCGGAAATACTTGATAGTCTGCGAGGCCTGGGTCTTAGAACTTCTGTGTCGCCAGATACAGTTTTAGAAAGTGCCCGGCGTATAGAGCATCTGATGCACGTGGATCAACAAAAGGCATATTCGAGAGGGAAAGTGCTTTTCTCTTACCTAGAAGTTAATGCATTGAAGTGGCTGCCTGATCAAGTTGTTGATAATAAAGGAGCAGTTAACCGGATATTGTCACAAGCAGCAACTGCTTTTAGATCTCGCAACATAAAATCTGACCTTGAAAAATTCTGGAATGACCTCCGACTAATTTCCTGGTGCCCTGTTTTAGTCTCTACTCCATTCCAGTCATTACCATGGCCGGTTGTGTCATCAAGTGTTGCTCCTCCAAAACTTATAAGGCCACTAAATGATTTGTGGCTAGTCTCCGCTAGCATGCGCATACTGGACGGTGAATGCTCTTCCACAGCCTTATTATATAGCCTGGGATGGATGTCCCCACCAGGAGGTGGCGTAATTGCTGCTCAGTTACTTGAGCTTGGAAAAAACAATGAGATTGTGACTGATCAAGTTCTTAGGCAGGAATTAGCCATGGCAATGCCGAGGATATATTCAATACTGACAGGAATGATTGGATCAGATGAGATTGAGATTGTAAAAGCTGTTCTTGAAGGCTGTCGGTGGATTTGGGTGGGAGATGGATTTGCAACTTCTGATGAGGTTGTCCTTGATGGTCCTCTTCATTTGGCTCCATATATACGTGTTATCCCAGTTGACTTGGCAGTTTTCAAAAATATGTTTCTGGAACTTGGGATTCGTGAATTCTTGCAACCCGATGACTATGCTAGTATTCTCTGTAGGATGGCAGCTAGAAAAGGATCATCTCCTCTTGACACACTGGAGATTAGGGCCGTCACACTAATAGTACATCATCTAGCTGAAGTTTACCTTAATGAACGGAAAGTCCACATCTATCTGCCAGATGTCTCAGGTAGACTATTTCTTGCTCGTGACTTGGTTTATAATGATGCCCCTTGGTTGCTTGGCTCAGAAGATCCTGATGGTTCATTTGGCAAAGTCCCTACTGCGCCTTGGAGTTCAAAGAGTACAGTACAAAAATTTGTGCATGGAAACATTTCCAATGACGTAGCAGAAAAGCTTGGTGTCTGTTCTATGCGCAGGATGCTGTTGGCTGAGAGTGCAGATTCAATGAATTTTGGTCTGTCTGGAGCTGCTGAGGCTTTTGGGCAGCATGAGGCTTTGACAACTAGGCTGAAGCATATACTTGAAATGTATGCTGATGGACCTGGGACATTATTTGAGCTGGTACAAAATGCAGAAGATGCAGGAGCTTCTGAAGTAAGATTTCTTTTAGATAAATCTCAATATGGAACTTCTTCTATTCTTTCTCCCGAAATGGCCGATTGGCAAGGCCCTGCTTTGTACTGTTTCAATGACTCGGTTTTTAGTCCACAAGATCTTTATGCAATTTCTCGAATTGGTCAAGAAAGTAAACTTGAGAAGGCTTTTGCAATCGGAAGATTTGGACTAGGATTTAATTGTGTCTATCACTTTACAGACATACCCATGTTTGTTTCTGGAGAAAATATTGTAATGTTTGACCCACATGCCTGCAATTTGCCTGGGATATCTCCGTCTCACCCTGGCTTGCGAATCAAGTTTGTGGGAAGGCAGATTTTGGAGCAATTTCCGGATCAATTTTCTTCACTCCTGCATTTTGGCTGTGACATGCAACATTCTTTTCCTGGTACCTTGTTCCGATTCCCTCTTAGAACTGCAGGTGTTGCCTCTCGAAGCCAAATTAAAAAAGAAGTATATACACCTGAAGATGTCGGATCTCTTTTTGCTGCTTTTTCTGAGGTTGTTTCTGAAACGTTACTTTTCCTGCGTAATGTGAAATCTATCTCCATTTATGTGAAAGAGGGAGCAGGACAGGAAATGCACCTGTTGCACCATGTACACAGAACCTCTATTGATGAGCCTGAAACTGGATCCACTGAAGCCCAGGAAATGTTCAATGTTTTCAAGGAAAAAAGACATGTTGGAATGAATAGATCTCAGTTTTTGAAGAAACTAAGCCTATCCATTGACCGAAACTTGCCTTATAAGTGCCAGAAGATCTTGATTACTGAGAAAAGCACATCTGGTCATAATTCACACTTTTGGATAACCACAGAATGTTTAGGTGGTGGAAATGCTTCAAATGGCACATCTGAAGCATCAAAAGTCAACTGTCACAATTTTGTTCCTTGGGCGTGTGTTGCCACACGTTTGAATTCTGTAAAGCTGTGTGGGGACCTGGTTGATGGTTCAGAAGTGGATGGTGATCATGTGGCTTCTCCTGATCTATTTCAAAGTTCTAGTTCGTCTACACATCCACTGGAAATTTTTGAAGGTCGAGCATTCTGCTTTTTACCTTTACCAATCAGCACTGGTCTTCCTGCACATGTGAATGCATACTTTGAATTGTCATCAAATCGTAGGGATATCTGGTTTGGTTCTGATATGACTGGGGGTGGAAGAAAGCGCTCAGACTGGAATATCTACCTCCTTGAAAATGTTGTTACCCCTGCCTATGGCCGTTTGCTTGAGAAGGTAGCATTGGAGATTGGTCTATGCGACTTGTTCTTCTCATTGTGGCCAACAACATTAGGCTTAGAACCTTGGGCATCAGTAGTACGGAACCTATATCGTTTTGTTGCAGAATTTAATATCCATGTATTATATACAGAAGCTAGAGGAGGTCAGTGGATTTCAACCAAACATGCTATATTTCCCGATTTTACTTTCCCCAAGGCAACTGAGCTTACTAAAGCATTGTCTGGTGCTTCCCTACCTGTGGTTACAATTCCTCAGTCACTTTTAGAAAGGTTTATGGAAATCTGTCCATCATTGCATTTTCTGACGCCTAAGCTATTGAGGACTTTGTTAATCAGAAGGAAGCGCGAATTTAAGGACAGGAATGCAACGATTTTGACTCTTGAGTATTGCTTGTATGACTTACAAGAGCCTTTGCAGCTTGATACTATATGTGGCTTGCCCTTGTTACCACTTGCAGATGGTTCATTTACATCAATTGATACGAAGGGGGTTGGAGAAAGAGTTTACATTGCACGTGGTGATGAGTATGGCCTTCTCAAGGATTCCATTCCCCATCAACTTGTAGATTGTGTTATTCCGGAAGAAGTTCATAGAAAGCTTTGTTACATTGCCCAAACTGATAGCACAAATATTTCTTTCTTGTCATGGCAGTTGCTTGAGAAACTTCTTGTGAAACTACTTCCTGTGGAGTGGCAACATGTTCGAAAAGTAAGTTGGACTCCTGGTATTCATGGTCAACCAAGTTTAGAATGGTTGCAACTACTATGGAACTATCTGAAATTATATTGTGATGATCTTCTAATGTTTTCTAAGTGGCCTATATTGCCAGTTGGGGATGACTGCCTAATGCAATTAACACCAAACTTAAATGTGATAAAAAATGATGGATGGAGTGAGAAGATGTCTTCTTTGTTGTCAAAGGTTGGATGTTTATTCTTGAGACATGACCTCCAATTAGATCACCCACAATTGGAATATTTTGTGCAGTCACCAACAGCAAGAGGTGTATTAATTGTGTTTTTGGCTATTGCTGGGGAGCCACAGAAGATTGAGGGGATCTTTACAGATGTATCTGATGGGGAGCTTCATGAACTTCGAAGTTTTGTTCTCCAGTCAAAATGGTTCTCCGAAGAGCAAATTGATGACACACATATTGATATAATCAAACACCTCCCAATATTTGAGTCATACAAAAGCAGGAAACTAGTAAGTTTGTGTAAGCCTATCAAATGGCTTACTCCTACTGGTGTTCGTGATGATCTTTTAAATGATAGCTTCATAAGAACTGAATCAGAAATGGAAAGAGTCATCATGAGAAGGTATTTACAGATAAAAGAACCAACGAAGGTGGAATTTTACAAAGATCACATAGTCACTTGTATTTCAGAGTTCCTTTCGAATCAAGAAGTTGTTTCTGCCATTATGCATGATGTGCGGCTTTTGATTGAAGAGGACATATACTTCAAATCTGCACTTTCAGCTATACCATTTGTTCTGGCAGCCAATGGAACTTGGCAACAACCATCCAGGTAATATTATAAAATTTTCTTTTTGCAATATCTTTGGTCTCTTTTAAATAGAGGTTTTGCTTTTGTCACAACAACAACTAAACCTTTATCCTACTAGGTGAGGTCGACTATAGGGATTGAGCAATACCATAATGCTCTATCATAAATCATGTTCATTGACAAACATTCATCTAAGTTTTTCTTAATCATTTCACCTATAGTTTTTTTTTGGTTTCCCTTTTCCTTTAGGAATTGGACTAGTCTCCATTTGATCTACCCTCCTTACGAACTTCTACCGATCTTCTCCACACATGTTCAAACTAACTAAGGCGTGATTCCCCATCTTTTCTATAATACGAGCTACTGAAACTTTCTCCATAATGTATTCATTTCTAATCCTATCTTATCTAGTATGTCTACTTATCTAACGCAACATTCTCATCTCTGCTACATGGTGTCTATTCTCTTGCAGTCATTTTATTGTCCAATATTCAGTCTCATATAACATTGCAGGTGTTATAATCGTGCAGTAAAACTTCTCCTTAAGCTTGAGTGTTACATTTTTATCATATATGACATCTGAAGCACCATGCCATTTAATCCAACTCGCCGAATCTTATGGTTCACATCTTCGTTAATTTCTTCTTGTATGATTGACTCAACACCCAAGATACGTAAGTCTGGTGACTTATGGTATGATATGATCCACAATATTTACCTTTATAGTAGGGTTTGTCCGCCTCTTGCTAAAATTACACTCCATATACTATGTCTTACTCCGACTTAAACGAAATCCATGTGCTTCTAAACCTTGTCTCCAAATTTCTAGCTTTTGTTTTATTTCTCTCTCAAGCCTCCCACCAGGACAATATCATCCATGAAACCATTCTAATATATACCATTTGAAATTGCTGATATGCCCCCTTACATGTATACCCCCTTTAAAGGGCTAAGTTGCTTGATAAGTATTTTACTTGCTTAAAAACTGACATTGTTTGGATTGCTGACTAGCATTTTATTTCAGGCTTTATGATCCCCGAGTTCCTCAGCTGAAAAAGATGCTGCATGGGAATGTTTTCTTTCCTTCTGACAAATTCTTAGATCCTGAAGTTTTGGATACTTTGGTTAGCCTTGGAGTTAGAAGAACTCTTGGGTTTACTGGTTTGATTGATTGTGCTAGATCAGTTAGCATGTTGCATGATGTTGGGGACACTGAAGCCTCCAAGCATGGTAGGGAGTTGCTGATCTTTTTAGATACATTAGCTCTTAAGCTCTCAAATACAAGAGAAAGTAATAATGGTGATCAACAGGATCTCATGGCTGTGGAAAGCAGCAGTGCTATGGATGATTCTGTTGTATATGATAGCTTTCCTGAACATGAGAATTCTCTAGTAAATGATGTTGATTCATTTGTAAGCAGCTTGACTGATGATATGGTTGAAGAAGAATTTTGGTCTGAATTGAAGCTAATCTCTTGGTGTCCAGTAATATCTGATCCTCTTGTTAGGGGGCTTCCATGGTTACAACCCACAAACCTAGTAGTACCCCCCACATTTGTGAGGCCTAGGTCACAGATGTGGATGGTATCTTCCTCAATGCACATATTAGATGGTAAATGTGATACAACATATCTACAAACTAAACTTGGATGGATGGATTGCCCAACTGTAGTTGTTTTATCAAGACAATTGATTGAGCTATCTAAGTCTTATCATCAGCTTAAGATACATTCATTGCTGGATACTGGTTTTGATGCTCAGTTGCAAAAGGAAATTCCCTGTCTTTATTCAAAAATGCAAGAATGTATTATTAATATTGATGACTTAAATAAACTGAAAGCTGGATTAGATGGTATTTCATGGGTCTGGATTGGTGATGATTTTGTATCACCAAATGCACTTGCATTTGATTCTCCGGTAAAATTTACTCCTTATTTATATGTGGTTCCATCTGAACTGTCAGAGTTTAAAGATTTGATGATAAAGTTAGGAGTCAGATTGAGTTTTGGAATTTCAGACTATCTTAATGTATTACAAAGGTTGCAGAGTGATGTGCATGGAGTTCCTCTTTCAATAGATCAGTTGAATTTTGTCCGCTGTGTCCTTGAAGCCATAGCAGAATGTTGCCTGGAGAAGACACTTTTTGAGCCCTTTGAAAGTCCTTTGTGGATTCCTGATGCTTCTGGAGTTCTGATGCATGCGGGAGATGTTATATATAATGATGCACCTTGGCTAGAAAACAGTTCTCTTGTTGGGAGACATTTTGTCCATCCAAGTATCAGCAATGATTTGGCGAACAGGCTGGGCGTACAGTCCGTTCGGTGCCTTTCTTTAGTCAGTGAAGATATGACCAAAGATCTGCCTTGCATGGATTATGATGTTGTAAATGACCTTTTGGCTCTGTATGGAAACAATGAGTTTTTATTGTTTGACCTTCTTGAGTTGGCTGATTGCTGCAAAGCCAAGAAATTGCACCTGATTTATGATAAGAGGGAACATCCTTGCCAGTCTTTGCTGCAGCACAATTTAGGTAAGTTTTTTTCAAACTTGGCATATTTCATTTACGGTATATAAATGTGTAGGCAATTATTTCAACAGCACTGCTTACATTAATATGGTTGGTGCTTCTTATACTCTTGTTATGCTCATCAGCTGAGAAGCTCAAGTTATTTCTCATGTAAACTCTTTTCAAATGATTATTTGATGTCTGGTGTTTAATCATTTCCCCACTGATAAATGAGGATTTTGTGGTGTTTCATGTACCTCTAGTATAGTCTTTATGGTTGGATGCTGTTTCCTTTTGAAGATCAGGTTATTCTGCTGCATGTTTGATTGTTTAATGGGGCACTGCCTCTGTTTCGCTCTCTCTGAATGAGGGCGGGGAAAGAACTCCTCAACAATTGGAAAGTTTTATTATTTTGAGAGTTTTTTGTGTGTATTCCGTATGCCTTTGGAATTTGGAGTATATCATTTTATTCTAGGTGCTGAGGTGGGCTGAGCTAGCCTTTAACGTAGGTGGCACCACCAATGTAAATAGAAAATGGATATGCTAGGTTGGGCTGGTGGTTTCACCATGCTGGCTTGCTCACTCAAAGTTGATAGTAATGCTGCACTTGTACTTGACTTATTATTAGGACCTGTTGATAACCAACTCTTCCGAAAAGCTGCTATTAGCTGAAGGCTTAAAAAGATTTTGATATCTAACATGGCTCTCAAGCAAGAGCTTTTGCGATTGATGTGTGGGTAATGCATAGACCTACCCTATTTTGTGCTGAAATTCAATTTTTATTTAGAAGAATGGACCAATAAGGGGTGAATTGTATGTTATTATGCAGATGGTAATAAATAGTTTTATATTGGGCTTGAATTGTGGATAGTGCCCAGGCCTATTTGAACTTGTTTTGAGATTGAACTTTAACTTAGAAAAATGGAGGTCACAAGGATTAAATTTCTGACCACTTTGCCTTTGATAACATATCGAAAACCAGTTCTCCCAAAAAAAAAAGCTACAAGGTAAAGTCTTAACAATGTTTTCTATGTATGACATTTAGTGTTAGATAAAAAAATACACTTGTGAGTCTTTTACATTGAAGCTTTTGGAAAAAATGTCCTTGATATTGTATTAGACCCCATTAAGGTTCCATTTCAAAACAAATTGACAATTAGAAAAATAGTCCGATAGGTATTTAAACCATGCCTAAGAGAACGAGACAGATGATGCAGGACTTATATCTCAACATGCACCCTCCACAAAAACCTGTCGAACCAGGCGAAGGGTTACATGTGAACCGATTAAAGGGCATATTTTGGTTCATGACAGTCAGAGAGAAGTTGGTTATGACGTTGATGCCATGTTAAGGTCTCACATCGCCTACCTCCCTGTCTCGGTAATGTTTTAAATACCTATTGGGCTACTCCTATGATCACCAATTGGTTTTGAGATGGAACCTTAATGTGGTTTCAGAATCTAACTTTTCTCCAGTTGTCTTGGGTTAAAAGATGCCCTTTAGTTATGGGTCAAAGGTAACCCTTCACCTAGTTCGACAGACTTCTGTAGAGGGGGCATATTGGGAAGTCTCAAATCGCCTACCTCTAATCGTTTAAATACCTATTTAGCCTCTAAGGATGAGCCTCGACACAATGGTAAGGTTCATTTCCTTGTGGCCTAGAGGTTATGAATTCAAATCCTGGGAAAAATCTTTTCGCTTGCGAGGGTAATGCTGAGTACATCTACCATTCCCATACCCCACTAGGTGAGAATCTCGTACACTGGAAAACCCTTTCTTGTTTTGTATTAGAGCCTCTATGACTACCGGCCAAGTGGTTAGGAGTTCGATCTTGCGATATTTCAAGATAAGGTAGGGTGTAGCTGCATTGTCCATAGTTCGAGGCTAAAGGGATCTAGCATCGTCCATTTTGTGTCATTCCCTGTTATGCATCTTTCCAGCTATGTTTCTTTCGTTGCTATCTAGCTTTCTAACAACCTCAACTTAGTTTCTATCTGTGGTGTATGTAACCCTCATCATCTTTAGTTTTATTTTCCTTTTAGTGTGTTTATTTGACAAGCAAACGCCGAGAAAACTTTCGCTTCTTGAGTGGATCATCCATAATATCTTAAGATTATTTTAGAATATCTTCTCCTATATTTTACCTTCCCTAGACCTTACTATGTGAGTGCCTCGTGTGTTTAGCCATCGTTTTTCGCATATCTTGATTATGGAGTCAATTCAATGAGTTGTGTAATTGAGTAAGCAATATTAGGACATAAGATTTGTTTCCCAATTTCATTATATTTCCTGATTTTGACCTTGTATGTTAATACTGCACTAGTAGTTGACTTATTTATTAGTATAAAACTATAGAGAAATAGGGGAGTATTTTGTCACATTATTACACATCATATCAATCTACTTTAATCCGATAGATGCTCTACTTTCAACTATGCTCTTTTAGAGTTTCAAGTGTATTCTACTTTAATCCGGTAATGATAATGTTCCTGCCTTGTGACTAGGGATGACAACAGGGTGGGTAAGGGTCGAGTTTTACCTTCCCCAACCTTGAACTTGGATCTCTCGGGGTTGAAAAAATGAACCCCATCCCTAACCCTATCGGATTTTGGGTCTCTCCGATCCCAATATAAGGGTAGTTTCGTAAAACACTTATATATATATAAATGAGGTTTGGGGCTGGTATCATTAAATCTGATCATTTATGAGGATTGGAAAAATAAAACAAAACCCAATCAAATCAGATTTTCCCTGTTAAATTCGGGTCAGGGTCAGGCGGATACCCACGGGTTCGGTCATACTGCCATCCCCACTTGTGACATGATGCTTGCTTACTGGTTCTTGATGCATAAACGTCTTCTATGCTCAAGCATGTAAAGGCTGCATACAATGAGGCTTTCTAGACCTCAAATGCTGGGAACATTGAGCTTAGGGTTTTCAATTTCTTAGAAAGAGAAGTTTCAAACATCATAGCAAGACATATTATTAGCAAGCTAAATACACTCATGGAATATTCAAAGTTCTTCTGCAGCTAAGGGTATTTCAAAGCTTATACTGTTTGTTGTTTGTGAAATGGTCATGCTCTGTTTGTAACTGTTTTTGACAACTTTTTTAAAACTGTCCTTAACATGGCATGATTTATACAGGTGAATACCAAGGGCCTGCTCTTGTAGTGATTTTTGAAGGTGCCTGCTTGAGTCAAGAGGAATTTAGTAATTTCCAGCTACGTCCTCCGTGGAGATTACGGGGCACCACACTTAATTATGGTTTGGGATTGGTTTCATGCTATTCCATATGTGACCTTCTCTCAGTTGTTTCTGGTGGTTACTTTTATATGTTTGACCCTCGTGGTTTGGTACTTGCTGCACCTTCAACTAATGCCCCTTCAGCAAAAATGTTTTCTTTGATTGGTATGCTACATATTCTGCATCTAAATTCATGCAAACTAGTTTCTTAGTTTTCCCCTTTAGCCTCAATTATTATTTTTATTTCATTTCACCTGATAGCTTTATGTTACTTTTCTGTAAGTTTGATTTCTAGGAAACATATTTTACAACGTAGCTGGTAAGGGCTGTTGATTCTGTACTAATTTCTGCATGTCTATACTGTAAAGTTTCAACAAGTACGGAAGTAGTATAATTCGTACAATATTAGCTCAATAACACTCAAACCAGAGAAGAGGGTCAGACTCTCACAATAATAATTGAGAAGTTTTATTTTTGTATACTTCTGTCCAAATTTATCAAGGCCCTAAAATCTGTATTTGTTTTTTTGGAAACTGTGAAAATGAAATTCTTGGTGAAAATATTTGTAGTTTAGGAACAATTAACAACTTATTGTTTTATTAGAAAAATGTTATTCTAAGATTGGTTAGTGAGTAACTGCTTGTTCAAAAATTAATCTTTTTGGTGGGTTAATTGTTCTTGAATTACATTTCCTTTTCTAAGTATTTCTGTTTTTGTAATTTCATTTTTGCTGTTCTTTTATGGTAGTTAGTTAATGGTTGTTTAACAGAGGTGACCTTATTAGATATACTACAAGGGTGGAAGGGTCCAGTGGTGATATCTTCTTTCTTGTATTTAGACTTATGTTTTAATATTTATAATTTTATATTATTTTCCTTGTTTGTTTTTTGGAGGTTATCTTATGCTTGTGTTTTCCCCCTTCTATAATTAATTTAGTTTTATCAAGAAGGTACATTACTTTTGTTAACTTTATACTTAATATTTAATTGATTTTGGTATTTTTTTAAAATGATAATCACTTTTCTCCACTGTCATTGAATTTTGAGTTTACTTTTGAGGTTTCAGGTACTGACCTGACACAACGATTTTCTGATCAATTTAGTTCAATGCTAATTGATCAGAATGACTTATGGTCATTATCAGATTCTACCATTATCCGTATGCCTCTATCATCTGATTGCTTGAAGGTTGGCTCTGATTCTGGCTCAAACAGAATAAAACATATTACTGACATTTTTATGGAGCATGGATCTAGAGCACTCCTATTTTTGAAGTCAGTTTTGCAGGTAACTTTATCTTCCATAACTTCCCTGATTCTTCCCACTATTATGAATACAAATTTATTCTTGGAATATATCTATATCCATCACATGAAAACTCGGTCCGAATCAGGAATTTCCAACGCTATTTATCCCAAAGTTCTTTTAGCTCATACTGAACCCACTTCTGCCAAGGCTGCTCTTGCTGATCCTTTTAGGAAATTAGCTATGCAAGAGGAGTATAATGTTCTTATTGGCCAAGGGGCTTGGACACTAGTGTCTCTTCCTCCTACAAAGCAAGCCATTTGATGTTAAATGGGTGTTTCGTGTCAAACAAAACCCAGAAAGTTCAGTAAACAGATACAAAGCTCGTTTGGTGCAATTTATCAAAAACCGGATGTTGACTACAAGGAAATTCTCACCTGTTGTAAAACCAATTAAAATCAAAGTTGGTCTTACTCTCCCTAACCCACAACTTGACTCTAAGGGTTAGTTTGGTAGTTGGATTTTGGAGGGGAAGGAAGGGAAAGGGAAGGCTTGGGAGTCATCTCACAAGTGTATTCCATGGCTCCCAAGCCTTCCCTTTCCCTTCCTTCCCCTCCAAAATCCAACTCCCAAACTAACCCTAAAGCAACTAGATGTTAATAATGCCTTCCTACATGGTATTCTTACCGAGGAAGTCTATATGCGATAGCCACTTGGTTTTCAACACCAGGAAAAATCCCTAGTGTGCAAACTCAATAAAGCTTTATTGGACAGAGAAGAAGGGAAGAGTTTGCCTAGGACCAGAAGATTTGGGGTCGAGTGCCGAGGGATAGCTGTGACAGAGTGGCTGAAAAGTGGGACTACTCTGAGTTATTGACAGAAGAATGGAAGAGTTTGCCTAGGGCCGACGAACAAGCCTTGGCAGTGGCTGGTTAGCTAGGGCAGGGAAACGGCTAGGGTTTATTTTATCGGGCTCACATGATATGAGCACTGATACCAACTTGAACAGGATAATTTGGTTATCTGAATTGCATGAGTCTATTGTGCACTCAGCCTTTGTATTTTAATATGAGAATCCCTTAACTTTTGGGGAACAAAATTATAAGATATAATTACAAGATATGATTCCCAAATCATATAGAGAAGCCTAATCAAATATAATAATTACATTATCATCTAATTAATCTAAAAAATCTCAATGGGAATTATTAACTAAATGTGGCAATATAATTTATATATTCAGATAGTCTATCCGGTTGGATAGCCTATCTGGCAGTTCAAATTATTTTCAACTGCCCAATGGCCTATCCAAATATATAGAAATTATATCTTCCTCATCTCTGTTTGTTCTCTTGTGCGTGTTTCAAGCTGTGTTCCTCTCCTATTAGGGGCACTCTGTTCATTCCAATATGAACAGCTTTCTCCACTTTTCTTTGGTTCACACCATTATATTTGAAGTAAATTGCAATCTTAATTAAAAGCCCATTAGGCCTGTTCTTAATTTTCCAAATTCAATTGCACTGCTTTTGTAAGTTTTGACACCGAAGAAAAGCCAATATCAATTGACTGGGTGGAGATAGAGGGTGGGTGAGAGTGAAGGAGGACGAGAGTGAGTGAAGATGGAAGAGAGTGGGTCTATGAGTAATGTTTATAAGGGTGTTAATAGAATTGTCCACTTAATATTGTTGGACTCCCTGTGTGTGTATATATGTGTATGTATTTTAAATGAGAAATAATGATCAAAACTGGAAAGAGTAGGCCCAACCCTAACATTGCATGTGAGCACATTGTAGTACCTGGTACAAGGTAAGGTATTTTTTTAAAATCTAGGGTATGGATAAATCATATGTGGAGACCCTCCTTGTTCCAACTCTTGTTGCCTCTTGTCAAATCACACGGAGAAATCAAGGTTTATTCATCATGGGGTGGAACCTTGCTAATACTTCAATGATTCTGCATTTTAAGTTTCATCATAGCAGAAGAGTTGTTGATTGGGTTTAGCATGGGTTCTGCTTTTTGCAAGCAATGGGTTAAAGAAAGAAGGAGAAAGTCACATGCATGAAGCATGCATGTTAAGGTTTAAGGGGGTGGCTGATACGAGTGCACTGTTCAAGGGTGTTACTCAATAATTAAATAAATCATCTCACAACAGAGCCACAAACTCACGTCATGATTATTAGTCACCACTCAAGAACATAATCAGATTTATAAATAAAAATATTAAGAATCACATAATAAAACAAGGCAAAAAAGCATACATTTGCTATCTAAGGCTGTCATGATTCTCTAAGTAGAAAATGTAACACAATAATATTTGTTAAAAAAGGAAATAAATGTACATGGATAGAGGCCAAGAATTAAGAAGCCATATTGGGGGGTGGGTCTGTCTGGAAGCGAGGAGGTATTGAAGGAAGAACTGAAGGACGAAGCTGCCACCACTGTATTCAAACGCAAATAGCTGATCAGTGCTGCCACCACATCAATGATGGTCCCCAGTTATCACTGGAATGGCTTTGATAATGGGAAAGTTGCCCAAGTCTTATCAAACAGGGCAAGAAAGAATGGAAGTGGGCACTGTGCACATGAAATGCTATTTTTTTTAAATTAGGAAGCTGTATCAGGGCCGTACTAAGTTGTATCCAACTTTTAATTTTTTTTAAAATATTGGGTGTACATGGTATGTACTGATAGGTACCCTGGGTGTACCCATACTAGGTACGTGGACGGGTGTGGGTTATGCATACCCATGCTTCAGAGGCCCCGTCAAGTAATCTAATAAATAACTAGTCTTGAACATCGTTGTTAGCAATGATAGAATTCTGGTTAGGAATACTTGCATATACTTATCTTCTGCTTGAATAAAATTGTAATGTCATCAGGTATCAATATCAACATGGGAGGTTGGAAGTCCACATCCGCTGAAGAATTTTTCTATCAGCGTTGATCCATCATCTTCAGTTATGAGGAATCCATTTTCCGAGAAGAAATGGAGAAAGTTCCAATTATCAAGACTATTTAGCAGCTCAAATGCTGCAATGAAGATGCATGTAATAGATGTCAGTTTATATTCAGGGGGAACTACAATAATTGATCGGTGGCTTGTTGTACTCAGCCTAGGTTCTGGGCAGACAAGAAATATGGCTCTTGATAGGTATGTTTTTATGTGAAGAATGTAGATGATATTATGTTTCTACTGTTCATTCTCAAATTTCATAGATGTCAAGAATTCATCTTGATATCTTACAGTAACTTTGTTTTTGATAGAGCACTATTTCATCATTTAAGCCGACCCCACCTGGTGGGATTAAGGCTTGTTTGTTGTACTATTTCCTCATTTGGTCCAAGTTAATGTTTTATGATAACTAGGTCTTTGTTATTGCCTATCTTCTTTTAACTTGACTTGAAAAACCTTTCCACTTATGACTTTGAGGATGCAGATGCTTGCTAGATAAAGCTCTTTCTCTTGCTCCAAAAAAAAAAGGCATGAAGAGAAAAAGAAAAAGAGCAAGAAGTTTAGGAATGTGTGTAATGTCATTCATAGTTTGGTTTATTTATGGGAAAATATTCCTTTCCTCTCGGCATTGCTTCTTTGTCTTGGACTAGTGAGAAAGTCCATACTTCACTATCCATGGAAGCCTGTAACGAGGGAAGCTGATAC
Source organism: Lupinus angustifolius (assembly GCF_001865875.1). NCBI lineage: Eukaryota > Viridiplantae > Streptophyta > Magnoliopsida > Fabales > Fabaceae > Lupinus > Lupinus angustifolius. The sequence goes on along the minus strand of NC_032010.1, from coordinate 1,212,210 downwards.
AACTGCTCATACTTTAGTTCAGTTGTTTTTTCAGAACATTGTGATTTACGACTTAGATGCTCTCTTTTATAGGGTGTATTAATTTCTATTGTCATTTGGTTGTCCATGTTTTTGTTGTTTTCTTTTATATTTTACTTATGAGAAAAAGAGAGGGTGTGTTTGACATAATGGTAAGGTTGTTGCTTAGTGACCATGAGGTCACATTGGTTCAAATCCTGGAAACAACCTCTCCACTTGTGAGAGTAAGGCTACGTACATCTACCCTCTCCAGATCCCACTTAATGGGAGCCTCATGCACTCGATTGCCCTTTTTTTTATGAGAAAAGGAGAAAAGGAGAAAAGGGAGGAAAAAGCCATTATTATCCAGAACCAACATCCTCATCTTTCACTATGATGTAGAATTTTAATCTAAACTTCAATTAGTGCTTTAAACAAAGATTGTCTGGGGGATTCCTTGATTGCATTGGTTTAATGGGATTGGAAATTTTGTTCTTTACTTTTTGTCCTTGATGTTGATATTTAGTTTCGACTTTCTTTTTATATATACCTTTTTAAGAGATCTTTTATCCTCTTTTTTGTGAACTTTGTTCTTCCGCAATTTATTTTTTTATTCTTTTTCAATTAAAGATTGAAGGAGGGTAAACAAGTCTTAATCTACTTTTGAACTTAGTTGAGTGAAAATTTGGTTGATGTTTTAGTTTTCATATTCTGTCTGTCTCACTAAAATTATTTAATCTGTAATAGTTTGTTTGATAGCATGTATTATTAAAGGTCCAAATTTTCTGCTCAGGCGGTATCTTGCTTACAACTTGACTCCTGTTGCCGGAATAGCAGCACTTATATCAAGAAATGGTCATCATGCCAATGTTTTCTCAATGAGCTCGATTATGTCGCCTCTTCCTTTGTCAGGTTATTTAAACATCCCTGTCACTGTCCTAGGTTGTTTCCTTGTGTGTCACAATAGAGGTCGTTATCTCTTCAAATACCAAGACAGAGCGTTAGCTGAAGGACATTTTGATGCTGGAAATCAATTAATTGAATCTTGGAATAGAGAGTTGATGTCTTGTGTATGTGATTCCTATGTCGAAATGATTTTAGAAATTCAGAAGCTAAGAAGAGACGTTCCAAGTTCTATAATTGATTCTAGTGCCTGTCCTGCAATCACTCTCTCTTTGAAGGCTTATGGTGATCAGATCTACACCTTCTGGCCACGTTCTGAGAGGCATGTTCTGATTGGTGAACTTGGTAATTGCGATAACACACCTTCAGGTGCAACAGTAGTGCCTAAAGCTGACTGGGAATGTCTTAAAGAACGGGTAATACGTCCATTTTATTCTCGTGTGGTTGACCTTCCAGTGTGGCAGCTATACTCAGGAAATTTAGTTAAGGCTGAAGAAGGCATGTTTCTTTCGCAGCCTGGGAATGGGATGATTGGTAGTTTACTTCCGGCTACAGTTTGCAGCTTTGTAAAGGAGCATCATCCTGTATTTTCAGTACCGTGGGAATTGGTGACAGAAATCCAAGCTGTGGGTTTTCCAGTGCGAGAAATTAGACCTAAAATGGTCCGTGAGCTCCTAAAGCGTTCTTCAAAATCAATTGTTCTGCGATCAGTTGACATGTATGTAGATGTTCTTGAGTACTGCTTATCAGATTTTCAGCAAACAGGTTCATCAAGCTTGTCTAGAGATGATGTACCAACTGATCATGTTAGTAATAATGTTTTATTCCAAGAAACTGATGTTAGAAGCACTTCTCAACCTGATTCTAATGCCCATAGACCCATTGGCATACCGAACCAGGGTGCAGCTAGTTCTGGAGATGCATTGGAAATGGTCACAAGTTTAGGGAAAGCTTTGTTTGATTTTGGTCGGGTAGTTGTTGAAGATATTGGTAGAGCAGGAGCACCCTTGGCTTACAGGAATGCTGTGTCAGGTGTGAGCCTAAATAGGGACCAGAAGCTTATTCCAGTTGCTGCAGAACTCAAAGGTTTACCATGTCCAACTGCAAGTAGTCATTTAAAAAAATTAGGCTTGACAGAACTTTGGCTTGGGAATAAGGAGCAACAATCATTAATGCTTCCCTTAGGAGAAAAATTCATTCACCCTAAAGTATTGGACAGAACTCTGTTGTGTGATATTCTTTCTAATTTATCACTTCAAGCACTATTGAAGCTGCAGAACTTCTCTCTTAATCTTCTGGCCAATCATATGAAACAGATTTTCCACAAAGATTGGGTGAACCATGTAATGGGATCAAATATGGTTCCTTGGCTTTCCTGGGAGAAGCTACCTAGTTCTGGTGGTCAAGGGGGTCCTTCCCCTGAATGGATTAGAGTATTCTGGAAAAGTTTCAGAGGCTCACAGGAATTATCTCTTTTCTCAGATTGGCCGCTAATTCCTGCTTTTCTTGGCAGACCAGTCTTATGCCGTGTAAGAGAGCGGCATCTGGTCTTCATTCCTCCACTACAGCACTTAACATTATCAAATGGTTCTTCAGAAGGAGAATCCACCGAAAGTTATGTGGATGGGGCTAGGGTAGCTAGGGATAATACTTCTGATGCTGAGTTGGTGGAGTCCTACATCTCAGATTTTCATAGATTCAAAAATGAATATCCCTGGTTGTTGCCAATGTTAAACCAGTGTAATATACCCATATTTGACGAGGAATTTATAGAATGTGCTGCTTCATGCAATTGTTTTCCTTTGCCTGGTAGACTACTGGGCCAAGTTATTGTGTCCAAACTAGTGGCAGCTAAGCAAGCTGGATATTTTACTGAACCTACTAACTTGTCATCTTCGAATTGTGATGAGCTTTTTTTACTGTTATCTGATGAGTTCTTTTCCAATGGCATCAGCTATGCACAGGAAGAAATTGAAGTTTTGCGTTCTCTCCCTATATATAAAACAGTTGTTGGTTCTTATACCAAGTTGCAAGGGCAAGATCAGTGTATGGTCCCTTCAAATTCATTTCTTAAACCATATGATGACCATTGTCTTTCTTATGCCACAGATTCAAATGAAAGTTATTTTCTTCGAGCCCTTGGGGTGGTAGAGTTGCTTGATCAACAGATCTTAGTACGCTTTGGCTTGCCTGACTTTGAGAGGAAACCTCAAAGTGAGCAGGAGGAAATATTGGTATATGTTTATAAAAATTGGCATGATCTTCAATCAGTTCAATCAGTGGTTGATGCTTTGAAAGAGACTAAATTTGTGAGAAATTCTGATGAGTTTTCGACAGATCTGTTGAAGCCTGTGGAACTATTTGATCCAGGTGATGCTATACTAATATCTATTTTCTTTGGCGAGAGGAGAAAGTTTCCTGGAGAAAGGTTTAGTACAGATGGGTGGCTTCGAATATTAAGGAAACTTTGTCTTCGAACTGCCACAGAAGTAGATGTAATAATTGAATGTGCCAAAAGAGTCGAGTTTCTTGGAATTGAGTGCATGAAATCAGGTGACTTGGATGATTTTGAGGCAGACACAACTAACTCTTCTACTGAAGTTTCAGCAGAAGTGTGGGCATTAGGAGGATCTGTAGTTGAGTTTGTTTTCTCCAACTTCGCTCTGTTCTTTAGCAACAATTTCTGTGATCTTCTTGGCAAGGTTGCATTTGTACCTGCAGAACTGGGATTTCCAAGTGTTGGTTCCAAGAAAGTGCTTGCTTCATATAGTGAAGCTATTTTGTCTAAGGATTGGCCTCTAGCTTGGAGTTGTGCTCCCATTCTATCCAAACAACACATTATTCCTCCAGAGTATTCTTGGCCTGCTCTCCATCTACGGAGTCCCCCAGCCTTTTCCACAGTTTTAAAGCACTTACAAGTAAATAACACTCTGGGGTAACTTTTTTAAATCTGTACAACTTATCTAATTGCATCTCATGCCAACAGTATTTTACCCTAGGTAATCGGGAAAAATGGAGGTGAAGATACTCTTGCTCATTGGCCCATTGCTTCAGGAATGAACATTGAGGAATGTACTTGTGAGATTTTGAAATATTTAGGCAAAATTTGGGATTCCCTTTCTTCTTCAGGTGCTTCACTATTCTCACCTTGTTGGATTTGAGCTAATGGTTGAGGAAAAGTAATCTGTCTGTTTTTTTCCAATTCCTGAAGTAGATAATTTTTATTTGCTATGTAATGCATCATTGTGAGGGTGAGCCTCAGTGCAACGATAAGGTTGTTTGCCTTGTGACCTGGAAGTCATTGGTTCAAATCCTAGAAACATCCTCTACCTTTGAAGGTAAAGCTATGCACATCTACCATCCTCAGACCCCACTAGGTGGGAGCCTTATGCACTAGGCCGCTTTAAAAAGCCCAAGATGTATTTTACTATATCTTTAAGTAATAGCAGTAGTATAATAGAGAACATAATAAAATGATAGCCAAGAAAAGATAATAAATTATTTGTTTTAAACGATTATTAACTAATTTCACATTATTATTTAAACACGTTATTAATATTCATCGTTGATTGTTTTTGCTCTAGTTACAGTGACCAAGCTACGTGAATATAAGCATAAAAGTTTGTAGATACTCTATTTTAATTAATTTCTAGTCACTTTTGCTTTGCAGATGTGGCAGAGTTAAGGGGAGTGGCCTTTTTGCCTGCTGCAAATGGAACACGCCTAGTGACTGCCGATGCTCTTTTTGCTCGTTTGATGATTAATTTGTCTCCATTTGCTTTTGAACTCCCTGCTGTATATCTCCCATTTGTGAAGATTCTAAAAGACTTAGGACTTCAGGACACACTAACACTTTCTTCTGCAAAGGATCTTCTCTTAAATCTTCAGAAAGCTTGTGGATATCAGCATCTAAATCCAAATGAGCTTCGAGCTGTGATGGAAATTTTAAATTTTATATGTGATCAGATTGTTGAAGGGAACACATTTGATGGGTATAACTGGAAATCAGAAGCAATAGTTCCTGATGATGGCTGCAGACTTGTTCATTCAGCATCTTGTGTCTATGTTGATTCTTATGGTTCTCGATATGTCAAATGTATTGATACTTCCAGAATTAGATTTGTCCATGAAGATCTTCCTGAGAGAGTATGTTTTGTCCTAGGCATCAAAAAGTTGTCCGAAGCTGTCATAGAGGTAGCATGATCCCAGATAATGGTCTTTTTTTGTTATTTTTCTATTTTTTGTTAATTATGTGCCTCTCATTTTACTTACTGGTATGTTTCTGCTTTGGCTTTTAGGAACTAGATGAGAATCAGCAGTTACTGACTTTGGGATCTATTGGGTATGTTTCGCTAGCGACCATCAAACACCGGTTATCAAGCAGATCTCTTCAGAGTGCTGTATGGGCTGTTGTTAATAGCATGGTCGGATACATTCCTGCATTCAATTGCCTTTCGTTGGATAAAGTACAATGCTTATTGAATTCAACTGCAGAAAACCTAGAATTTGTTAAGCATCTTAAAACAAGATTTATGCTCTTGCCCAATTCAGTAGATGTTACACGTGCAGCTGAAGATTTAATTATCCCAGAGTGGAAGAATGAATCTGGGCATCAAACTCTTTATTTTATGAACCAATCAAGATCCTCTATTCTAGTTGCTGAACCACCAAATTATATTTCCGTCATTGATCTTATTGCTATTGTAGTCAGCCAGGTACTAGGCTCTCCTATTGTATTGCCTATTGGATCCTTGCTTGTTTGTCCTGAAGGATCTGAAATTGCAGTTGTTAACGTTTTAAAACTTTGCTCTGAGAAGAAAGAAGTTGAACCCATAAATGGAAGCAATAATATAGTTGGCAAAGAAATTTTGCCACAAGATGCTCGTCTTGTGCAGTTCCATCCATTGAGGCCCTTTTATTCTGGTGAAATAGTTGCTTGGCGTTCTCAACACGGAGAGAAACTGAAATATGGTAAGGTTCCTGAGGATGTTAGACCGTTAGCAGGTCAAGCTCTGTACAGATTTAAGATTGAAGTTGCACCAGGGGTTACACAGGTTTTTCTTTCATCACAAGTCTTTTCATTTAAAAGTGTATCAGCGAGCAGTCCTCTAAAAGAAGCATTGGTTGATGATAGTCCTGTAGTAGGCAGTAACAAACCTCATGGTGAGTTGCCAGAGAGTTCAAGAAGGGGTGAAAGTAGCTCTCAGGTTCAGTTCTCTAAACCTGTTACTAATCTTAAAATGCAAAATGCATCCACAAATGAGCAAATAGATGTTTTAGTTGTTTTGGTTTTGATGAAACCTAAGGCATGTAATTAATATTTCTTTCTTGTCTTACATTTTTTATTTGGGGCAAATCTTAGAGAAACAAGAAACATATAATCCTTGTCAACTGCTAGCTTTTTCATGATGCTATGATCCTTTAGCTTTTCCAAATCTAGTTAGACATGATCTTTCTCAAAGAACGTTTTATTTATGATTTGAGATCTTACTTATGCTTGTGCTGTGCTTAAACTGAAATAGAAGGCTCTCTGTGTGGACAGGTACAACCGTTGAGAGAGCAGTCTGGCAAAGTTTCAGCTTCAGAACTAGTGCAAGCTGTTAATGAAATACTCTCTGCTGTTGGGATCAATATAGATGTCGAAAAGCAGGCTCTACTTCAGAGAACAATAAATTTGCAAGAAAATCTTCAAGAATCTCATACAGCACTCTTGTTGGAACAGGTTGGTGAATTCATAAATTTAAGTTTAACCCTGATTTCCGAGTGATCTGTGAATTTGTGATACCGACAGACACACCTTAAATCTTTAAATCGCATACATATTAAATCCATAATTTTCATATAAGTTTGAAATGACACGCTAAGTTATAATGACTTAAACAGGAAAAAGTTGAAAGGGCAACAAAAGAAGCCGATACAGCGAAAGCTGCATGGATTTGTAGGATTTGTTTGAGTGCTGAGGTTGATATAACACTAGTTCCTTGTGGTCATGTGTTGTGTCGTAGATGTTCTTCTGCAGTATCAAGGTGCCCCTTTTGTAGGCTTCAGGTTACAAAGGCTATCAGAATTTATCGTCCATAGCATCAAAGAAGCATTTTGGACATTGTATATATATAACTTCCACATGCCAATGCCAATGCCAATGGAGGTTAACTGTTGTATTCAAGAATTTTTGCAAGAGTTTAATCAGCAACATTGTAGAGTATCAGCATTGTGAATATCATATTTTGGGGTTGATCCTAAATAAATGGGTATGTATATAAACCAATTCATGCATATTCATAGCTCTCTATCTAATTTATCTTGACAAACACACCGATAGCATGAGTTTTATTACATTATCATTGTATCATTTACCATTTATATTTAATCATTGTTGATTTTTTCAAAAAAGATAATCCAAATGAATAATAGATGATGCAGTGTGCATAAATTTTACACTCAGTGTATTTAATTCACTTCTAAATATTGGGACATTCTTTTTGGTATTCTTGATAAACTCAGGGTGGAGGGACTAGTGTGAAGCATCCACAATTATTACACTTAATTATTAATATCAATCAATTTATCATCTATCATTCATTTGTATTACATGTATTTAAGAGTTAATAATGATTGAAAATAAATAGTAGATGAGAACTATTATATTATTCGTGTATATACTTTTTCTGAATCAATTACATTAATGGTGGAATTTTTTTTTAGCTATATCAATTTATACAAGTTATTCTAATTCAATTATACCAACTATTGAATGAATTATAGATTAATCAACTAATTAGATATCAAACAAGAGTATTAAGCCTATGTGAAATAATGAAGTATTAGTAAAGAGAGAAAATGAGAGAATTGTTCCTAAAGATAGTATTGCCAAAATTATAAGAGTATATATATATATATATGAATTGAAATATGGAATTTTTTTGACAATATTGGTTGAGATGTATCATTTATATCTTAATTATTTTATTTAAAATGTAGTAATTGTGTTAACCAGTGTTGTTGGAACCGGACCGGACGGTCCGACCGGTCTGACCGCTGACCGGACTTGAAAACGGCTTTGGTTTGCCGTCTTAACCGAATGAGAGTTGGACCGCTTTGAACCGGAAAAAATCCGGTCCGACCATGTTAAACCCGGTTAAACCGGATTAACCCGGGAAGTAAACCGGACGGCTCACTTAAAAATAAAAAAAATGGGACAATGTTCTAATATTTTGTTTTACTACGGTCCAGAAAAAGATAAAAAGGTATTATTTCAATATATTATACATAATTATTAATTATATAAAGTTTTACATTTATATATAACTATATATTTATAAATAAAAATTATTAATTATGTACAAAATCACCTGGTCAGACCGGACGGTTTAACCGTTTAAACCAGTTAAACCTAATACGGGACCTCTTCCGGTTTGACGTCCGGCTCGGGTTTCACAACACTGGTGTTAACCCATTAAAAAAGGGGAATGATGTGGGTTGTAATACATTTTTTTTTCAAAGATTTCAATATTTACCCAACTCACACTATAATCTTTTTTCATGATCCACTATTTATGTATATTAATTACGGTATTTATAAGTCAAATATAATTAAGACATAAATGATGTACAATGTAATAACAATTTAAACAATATTATACAATTGATATACCTTGACATTAAATTCTTTCTCATAACATAATAAAATAAGGTGTTAATTATAAATATTTCTTATTTAATTTTATAAATTATGAGTATTGATTAAAGTACAAACAGTAGTTATAAAGATAGATATCAATGTAAATTTTTTACATGTAAGTGCAATAAACTCTTATACTATTATTTTATATAATTTAATTTTTTATAAAGGAAATAAAGTTAAGAGGTTTATTGTTATAACTTATAAGTATGAAATTCAAAATATAATAATTTTTTTGGCATTACTACTCTTAGAAAATTGGAAGTTGGGATTCAAAAATATCAAAATTTAATTAATAAAAGTCTTCAAAACGATGAAGATTTGTTTCATAATGAGAAGCAAAACTTAAATTAAAAACTAAGTTTGAAGTTTGAGGTGTTAGTTCCACAATCCCAAAACCAAAAGCGATACTTCCATGGCTTCTGCTTCGCCTGAGGTTGGTTCTCCATTTCATTTTCATTTTCCAATGATTTTCTCTTTTCCCTTTTTGTTAGGTTTTCGTTTTTTTTTATTTGGGTTTCAACCATTTTCTTTTTTATATTTTTCTTGATAATGTTCTATTGGTCTAGTGGCGTAAGGTCCCGCTTTGATCCACAGGATGACCAAAAGGTCGGGTTCAATTTCTGTGAGCGACACTTGTCAGGAGGGGCCACAACGATTAGTTCTTTATCCATAGGCTGAGGGGTACCCTTGGTAGTACAAAAAGAAATATGTAAATTCTCTGTGGAACAATTGTTTCCGTTCCTAGACTGAGTATAAAACTATAACTATAATTCGATACTGCGTTATTTCATTGATTTTGCTCATATTTACCTGGTACATGTTACGGGTATGGATACATGGTTCAATTGACTTTGCATATTTCGTTAATTTTATGAGACATTCTTATTTATGACGAAACTGGTACGTGGTAGGGTGAATTTTTAAATTAATTTTATTAGACCTTCTTTAGAACGAATCCGGTACGTGATAAAGTGAATTTGGTATGCAGTAAGTATGGTAAATTTTGGACAATTATGTAACTATGGTTTTGCTTCCTTGTTGCTTAAGAAGTTGTTATTATGTAGTTAGTGGTTTTGTTTAGGAGTTACGACCGTTTGTTTAGACATTTTCCACAAAAAAGTGATTTTTTTATAAAGATATTTCATCTGCATTTACATGTTTGTTTGGTAGAAATCTATGTTTCACTGGGGAAAATGTAGGAAATTGAGTAGAAAATGTAGGACTCTTACAAACTAGTTCATCTGTTCCTTTAATGTTGGGAGAAATCTATGTTTCACTGGGGAAAATGTAGGAAATTGAGTAGAAGGGTACCTTATGCAACACTCAAGCTGTATTTATTATTTTATTTCATCATCTTAATTCAATATACGGGAAAATAATGTAAATTGTCCATCATTTAGTAACTAGGGGACTCCATGGATGTTACTGCTTTTGCTTGCCTTTTTTTCTTTATTTTTTTCCCTTTTCATACAGTTTGACAATTTTGTAGCTTACTCGGTTGCTTATGTAAGTCACATATAGGAGGATCAATCTGTAACTGAGGTTACCGATAATTATGAGACTACATGCTGGGGTTGTGGACTGCACATTTTGCTTCCATCTTGTACATCTATTTTCAAATGTGGTTGGTGTGGGGCCATTACAGATCAAAACAAAAAGAAACGTGATGATAAGTGCGTCAGGTGGAGACTACTGCGTGATCGATGTGTTCTTTGTGTTGTCGTCACATTTATGCTCCTTGTAATATGTAAGTCTCTGTTCTTTCTTCTGTTTTCTGATTTTTATTGTTTTCATTCTGTATGACTACACTTGCTTATATTTTCCATTGGACTCTAGGTTTCAATTTCAATTTTTCTCTCCGTGACGACTTATACAAATTTTATGTGTAGTGTCAGGGGTTTGATTGATACATTTGAATTGAGAGTAGACAGTGTACAATTATTCAGTTTCTATGATAGGCCGAGGGGTAAACTAACTATTATAGATGTATATGTTGGGGAGAATAAGAAGCAAAAGTAGAGTAGTTAGTGGCTTATCTGTTTTTTCTATTACTTGTAATTAGCTGTCAGTTAGTTAGTTAGTTAGTTACGACTATAAATAGTAGTTGAGTGAGGAAAGAAGTGAGTTTTTTGGGAAGTTAGGTTATTAGGTAGAACTGGGTCGTTGGGATTCAATTACAATCTTATGTCTGAGAGTGTATCTCCTTTTCATACAGAAATAATAAAATTCTTGGATCAGAATCACATTGATTTTGACGTCTTCTATTTCATTTGTGCCATTTCCATATTATGAGATTTCCAGTTTGTACACTCTATTATGTGCTCATAGTAGTATAGGGGAATGCTATTACTGATATTTATTGGCATCAAAAGCTTGAGTGAGACATGCAATGAGATTTGGAAGCTTTATTATAATTAAACTTTTGTTTGATTTTGCTGTTTTTCATTTCGGTGGCTTCGTTAAGGGATTTCTTTTTTGGAGAGGTGAAATATTATACGGGATGGAAAGAAATGGACTTCAAGAGTGGAGGAAAAAATATCTCCCTTAGGGGCGGACCCATGTTATGGAAAAAGTGGCAACCGGCCCCCTCTCCCGTGACAAATCATTCATTCGCACATACACACACACACACACACATATATATATATATATATTCTAAATGATAGTGACAGTATTTTTAGTTGAAATGTAGATTTTGTTTAATGTGTTAAACTCCTCCCCCACAATCCATTTTTTCTGAATCCATCCCTGATCTCCCTAGAAGAGAGCAGAAAGCACAACAAAAAAAGCCGGAAGAATTATTTCTTTAGCTTATGATTGTTTGTGGTTTAGTGTTGCTATCATCATTGATTTCTTCAGTAGATGCATTATTGCGATTTCCATTACCATGGAATAAGTTTCTTCATACTGTAATCCTTAACTTGACTACATGAAGAACTGAATTACTGTTATGCTGTATACTTCTCTTATACACTTGATGTTTTATTATGCAGTTGGTGGGGTGTGGGCAATCTATCCTATTGTCTTTTCTCTCAGTCTTCTTTGCGGGGTTTTTCATTCAACCATTATAGCAATCTTGTCCATAGCTACCATTTCCTTTTTCAGCCTTGCAGCATTTAGGTGTGCTGGCACACCACCAAATATATTGTGGGGAAGCTACCCCACTGTAGGGAAAGGTGACCTTGAAAATTATACTTTCTGTCAATACTGCTCAAAACCGAAATCACCCAGAGCTCATCACTGTCGTTCATGTGGAAAATGTATACTGGACATGGATCATCACTGCCCATTTGTAAGTTTCTGTCATCTTCTAATCATGGAAGCATTATTCTAGTAGTGCTAGTGAATTCTTCATCGATTTTTGTTTTATATAGTAATTTGATGAATGGCACCTTTAACTGTACTGCTTCTTATAATAGAATTAATAGATTGTTAGGTTTAAATATTAAGTTCTTTTTTAGCTGTATGCTTCAGTACGGGTCATAGTTATACTTTGTAATCTCTTGTTTAAAGTTTATATTTGTGTACAAAATAATAAATAAAAACTTTATACATGAGAATTTTTAAAGGAACAGTAGAATTTTCAATGATTCCTTTTCATTATTGATTTTGTTTGGGATAGGGTGACTTTTTTTGGCTTCTCTTTGGTGCTTCACACATGGGCTTTCCAGTGGTATTTCTTTAGTAGGCATGCAGAGAGATTGACTTGCTTGGTTTCACTTCCCCTTTGATTAACTTTCAGTGTTTCTCTGTTTTCTTGGGATGTACTATCCTCTCTCTGTAAACTTCTATCTTGTAATCCACTACTACTTTTTTATCAAAAAAAATTATTTGTGTACCTTATTCTTCATTAATAAAAATACACCTTAAAGCAATTTCATATGCAAGGAGTGTTTGAAATTGATGTTAAAAAGAAACATATGAAGCTAATCATTAGCTTCCAATGCAAGAGCAACTAAGTAACAAAGGATCATGGAAACAACCTCTTCGTTTGTGAAGGTAAGGTTACATACGCCTATCCTCTCCAGACCCTACTAATTGAGAGTCTCGTGCATTGGGCCGCTTTTTTTACTAGTGTAACAAATGATAGGCTTTAACAGCTTCATACTTATTTATGATGCTCGTGAGTCTTGAGTCTTAAGGGTTCAATTATAATGTTAGCATTCAATGGTAGAAAAGCTGCTTATTTCTCCTTAGGAGCTCGTATATTTTTATCCCATATATTAATTGTTTGGAGAAATTTTCCATCTAGGGTTCTTTAGTTTTGTAACGGAACCTATAATCTTTTTATGCATACTTTATATGGATAAGGCTTGTTTGAAGTGAGGTTGTCTCTAAAGTTTATCATATTGTTGGTCCATATTATAGAGATTCGACAAAGTTTTATGTTGGTTGTCGACTGCCTAACACAACCTTCACTAGAAGGTATGATTAGAAATGAATGCATTAGGGAGAAAGTTGGAGTAACTACTATAGTGGAAAAGATGGTAGAATCGTACCTTAGTTGGTTTAGACATGTGTGAAGATGACCGTTAGAAGCCCCCCGTAAGGAGAGTAGATCAAATAGAAGCTAGTCCAATTCCTAGATGAAGAGGGAGACCAAGAAAAACCATAGGATAAATGATTAAGAAATACTTAGAGATCAATTCTTTATCAATAAACACAATTTTATGATAGAGCATTATGACATCATTCAAAGCTCGTAGGCAACTTCACTTAGTGGGATAAAGGTTTAGTTGTTGTTGTCTCTAAAGTTTATAGTTGTAATCTTTTAGAATCAGTTGTGATTAAAGTTGATGCTTTTGTTTCAAACTTCTTTTTTCTTCATGCTAGTCTGATAATAGCTTTTGTAATTCTTTTGGCAGATTGGGAACTGTGTTGGTGCAGCTAATCACCGCAACTTCATTTTCTTCCTCATTTCAGCAGTGTCAAGCACAATCTATATCTCTATCATGGCAGCATATGCAAGCACACGTATATGGCCACCATTGAAATACTCCGTTGGACGACCAAATGCCATGTCTCAACAATATCTGGCATGGAGAGTTATAAAGGAAATTATTTTTGCCTTCCTTGGATCTGCTCTGCTTCTATCTTCTAGGGGACTTGTTCTTCTGTATCTGTTTATTTCAAGTCTTTCATTGCAGATAGGTTTGGTTGTTCTTCTTTGGCAACAGCTCTCTTACATATACCACGGGAAAACTTATTTAAGTAACCTAAGTTCATCAACAGATAATGAAGAAGAAAAGAAAGATTGCCAAAACATAGTTCGATTTTTTGGTTTTCAATATCCTGCCACAAGATTTTTGCCAACCTTCCATGTTGTTCGGAAGAGACATGTAAAGTGAAATCGTCTAGTTTTTCTGGCGAGTTACCGGTATGATTTTTTTGACAATTTGTATAAGAGTGTTTTACATGTATTGTTACACAGGGAGTTATTTTACAGAAGACCACTACAACACATGTATACTTGTTGATTAGCAATGTACTTATTGACAAGAGGTGTAAAATATGCTACATTGTTTTATCCAATGGGTTAGCCTCTTGATATTTTGAGTTTTTCAGGATTACTTTTAATATAATGTGGGATTTAAGGACATGTTCATCATTGTGGATTCTAACCAAAATGCTGACCATTGCACAATTTTTGTGCTCAAGGGTGTTCTATAATTTTGCAGGTACCCTTTCTCTTGTGATTGTAGAGATTTCTATATGGATAGAGGAAGATGTCAAAGGTTTGTTGGTACATAGGTTCTTGTTAACTTTATAGGCTTCTGAATTGTGTTAGATCAAACTAGTTACTTAAGACTATATGGGTGCATTGATTTGTTAGAACTGAGAGATAGCAGAAGATAAAAAGGGTTACCTATTTGATTTGTAAAATGATTTCAGTACAAGACAAAGCATCCTATGAAACAATACAGAAATCCTTATATTAGTCTCCACCAAACATGGGAATAAAAACTTCCATTGATCTAGGGTAGAGTATGATAAAGTCTATGGAATTATTGAGAGTATCATTTTAATATAAGTGAAATAGGTGCTAATACATTATCTAATCCTAATTGACTATAAAGCTCAGAACTTTTGTAGGGATACGTAGGATCAAGGGTATGAATGCTAATACATTATCTGATTCGTGAGAGTATCATTTTAATATAGGTGAAATGAGTGTTAATACATTATCTTATCGTAATAGACTATTGAGCTCAGAACTTTTATTCGATGACTGTATTTTTTAAGTTGGTCACAAAAGATGATTTCTTTTCAACATTTTGATTCAAAAAATATAATCTTGACTCCAAATTATGTCAGAATTGCGTTCTACCTTAGGGCAAGGTTCATGTTTATGATTTTTGAAACGTATGTGTAACACCAATCCTTTATTAAAAATCGATCCAAAACATATATAATTGTTTAGATTGGATTAGATTTTCTAAAGTAAATAAACTCAACTAGATTGCATGTTAATTTTGTCTTTAGAAATGATGATTTTTTGCATAAAAATTGATCCAAATTGATCACAAATACCTAGATTCTTTTTATATAAACAATAATGATGAAATTCTTAGTTTCTGAAATTATGTTTAAGAAACTCAAGTATCTATCAAATTGATAAAGTAGGTTTGAAAACTAGCAAAATCGTAATTTTGTGAAGCTACACCATGTTGCTTCCCCTCATGTGGATTTAAAGCAAACACACTTTTGTTCATTCATTTTTTTTCATTAATATTTATCTTCTTAAAGATTAAGAAGAATGATATTACATAAGGATGGAGTAAACCTCCATTTAATAATTTTAGGGTCAAGTACTCTTTCTTTTATTTCTCAGTTATATAAAATTTAATGTACACAATACTTTTCAGATGTTAAATAAAAGTAATATAAAAGCGAATTATATAAAAGATTGTAAAAAACTTTTGAGAAAAAAATATAATACCTATATGTTAATCGTCTAAAGATTTATATTCAATAATTATGTCATTCATAATTCATAACTAAATCATATAAACCCAAACCCTAGACCCTAACTTTAACCTAACCTCTAAACCCTAAGCCCTGGCCCTAAACCCTAAGCCCTAGCCCTAAACCCTAAACCCTAGCCCTAACCCTGACCCTAACCCTAAAGTCTGACCCTGAACCCTGAACCTGACCCCTAACCCTAAACCTTAAATCATCTACACCTAAAAATTATGAGTGTAATGTAATGACAATATAAAAAATTCTTACTACTTTTTTGTAATTAAATTACAAATTATGTACACGTTTCATATTTCTATAAAAATTTGCATTACATCAGCCAAATTACATCTTATTTTTTCCTATAAAAATATATAAAATTTGAATTCTCCAATATAATTCGAAAGTGTGGCTTCAATATTCAATAACAACACTCTGAACATAAAATATTTCTCAATTTCCTTATATCAAAGGAAATTCATTACTCGATTTATCATGTCTATTACTTTCTGTAATCATTATTACAAAATAAGAATGCAATTCACAAACATTTCATGAAGACCTTATTATATTAGGATTTATTTCAACGATTATGTCTTAATCATACAGTTTACCTATAAAAATAAACGTGAGTTACTAAACTATTTGAATGTTCAATTTTTAAAAAATGTATTCAATTACAACACTCGAATAAACACAATTGTGAAATACTCTTATTTAATATACAAAAGTACTACAATTCATAAATATACATGACAAACTACACGTTACAAACAATAGGAAAGCGGGTTGACAGACACGGTGTGCATGTCAACACGCTAGTTCCCATAAATTATATTGTATTACTATTAATGACCTAAGAAGGTGTGTTCCTTTAGACATTTACCCCACAACAGTTTGGTGTGTGTTGTGTTGTTTTAGGGTTTCTGTCTTCTTCTTCATTCCATTTCTCACTTTCCACTATTCTCTCAATCTGCTTCTTCTCTTGGATTTCACTGTAGCTCGAAATTGGGTATGTTCTCTTCTTCTTACATCTCTTCTAGGGTTAACGATTAGTACGATTCATTTTCATATTGTATTTATTTATGATATATTCAAATCAGAAATTCATTTTGAGTTCAGTATTTGCTTGGATTCAGTGTTGCTTATATTATGGCTTCATTTTTTTGTTTTTTGGAGATAGTATACGTTATAATTTGTTCAAAATTTTCAGATTCTTTAGGTTGTTTATGAGATTGGTGCTGTTTCAGTTTTAATTTTGAAGCATTGAAACACAATTGCTCAGTTTGGTACAGAACCACGAATTAGTTCTTGTGCAAATTGGATCTCTTTGGTTCTTGTATTGATTCCGTATATGGAACGAAAGAGTAATTGGTGATAGGGCATGAATGAGTTACAACAAATAAGAAAGAACATTTGAGCTGTAGAAACCCTACTAATTAACCTCATGAGCTTATTTTCATAAAATTTAAATTAGATTGGCCCAGTTATTTAGTTTTTTCATCACAATTTAAATTGACCCATTTATTAAGTTATTCTCTGAACAAAGTGATTTACTTAAGTAATTAAAATAAAATATTTTAAAATATATTAGTAATTATTTATAATTAATAGTTAACGGTAATAACTGAGAACATCCACAATATCATGCACATAATCATGCAGCTTGTAGTTATGCAACAAATGGGAAAAAAGCATTTGCAAGCAAGTTCAACCGCCCAATTCTGCAACAACCTGGCAGACCCATGTAGTTATCTGTTCCCATATTTTGTTTTTTGATTTGTAAAATCTATTTTATTGGAGTGATGTTTGCCATTGTGAACAATATTATACAAGAATATTGGGTGGTGATAGATATGTCTTACAATTTCCTTGCAATTTATTTGACTGGTTTAATTTCTGCTTTCACTTCCGTGTTTGTGCATGCCTGACAATGGCTGTGCTTCTCTGTTCTTTTATTAAATCTTCTTAAGAAAATGTTATTGGTATGTTTTCCCAGAGCTCTGTGGTGGTTCTCGTTGCTTCAACTTTATGAAATTTGGAGTCCATGGCTAGCTTTCCTGGAAAATTTGCTCCTTTAAATGGTTCTATTTATGTATGCAACTTGCCTTATGGGACTGATGAAAATATGTTGGCTGAATATTTTGGCACCATTGGATTAGTAAAGGTATGGAGTCTTTGCAGGTATCCTTCAAATTGATCTTATCATGTTGTCCTTTTCTCATGAAATTTAGGTCTTTAGAAGGACGGATCAGAAAATCTTACAAGAAATGTAGTAGTAGTAGTAGTAGTAGTATGTATAGGGTAATTATGGAATTATTGGTCTTATCTAAGAAACTTATGAATTTTGTTTTGTGTATGAATTATATTATTTGGATATTATTATAATTCAGTATTGATATAGATTCCTGAAGTAGTGACATCTAACCAGAAAAGAAAAAGAGAAGGTTGAATCGAAGGAGAGAGCGACTGATGGAGGGGGCTAGGAAATAGAGAAGAATAGAGGGAGAAATGTTATGAGGAACTGACATGCTTTATTGCATTGTTCTGGGGTACATTTGTAGAGGGATTATCATGCTTTGTTGCATCGCTCTATCTCCAGAGTAGTTGTTTCTCTTTCTTTCTGCTCTTCGTGAGGATTTATTACCCTCTTCTCTTGTACTGCTATACCTCTATGCTCTAATTCTTTGCACATCCCAAACATAGAATTTATGGTTCTGAGCCAATTCCAAAATTTGAGGAATTGGAATAACTATTCCAAACTGTAATTTTTTTGTAAGCCCTTGACTTGCATATAAAAGAAGATGAAGAAAAATGGGGTTGGAGGAATTTGGGCCTAAAGGAAATGGGTGTCTCAAAATGTCCACTTGGCAGCCAGCTATTGGAAAGGATAATCCTGCATTGAGTGTAGTTGAGAGAGATAGGAGGGAACTAGTATAAGGTGTAGGGTGAGTGTAGTTGAGAGGTATAGCATAACTTGTAGTGATTGTGGGTTGGTAAGGCGATTGGGGCAAAAGACTGCAACTTGATCTCTGATTCCCCTCCCCTTTCTGTATTTCCGTCACTTGTTTTCTACATTTTTTCCCCGTATTTTCTCTATAATCGAAGCTCTGCTCCTTGAGTTTTCTCTATATTTTCCTAGTAAAATAGCAATATCAATTGATTTTTATTTTTTGCCAAGTCGTTTTATTTGGCATTGTATGCATTGGTACTAAAATGAACATTTAGTTTCACTTTTTCATTAACTTATTGATTTGATATTTGTTAAATTTCTCTCTTTGGTTTTATATGCTCCTCTTTTCTCTGTTCCATTCCATCTCAACTCACTCCCTTTTAAATTTTCTGTATTTATTTTATCTGATCTGTAGAAAGATAAACGCACAGGGAGACCGAAAATATGGTTATATCGAGACAAAGAGACTAATGAACCAAAGGGAGATGCTACCGTAACATATGAGGACCCACATGCTGCTTTAGCTGCTGTTGAATGGTTTAACAACAAAGATTTTCATGGTAGTACAATTGGAGTTTATATAGCAGAGTCAAAAAACAAGGATGACCAAGCAATTAATCCAGTGGGTGAATCACTTGTTTCTGATAATGTTGGTGGAGTAGAGGAATCTCTTGCGGATGTTAATGAGGGTAGTGGAAGAGGTAGAGGTCGAAATGAAACTTCAGGCAAAGCATGGAAGCAAGAGGGTGATTGGATGTGTACGAATACAAGGTCTGTGATATGAGCTTGGTGAGCTGCTCTTTCTTGTTCTTTTACTCATCATGTCTTCATAGATGATTTGTTGTGGAGTGAATAATACTTTTTGTTATCGTATCAGTTGCAACAATGTGAATTTTGCTTTCCGTGGTGCATGCAATCGCTGTGGAACTGCTCGTCCAGCTGGTGCTCCTGGTGCCGCAGGTGGTGGTGGTCGTGGCAAGGGACGTGGTGGACAAGATACGGAGAGTGCTGGTCATCCAGGTGGTGGACTCTTTGGCCCCAATGATTGGCCTTGTCCAATGTACGATTGTTCACACATTGTCTTCAAGTTATTTTATCATTATTATTGTTTTTTATCATACAGTTCACTGACATGTTGATGATAGGGGGCTATTGGTGAAAGGATGGTAGGGTGAGGGTGGAGTGTACCAATGTAGGCAGTTTAGTATGGGAAAGTGCTCTTGGGTGATATATCAGGATGGACAAGTGCAATTTCTCCCTATTTTTTCCACTTCACCAGAAAATAACTCCCTTAATTTAAAAATAAATAAAATATTTATAACAACCAATGAGATAAGCATTGGCAGTTAATTTTGCATTGTCGGTATTCTTTGATTCCATACATAGTAATTTGTGGCAAGGTTAAATATTGCTGGGAGTTTAGTACATGCTGGCCTTTACTTATGGCCAGCTCTATCATTATGTACTGGTTATCTTGATTTAGTTTCTTCATCTGATATGTATGTTGTAATACACTTTAATTTGGCACTTGGACTGACATAGTTGCTTGTATTATATTTTATTTGAATATGTGACATTGACCTCACATGCATGCTGTTGTGGTTTATTGTGTTTTTTTAGTTTTTGTTTAATTTAATGAATAATCTTTGTTTACTTTTTGCATAGGTGTGCCAATATCAATTGGGCAAAGCGGAACAAATGCAATATTTGCAACACCAATAAGCCTGGCACTAGCGAGGGTGGAGTAAGGTATTGTATTTGATTCATTTGGTTCTTACTTGATGCCAGTTAAATGCGCATACTAATATTGGCACCTTGATGTGGTTGTAAGAAAAAATGCAATTTGTCTTTTTGGGAAAAAAATGTTTTTTATGTTAACACATGATGATGGCATGACAATACTTGTTTTATATTCTAAAATGAACGAAAGCTGACTTAAAAACTGTAACATATAGAAAATCGTTTGAATAATAGAATTCCCTGTGGCTATGTTTGGATAAAATAGTGGGTCTAATGAAATGGAGTGTAATGAGACTCGACTGTACTCTTGATTTTGATTTTTCAGAGATGTCTCCAATGCTGTCATATAAGCCTCCATTCGAGTTTGCATACATCTCTGTTGGAAAAGTGAAAACCTCTCAACGAGAGCAGCACTTGATAAACAGGGACTGTATTACTTAAATATACTGAAAAAGTTAACGAAGGTGCTAGAGCAATGCTCCCCTTCTGGAAGACGACTTTTTTCCAGGCCTTAGCAAATGCCAAAATGACAGGTTACCCTCGCTCAAATGCTACACCCCCTTTTGACAACTGTGCACATCTCTCCATAACTATAACTAACAACCAATGTAATAGTAAGAGGACAACCCATCCTATTCCAGTCGCCTATTTCATTTGTTCATTATAGAATAGGTGTGCATAATTCTGTACCTAGCAAATATCAACAGAACAAACTGGACTAGAGTAGCCTCAACCCTGTGTCTGGTGCTGGACAGCAATAGTAACATAAACTCTTATATTTGAATGTTGGCAATACAAATGTTGCCGGCAGTACAAAACTACAAATATTGCCAGTGTTTTTCTCCATTTTAGGAACTCACTATTTTGATATTATATAACTACCTCAAATCTAACGTCTTCATATATTTATACATTCACAGCTAGCTTATACTTTTGTGGTACCATTTGTAGGTTTGCCTGTAATTTGTGTTCTTAATTAAGCTCTCATGTAAATCTTATTGCATTTTATCCTGGCTGAGGAAATGAATAGTAAAGAACAAGAGGGAAAAAAAGAGCACGTGTATTGCTTTATGTTTTCTGGTAATACCATTACTATGTCCTTATAAGAGAGTTCCATCATAAGAAGTCCGGTGAACAAATTTCTACCTAGGGAAAACATGTTAGGACTTATGGTTAATCCAATTGTTGTGGTTAATGTTAATCGTGAACCATTATTTTTACTATGGTAGTTCTTTCTAATTTGAGAATGTGGGATTTCCTTGTTTTTTATTCTACCCATGTTTTTATTTTACTTCAAACTTGTATTATTGCCTGCTTCACTAGTCAACTCATTCTAATTCATTTCATTGTGCACAATTTATTGAAAATATATTGCTAAATTAGGATTCTACCTTCTGTCCAAACAGGGGAGGGCGAGGTGGAGGTTACAAAGAGCTTGATGAAGAAGAACTAGAGGAAACTAAACGTCGTAGACGGGAGGCTGAAGTAAGATTATCTGAAAGTGAGATAAGAAAATGTATACGTTTTACCTTGGTTTTATGATCTGTTTTTTTTACTGCCAGGATGATGGTGAGCTGTATGATGAGTTTGGAAATCTTAAGAAGAAATTCCGTGCCAAAGCACAGCAAACTGAAGCTCCACGAGTTCTTCCTGGTTCTGGACGTGCTGGATGGGAAGTTGAGGAACTAGGTATTTCTTGCATATCTAGGTTTCTTCTCCTTAAATTTATTATACCAGTGCCTTTAGGGCTACGGATGGAACTTAGATACTCCTGAGCTCGTTGACCTCAAATTTCTATTATATATTAATTTCAAAACTCTCCCTAGCATACTTGTTCCGAGTTCTAAAGCCAGCCTAAGTGAGTCAACCCAGGTTGAACACTTAAGTGAGTGTAGCCAGGTTGGCTCATTTTAGTGGTGAGCCGGGTTTTGGCCAACCTGGGTCAACCGACAATAGTTTGTTAGGTTAAATGGATTTGGTTCACCATATTCTTGAAGAGTAAAAAATGAGTTAGGGCTAGGGATTTGACATGGTTTTCAGAGGAGAGAAAGAAAACTGATTAGGATTACGGTTTTTATGTTCTGTTTGGTTGTTTCTGATTATGGCCTGTGCCAGGTAGCTTCAGACCATTCAAAATTGAGGTTTTTAAATTTCTTTTTATTAAGTTGTCCAACCGACCTAGCCTGGCTTCAATGCAAGTGAACTTTCCCAAGCTGAAGTGACTGGCTCAAATCCATGGTCAGCTGGGCTTCTGCATTTAAATTTTATTTTATTGCTTGTAAAAGAAAATTAATGTGCTATATATATATATATATATGTATGTTATCTAAGAATCATGGACGCATATCTCGTTATTACATTTTTGTTATTCCTCAAAGGCTGATTAGAGGCTGAATAGAAGCTAAAGGCAATAGCTACCCAATAAACCAAAGGAGTAGTGATTATATCACTGGCTCATGATCATTGATATGTTTGTATGAAATTATGAAATGGTTGGATCTGTTGGCAGGGATTGATAGGGATGCTCGAGAAAGAAGTAGAGACAGAGGACGGGAACATAATAATGGTGATAACAGGCACAGAGAGCGAAATGATAAAGAGAGGCAAAGAAGTCGAAGTAGAGAGCGGGACAGGGGAAGAGATCACGACTGGGATTATGATGACCGAGGTAGAGATTATGGGCGAGATCGGGAAGGAAGTAGGCGCCGTTATTGAAAATAGCAGCAAATAACACTGATTTATTGACATCCTTGAATTTCAGTTGCTTTATATTGAATCCTTAAATCTAGAGATTGTTAATTTTTTGGAGTGGAAACCATGTATTTTGGGGGACATGCTATTGCCTTTAGTTAGCTTCTTGTTTGAGATATCTACTTGTCCCACATAATACTCATACATCCTCCTATAAAATTAGCTTACAAATCTTCCTACACATAATAAAGTGGTGGTATCATAATACTTATCCCACATAATGGGTTGAATGACATTGTTCATGTGCACACTATTGTGCTGTTCTTAGGTGCTTGCACATTAGAATCCTATAAAGTAATGTGACCACAACTCTAAACATATTTTGTGTCTTATGTCAAGTATAGTTTGACTGTCATTTTTAATTTTGTTTAGAAACTTAATTTCATTTGATAGTCCGCGTAATACTTGGTTGAGACATCTAACCATCGGCTCTTATATCACTTATTGACGAAGTAAAAGGAGCATATAAGTATGTTTGACACTAAATATTCATCTAAAACCTTTAACTATGTTTGGGAGTTATGAGAGAAGAAGATGGATTAAGGGGCAACTAGGGGGAAGAAGGTAAGGACAAAAAGAATACATACCATGTTAAACCTCTCCCCTTGTTTGGTGTGCGAGAAGACTAAAGTAATGACAATACAAAATATAGTTTTACTCTCCCTTAAAAATTTATTTAACAATGGAGATAAAATATGATGTAAGTATAAAATTTTATTAAAGGCAATTTGATATTCTGACATGTTTGTCTTTCGAAAAACCTCAAATTGTAGATCATTAAACTGAGCATGTGGAGAGTTTTAGAGAGACTTGGAAAACTTTCAAAACATTTCCTCTTTCCCCCAACTTGCAGACAATGAAGAATCTTCTATGAATTCATGTACTTATTTTCTTTTAACTTATACTTCTATACAACGTGTTACTTCTTCAACACAATAATCAACTTTATGTTTCATGCATTTGTCTTTTGTTATTGGTATATGTACATAGAACCAATTATTCAGGTACTTTGAATTTGCTCATTTTTTTTCTGATTCTTCATTCTCTTTTTCCCCTCATTCAAAGTTACCCAAAAAAAGCAAGATATGAACTTTGTGCTTCAAATCTCCAAGTTGTGATGCTTTCATGAGCCATAGGAGAGAGAGAGAGAAACAAATTTAAATACAAATAAAAAAAGGACCATAGTGCAAAATAAGCATCTTCCAACATGTATTGGTTTACCAAATCACTAACAACAATATCACTCACAAACATAAATCTCAAATAAATAAACGATTTTACTTAACTCAATTCTAGCACTCTAGAATTATCTAGCTAATAAAAAACGTAATAGAAACAAAACTAAAAAATGACCAAGAACAATTAAATCATTATGAGTGGGTCCAACATTAATTGGAAAAAATAAAGGGAGAAAGGTTAAGAGACAAGACATGAACAACCAATTTATACCACCTACAACTATAATATATACACATTGGTCCTTCAATTCTGATGTTTTATTTAAGTCTGAAGATACATTTTGAAAACGGATTTAATATGAAAGTGTAAATGTTTTTTACATTGTCAGTCAATTATCCACCCTGGTTCTGGACGTGCTGGATGGGAAGTTGAGGAACTAGGTATTTCTTGCATATCTAGGTTTCTTCTCCTTAAATTTATTATACCAGTGCCTTTAGGGCTACGGATGGAACTTAGATACTCCTGAGCTCGTTGACCTCAAATTTCTATTATATATTAATTTCAAAACTCTCCCTAGCATACTTGTTCCGAGTTCTAAAGCCAGCCTAAGTGAGTCAACCCAGGTTGAACACTTAAGTGAGTGTAGCCAGGTTGGCTCATTTTAGTGGTGAGCCGGGTTTTGGCCAACCTGGGTCAACCGACAATAGTTTGTTAGGTTAAATGGATTTGGTTCACCATATTCTTGAAGAGTAAAAAATGAGTTAGGGCTAGGGATTTGACATGGTTTTCAGAGGAGAGAAAGAAAACTGATTAGGATTACGGTTTTTATGTTCTGTTTGGTTGTTTCTGATTATGGCCTGTGCCAGGTAGCTTCAGACCATTCAAAATTGAGGTTTTTAAATTTCTTTTTATTAAGTTGTCCAACCGACCTAGCCTGGCTTCAATGCAAGTGAACTTTCCCAAGCTGAAGTGACTGGCTCAAATCCATGGTCAGCTGGGCTTCTGCATTTAAATTTTATTTTATTGCTTGTAAAAGAAAATTAATGTGCTATATATATATATATATATGTATGTTATCTAAGAATCATGGACGCATATCTCGTTATTACATTTTTGTTATTCCTCAAAGGCTGATTAGAGGCTGAATAGAAGCTAAAGGCAATAGCTACCCAATAAACCAAAGGAGTAGTGATTATATCACTGGCTCATGATCATTGATATGTTTGTATGAAATTATGAAATGGTTGGATCTGTTGGCAGGGATTGATAGGGATGCTCGAGAAAGAAGTAGAGACAGAGGACGGGAACATAATAATGGTGATAACAGGCACAGAGAGCGAAATGATAAAGAGAGGCAAAGAAGTCGAAGTAGAGAGCGGGACAGGGGAAGAGATCACGACTGGGATTATGATGACCGAGGTAGAGATTATGGGCGAGATCGGGAAGGAAGTAGGCGCCGTTATTGAAAATAGCAGCAAATAACACTGATTTATTGACATCCTTGAATTTCAGTTGCTTTATATTGAATCCTTAAATCTAGAGATTGTTAATTTTTTGGAGTGGAAACCATGTATTTTGGGGGACATGCTATTGCCTTTAGTTAGCTTCTTGTTTGAGATATCTACTTGTCCCACATAATACTCATACATCCTCCTATAAAATTAGCTTACAAATCTTCCTACACATAATAAAGTGGTGGTATCATAATACTTATCCCACATAATGGGTTGAATGACATTGTTCATGTGCACACTATTGTGCTGTTCTTAGGTGCTTGCACATTAGAATCCTATAAAGTAATGTGACCACAACTCTAAACATATTTTGTGTCTTATGTCAAGTATAGTTTGACTGTCATTTTTAATTTTGTTTAGAAACTTAATTTCATTTGATAGTCCGCGTAATACTTGGTTGAGACATCTAACCATCGGCTCTTATATCACTTATTGACGAAGTAAAAGGAGCATATAAGTATGTTTGACACTAAATATTCATCTAAAACCTTTAACTATGTTTGGGAGTTATGAGAGAAGAAGATGGATTAAGGGGCAACTAGGGGGAAGAAGGTAAGGACAAAAAGAATACATACCATGTTAAACCTCTCCCCTTGTTTGGTGTGCGAGAAGACTAAAGTAATGACAATACAAAATATAGTTTTACTCTCCCTTAAAAATTTATTTAACAATGGAGATAAAATATGATGTAAGTATAAAATTTTATTAAAGGCAATTTGATATTCTGACATGTTTGTCTTTCGAAAAACCTCAAATTGTAGATCATTAAACTGAGCATGTGGAGAGTTTTAGAGAGACTTGGAAAACTTTCAAAACATTTCCTCTTTCCCCCAACTTGCAGACAATGAAGAATCTTCTATGAATTCATGTACTTATTTTCTTTTAACTTATACTTCTATACAACGTGTTACTTCTTCAACACAATAATCAACTTTATGTTTCATGCATTTGTCTTTTGTTATTGGTATATGTACATAGAACCAATTATTCAGGTACTTTGAATTTGCTCATTTTTTTTCTGATTCTTCATTCTCTTTTTCCCCTCATTCAAAGTTACCCAAAAAAAGCAAGATATGAACTTTGTGCTTCAAATCTCCAAGTTGTGATGCTTTCATGAGCCATAGGAGAGAGAGAGAGAAACAAATTTAAATACAAATAAAAAAAGGACCATAGTGCAAAATAAGCATCTTCCAACATGTATTGGTTTACCAAATCACTAACAACAATATCACTCACAAACATAAATCTCAAATAAATAAACGATTTTACTTAACTCAATTCTAGCACTCTAGAATTATCTAGCTAATAAAAAACGTAATAGAAACAAAACTAAAAAATGACCAAGAACAATTAAATCATTATGAGTGGGTCCAACATTAATTGGAAAAAATAAAGGGAGAAAGGTTAAGAGACAAGACATGAACAACCAATTTATACCACCTACAACTATAATATATACACATTGGTCCTTCAATTCTGATGTTTTATTTAAGTCTGAAGATACATTTTGAAAACGGATTTAATATGAAAGTGTAAATGTTTTTTACATTGTCAGTCAATTATCCACCATTGATTTATTAATCATTATTGACTCTCAAACAAAAGTAATACAAATCAAGGATGGAAATGATGTGCTGACAGTGTAAAAAACTTTACACTATCAATGCACATATTTTAAACTCTTTGGAAAGTAAGGAAGTTTCTCAAGTCTAATTCATTATGCATTTTATCTCTAACAATCAACATAGAATGATGGTACCCAATTCTTGACTCATTATTGTTTTTGTTTAGTTGACACTGACTCTACAAATTTGACATCAAAGCTGCATGTGATAAGAGACCACCTCTTTTGTCCTTTAGAGACTTATACACAATTATATATTTTTTATTAAATACTTATATAGTTTTTATTGTTTCATTGTTTAATATATTTCAATAGAATTAAATTTTACTCACATTTTTACACATCCAAGTTTTAGTTTTTTTCAATTGTAAAGAAGCATGAACAACATGTGCGTTAGCCCAATTAAATAATGAGAAAAAGATATATGTAAGAGTTTTTTACATTGTCACTGTATCATTCATCATACACTTTTAATCATTATTGACTTTCAAATGAAAATAAAAACAAATGAGTAGTGAATGATACACAGATTGTATATAAATCTTTACATTACTAGAGCATAGATAGTGCATTCTAAAAGAATCTAATATGTATACACTAACAACGTAAGTGTTTTTTATACTATTAGCAAATCGTTCATCATTCATATTTTAATTATTATTGACTTTCAAGCAAAAATAGTACAAAATCAATTACGAATGATGTATTGACAGTATAAAAAGCTTTACTGACGGTACATAAATTTTAAACTCTTATTAAAAATGTATACTTTCAAACAATTCATCAATTAATAAAATAAAAATCCTCCTAACATTTTATTAAACTTTTATGAGCAGAAATAAATGTGTCTGAGCTGTCCCCACTGCCACTATCCCTCTGGACCAATGAGGCAATGACCAGCATCACTCACTCATCTCTCACTCTGTCCCTACCTAATTAATTCCTTACATGGGACATTATATTTCAGTAACTCTTTTTTTTCGGTTTCCTACATGTATCTTGTACTAGAGGCAATACGAACTGAGAATATCCACAGGTACATGAGATTAACTCTCCAAGTAGATATTTTTTCTATTTATAAGAAGCGAATTCGAAACCTAGGTAATCAAGCATTAACTCGTTTCTTTACAAATTGCTTTCTCATTTATAGGAGAAAGTGGTGTTTTAAATGGAATATCATACATTTTCCTATTAAATTATCCTACAATTTTTTTTATCCATAAAAAAATGATATTTGTAACAATAATACTTTATTTATTAATGATTAGTTTATAAATGAAAATATTACTTTCTCATAAATATAGTGATTTAGTAAAAGAAATAGAGATCATCTATCTCACTTTTTTATATCTTATTATGTCCCAACCCAACGGAAAATTGTGATCTATTAAAAAAAAATCACAAAATTATAAATTAACTTTTTTATGTCATTTGATGGTGTTTGATTGGTTTGGTACATGAAATTTTTTAGATACAGAGGATCCTCATTCTAATAAAAGGATATAACATTACTTAATTTTAAATTGTTTCTTACCATCATAATTGTAGCCATAATATTATAGTTTTAGTAGTTCATGTAAAGACTCATAATTACAATTGGAGGTATATCAAACAAACAAATATCTACTCTCATAAATTTTGTCTTATTATACACTCTCTTAGATCAATAAAAATATATCATATTGTTACTATTATTTTTATTTTTGTTTGATGATACAATTTTTAAAACATAATTTGAAGCAATACAACTCTATTCATATAAAAACAATAAATATCAGCGGCTTTGGTTCAAGTGTTACATGTTTAATTCTCTTTAAGCAAGAACCCGAGTTTGAGTCTTGTGAATGGAAAAAATATTTGTTGGGAGAGTTAACCCCACGTACCTGTGGATATTCCTGACTCGGACAGAATTACCTCCAGTGCGAGAACATGTGGGAAACAAAAAAAATATAAAAACAATAAATAGAATGTTAGTAACCACAAACACAACCAAGATATTGTGACAAAGTGTAAACCACAACTTGTGTTGTTCCATTGTGCTTGAATTCCTTCTCCATGTTGTTCAGAAAACCATTTCCAACTTCATCTCTATATTCTCTTCCATCCACTAACACTAACACAATTTCACAAACTCTCTCAAAATCCAAACACAACCTTATTCATTATTCTACCTTCACTCTCTTCTCATTCCTCTTCCTCATTTCATGGCTACTTATTCTATTCTTCTACCTCCCAACCACCACCACCACCACCATCACCACCGTCACCGATACCCCAAAGGCCGCCACATGCGACGGATCAGGCCCTGTCTATATCTACAACCTCCACCAACGCTTCAACATAGGACTACTCAAAAACTGTGAAAACCTCAACATCTACACCAACATGTGCCCCCATGTTGTTAACAACGGTTTAGGTCAACCTATCTCCACCACCACCACCACCACCAGCGCAACCACAGCAACACCGTCGTGGTTTGCCACCCACCAATTCATAGCAGAGATGATAATCCATGCAAGGCTAGAGAACCACCCATGTCGAACATGGGACCCATCTAGGGCACTTATATTCTACGTACCCTTCTATGGTGGCCTCTATTCTTCAAGCGTGTTTGGTGAAACCAATCATACACTAAGAGATTCCTTAGCCGTTGATTTAGTAGAGTTTCTTGAAAGTCAAGAATGGTGGAAAAGGAACAATGGTGAGGACCACTTTGTTGCACTAGGGAGAACAGCATGGGATTTCATGAGAACAAAAGAAGGACCAGATTTTGGTGCAAATGTCCTATTGAATATGCCACATGTCCTAAACATGTCGGTGCTAACAGTAGAAAGAAACCCTTGGAAGGGTTCAAATCAAATTGGTGTTCCTTACCCTTCTTATTTTCATCCTACTATGCTCATTCAAATGGTGGCATGGCAAAAAAGAATCAGGGAATTCGAGAGACCCCATTTGTTTTCTTTTGTTGGTGGAAAACGTAAAGGCTTGGAAAAAGCCAAGGTATGAGTTCAAAGTTCAAACAATTTCATTATTTGTTTCTTTACATTTTTTTTAATAGCTTATTTTTATAAGTTTTTTATTTTATTTTATTAAGTTAAAAGTAAAAAACTTTATAAGATTATATATTATTTTTACTACCAAGTGTATCCCTTTACCTTATATGAATGAACTAATCTCTTTCGGAGTTCGTAGTTGTCACTCACATCAAATATCGATCATTAAATTATTTATTTTTTGATAATATTAGGATCTAGTGGGTGGGGCTTTGTACTACTGGGGCAACGACTTTGTAGGAGTCATCTAATAAAAACTTATTTCAGTAATGATTTTAAAGTAAAAGTTGACATTAACTTGGTTGATTAGCCACTTGTAAAGTAATGTATGACTTTTACTTCAATTTTTTTTTAATGTTTAGCACTACTTGATCAATAGTAAATTATGGGTCTATAAAAAATTAATAATCAATTTCATGAGTATAATATTTATGTTTTGTTAGTGTAAAAAATTATACAAACTTACTAGATAATTTATCATTTTTTTGAATTAGTTTTTTTTAAAAATAATAATGATAATATATAAAACTTATACACTTCATACTTTTTTTTTCCTCCAATTACATTGTGGGTTTACTAACATATTTGTTACATGTATATATTATATATTGTGGGTTTACTTAACATATATTTGTTACATGTATATAGTTTTCTAATATTTGATATTTTATGGATTTGTATAATAAGGTACGTGATGAGATAGTGAAGCAGTGTAGTGAATCATCAGAATGCATGTTGTTACAATGTGGTAGTGGAGGTAGCAAGTGCCATGAACCAATGGTGGTGATTGAAGTGATGAAAAACTCTAGATTTTGTCTTCAAGCACCTGGTGATTCCTTCACAAGAAGGTCAACTTTTGATTCTATATTAGCTGGTTGCATTCCTGTTTTCTTCTCTCCACACACTGCTTATACACAATATTCATGGTATTTGCCTCAAGATACACACACTTATTCTGTTTTCATTCATGAGAAAGATGCTTGTGGGAAAAATAAGATTGAACAAGTGTTGTTGAACATTTCTAATGAGGAAGTTAAGAGAATGCGTGAAGTTGTCATAAATTTGATTCCTAGGATTACTTATGTGCACCCCAATGCTAGTGATGTTGGGTTTAAGGATGTTGTTGATGTTGCACTTCAACGACTTTCTCACCTTGTTGGTGCCAAAGTTAAGAGATTTGGAAGTGTATAGATTTAGTGTTCACAACAATTTTAGATTGGATTTGTATGCATGCAATAGAAAAGTGATAGTAGTTATGTACATTTATGGATTTCATTTTGGTCTAAGTTGTTTGGAAGATATTTGAAAAATTGGAAATTGAAAGCATAAGTAAAATGAGTTGTTAATAATAGTCATGTTTGTATTTTAAAGTAATAATAATGGTGGTGACAATGGTGGTGGCGACACTAGCGATAGTAGTCGCGATGGGATGATAGGGATGGCGACAACATTAATATTAATGATCACAATAACAATAATGTTAATATTGGGATGTCTATATCAACGATATTAATGATGGAAAGAATGAGTGTATCCCATATTTTTTTAATAAATCAAACACACCCTAGTTCATTGTAACTTTAAGCCAAGGTGATGCTTATATATATAGTGTGCTTAAACATTTATGAGTATTAGCCATGTTAAAGTTTCTAAGAATTTATTGGGTTTTTTTTTGTTAAAACAAATAAAATTGTATTAAAGTAACTAAAAGTAACCACGATTGAAAGATGAAAATCAAACTATAAACGATGAATATAAAAAAGCAAAACCACAATAATTTATTATCATAATTATAAGCAGAAGCATTCAACATTTAAACTCACATCACATCCCAAAGTAACAAAACTTGAAAGAAAAAAAACAATTTCATAACCAGAAAACCAAAACTAGCAGGAAAACTTTTGCAAGGGCATGAAAAAATTGATTTTGTACATAGATCATGTAATAATGTAAACAAAAGTGTTAAAATCGGCCCCCCCAAAAAACACTTAGAGATTGCTTAGTATCTAAGCAAATTGACTTTGGAGCTTACTACTCAGAAGCCATAACCTTGCAGCCAAGATCTCAAAGAGATGTTGTTGCCTATATAAAACAAGGCAGCAACAATCAGAACTGCTATTAGAGCCCACCACATCCATGGCTGAATTCGTCTCTTCCCACGGTTGCGAAGGGGGAGGGGTATGGATTTTGACTTGGTCTGTTTTGTGAATTGAGATGGTTTTTTCGGCCTTTTTGTTACCTCAGCTGGTTTCTCACTCTGATCTATTTCTTCAGTACTTCTTGCGAGAATTTCTGGTGCAGGAGCAGGTTCTTGTTCTGTATTTTCAGTAGTAGCTGCCTTTCTTTTTTCCTTCTTCCTTGCCCTCTTCTCCCTTTCCTATTCATCCCAATATATGCATGGTATTATAGTTGAAGCACAACAGATAAATAAATAGATAAAATCTAAATCACACGCACGCACATATATATTTATATATATATATATATATATATATATATATATCATATGCTCAAATCACATTTTATAATCACATATACATTATTACCTTCTCCTTTTGCTCAGCTTCTTTTTGAGCCTTGGCTACAGCCCTTTGTTGGGCTTTCTCAGCATTACGCTTTTTCCTTTCCATTGCTTCCTTAGCTTTTTCTATCTCCTCTTGCCTCCGCTTCTCCTTTAACTTTTCTGCTTCCTCTTCCTTTCTTGCTTTTTCCGCCTTTAAGATCAACTCCTCTTCCTCCTTTGTTCTCACTGGTTCTTCAATTGTATCTTCAGGCTCATCCCCCCAACGAGGAACTACAACCAATGATTTCTCCAAAGGAGCAGGTTTTGCAGGCTTTTTTGCTTTACTTGTCTGACTATTTTCGGTTTTTTGTGCCACAACCTTTGGAACAGGTTCATCCTTTATATCAACAGATTCTGTAAATGTTGATTTCTTTTCTTGTCCTGACATTGACTGCATGATCGGAGAAGTGTTTTTAGAGGCTCTATCAGTGTTGAAGGCATTTGGAATTACTGGTGGCTGTTCATCGGGACCAAGTGCTCTACCATCCAGGGTTTGAAGTCTCCTCAGTATACTCCTGGTGTTGCACCGTATATAGTCCTTTCTGAACTCATCATTTTTGTTCCAAAACTCCATTATTCTCTCCACCTGAATTGTTCATTGGTAAGTGCTAAATTCATGTTTATTTGCTTACTGGATTGGAAGGAAAAAAAATCATCTCTACTTGTTCCAAGTGTAAAAGGATTACCTGATCAATACAGAAGCATTGCAGTTCCTCTTTCTTCCCTTCTGCTGCCAGTTCCTGCCCTTTCGCAACAGCACCTTTGTATTCCCAAAAATATTTCTTCTGCAATATCGGTAAACAAAAATAGGCTCAGTATTTGTTAATAAGCACAATTATCTGAAAGGTATCTAATTTCCACAACACTCAGAAATTAATCAAGGTCAAATATTCAAGTATCTAGTTTAAACATCATCTAGTAGAAAAGAAAGAGTTTAGCTGATTATATTGATGTTTATACAAATATTCATTGTCTAAGTGCAGCCTACACATTAAATCCAGAAAGACATATAGGTCATTTGCTGCCGAATTTAAAATTGCAAGCTACACATGACTACATATGCTATGTACTAGCAAGAACTATATTGTCTTGTCCCAATTAATGTAGTGTTATTACACCATGGTTATAATCAAAACCCTTTGGTGCATTGTTAGTGAGCAACACCTTGCTATTAACTATGCCCCAGGTTGTTACTACTACGAGGCAGTATAGTGCACGAGACTCCCACCTAGTGGGGTTTGGGGAGGGTAGATGATCGCGAATAAAGCTATTTCCATCCACGAGACTTTATGCAATTTTTTATGTCAAAGAAAAAAAAATAAATGGAATAAAATGTTAAAGGTTGGTCTAGCTCTTCCTCTCAACATATATCTTTCATACAATTTTTTTGTGAGAGAAAATTCAAAAAGTAAAAGGAATAAAATGTTCAAGGGAAAGTATAATATACCTTTTCATGCAATTGGCTTTTTAAAGCCCTTAACTTTGTATATCCATCTTGTCGAATTTTATCAGCAACATTAAAACGACCTTGCAACTCACTCAGTTTATCCCATTCATAATCATATTTCTTCTTTGCAGCATCAGTTGTTGTTTCTGCCTTTTGAAGATTATTTTTAAGCAAGTCAAATTCCTTCTTCAAAAGCTCTGAATGCTGAAAATATTGAGACAATGATATTGTGTTAAAGCATCAGAAATCCCCTATAAATAATTCCAAGTATTTGACCTGAACGGTCACGGGATTGGAAGATGCAATCAAGTAGTTAATTCAAGAAATATTATAAGAGCTATCAGAAGATGGTACCTTAATGTGCTCCTCAATACTGTCATTTTGGTCTGAAGATTTCTGTGATTGATCCCGCTTTCCTATTATAGAAGAAAGCTCCCCATGAAAGCACAATTATCTGAAAGGTATCTAATTTCCACAACACTCAGAAATTAATCAAGGTCAAATATTCAAGTATCTAGTTTAAACATCATCTAGTAGAAAAGAAAGAGTTTAGCTGATTATATTGATGTTTATACAAATATTCATTGTCTAAGTGCAGCCTACACATTAAATCCAGAAAGACATATAGGTCATTTGCTGCCGAATTTAAAATTGCAAGCTACACATGACTACATATGCTATGTACTAGCAAGAACTATATTGTCTTGTCCCAATTAATGTAGTGTTATTACACCATGGTTATAATCAAAACCCTTTGGTGCATTGTTAGTGAGCAACACCTTGCTATTAACTATGCCCCAGGTTGTTACTACTACGAGGCAGTATAGTGCACGAGACTCCCACCTAGTGGGGTTTGGGGAGGGTAGATGATCGCGAATAAAGCTATTTCCATCCACGAGACTTTATGCAATTTTTTATGTCAAAGAAAAAAAAATAAATGGAATAAAATGTTAAAGGTTGGTCTAGCTCTTCCTCTCAACATATATCTTTCATACAATTTTTTTGTGAGAGAAAATTCAAAAAGTAAAAGGAATAAAATGTTCAAGGGAAAGTATAATATACCTTTTCATGCAATTGGCTTTTTAAAGCCCTTAACTTTGTATATCCATCTTGTCGAATTTTATCAGCAACATTAAAACGACCTTGCAACTCACTCAGTTTATCCCATTCATAATCATATTTCTTCTTTGCAGCATCAGTTGTTGTTTCTGCCTTTTGAAGATTATTTTTAAGCAAGTCAAATTCCTTCTTCAAAAGCTCTGAATGCTGAAAATATTGAGACAATGATATTGTGTTAAAGCATCAGAAATCCCCTATAAATAATTCCAAGTATTTGACCTGAACGGTCACGGGATTGGAAGATGCAATCAAGTAGTTAATTCAAGAAATATTATAAGAGCTATCAGAAGATGGTACCTTAATGTGCTCCTCAATACTGTCATTTTGGTCTGAAGATTTCTGTGATTGATCCCGCTTTCCTATTATAGAAGAAAGCTCCCCATGACTCTGCTTCAATTGCTTGATTTGACGTATCAATTGCTTTTCTTCATTTAGAGGTAGAGTTTCATGCTGGATCCTGTGTTCCATGTTTCTTATCTGCCAATAAATCATATATCCAGACTTCAAAAACAGACAGAAGAATCAAGATCATATAAATATTTCTGAAAGTATATTGAAAGCGAACCTTGTTATCTATATCTCCAACAGAAATTGCATTGTTTAATCTGCTAATTGTGGATTTAACTGAATCTATTTCTTGACGTTTGGATTTGAGAAAGTCCCGAGCAGTTCGCTCTGCTAATTTTGCAGCTCTAAACTCCTGAAGACACTCATTACAGATATCCTGATCATAGCATAACATTTTTCAAAAAATTATCTAATGTCAAATATTGGTCTCGAAGTTATAGAAATGTTTTCATCTTTTGCAATCAAAATAATATTAAAGTATGTTGTATGCACTGATTGCTGACCTTTCTACTGTTGATTTCAGCTCTAATTTTGCCACGAAGTTCTGTCTTTTCTTCTACCTGCTTAAGAGCATCATTTATCTGCTCTTGTATATTCTCATCATCGTCGTATCTTGGAAGCCTTATCAGATAGTAGAAAGGCTTTTTCACTACCTCTGAACCCACATTCTGCCCATCAAAACTATCTGCAGCAGTAGATCCTTCTTGTACAGGTCTTGTGTTTCCCTCTTCACGATTGCCAACTTCGCCTTCAACAGAAATTTCACCTTGAACTGAAGGTTTAGTTTCACTATTCACGACATTGTTTTTCTTGTCAGGGATATTAATAAAAGGTTCACCTTCACTTTCCACGGCGTTGTTTGAAGGCTCAGCTTTGCCCTCTGATGCAATGATTTTAATGTCAGATATATCAGCAGAAGGTTCAGCATCGCTCTCTACTTCATTGCCACTCACTTTAGAGACGACATTATCATCTGCAGTCTTATCTAAGCTGTTTAGAGCTGAAACTTTTTCTCCTTCAAGAACCAGATCATGTATTGTCTCTTCAGAACTCTTTGGTTTGTTTTTCACTTCAACAGGAACCTCCTTCATGGTGCATTCACCGAGCTCTGGATCTGCTAAACTGTTTTGAACATCTACACCATCTACACTTTTCTCCACATAAGCATCAATTACAACCTCAACTTGTGGCTTCTCTAAGCCATTTTGATCAAATTCATTTGCACACTCCTTTACTTCCCTAGTAGCAGAGACAACATCAACATGAACAGAAACCATATTCTTCTCAAAGCATTCACTCAGATTGGAATCCTTCAAACCATTAGGAACATCTGCAACAACTGCACTTTCAGATTCCCCAGCTTGACTTTCGTTAGTTACAATGTCCTTCTCATATGAAACATCAGTGCTGACTATATTTTCGAATTCTGGAGTTTTATCCACATCTGTATGCGAGACAGACACACTTCTTTCCTGCAAAACAGTCCCACTATCCTTCTCATCTCCACCTCTGGAATCAAGAGGCTCGATCTGCGCCTTCTCTCCTGAACTCGCTTTATCACCTTCATCAGTACATTCTTCCACATCTGAGGCAGAGACTCCATCAACAACAGGAACAACACTCTCTACAGTCAAACCACTTTCAACAGCTACACTTTCAAATTCACCATTACTTATATTCTCATCTTCAAGTCCCTCCAAGACAGTCACACCGTCCTTCTCATCTCCCAAAACCTCCACAGCACTAGAGACATCAACTACGTTCACCTCATCATGGATCTCGTTGTCCACATTGTCTTGCACACCAACTCCAGCATTAGCATCTGCATTGGTTTCTCCATTAGAATCACAGTGAATCTCATTCTCCACACTGCTATGAATGTCAACGTTATTAGCATCTGCAAGAGTGACTCCGTTAGAATCGCCATGATTCTTCACACTGCTATAAACACCAACTTCATCATTAGCATCTATAATGGTATCTTCATTAGAATCACCAGGAACCTCATTCTCGGCGCTGTTGTGAATACCAATTTCACCATTAGCATCTATAATGGCAACTCCATTAGCATCACCATGAATATCACCATCTACGCCGTTCAGAACATCAACTGGACCATTAGCATCTGTAACTGTGGTGACTCCATTTCTAGCACCATGAATCTCGTCCTCCACACTGCTCTGAACATCAACTACATCATTAGAATCCATGACAATGGTGTTAACTCCATTAGCATCACCATGAATCACATTCTCCACAACCAGCTCGCTCAGTTCCTTATCTGCCACACCATTTTGAACATCTTCTACACCAGCTTCGATCCGGTGATCATGATCATTAATTTTACTCAAATCCTTAACTCCTACCTCTACAACACTAACATCAGCAACGCCTATATCACCAGTGACAGATCCCAAATCTGCATTCTCTCCGGCAACATCAACATCCACTGAAACCGTACCATTACTAATTCCATTTACTCGAATTTCTTCTTCTGATGTACAGTTAGATACAGCAGAAGCATCCAAGGAAACATTCTCCGTGTTATTAACATTAACCGTTTCACACTTAGCTTCATCTTCAGATTCAGCCACCTTCAAAACCGTCACGTGAGACTCACCATCGCCAACCTTCAACACCTCCACTTCAGCACCACCATCACCATTGCCGTCAATAACAGCAACGAGATCCGATTCACCGAGATCACCGTCAGCAACAACAACATCACTTCCATCGACAAATGCACCAGTGACGTCATTTTCGATCTTTCCACTGACATCACTATTCTCCGTCTTCTCATGAGAAACGCCATTACAATCACCACCGACTTTAACCTTCTGCTCATCCTCACCGTTCACCGCGACGTGCAAATTCACCACCGAATGCTCCGTCATCGTTGTTTCTTCAAAATCAAAACAATTACATCAAAATTGATACAAACAACAGGATCAAATAGCGCAAAAATCGGATCAATGAATCAAACAAAAATCGAAAACAGAAACATATCAAAACAACAATGACAGAAATAGAGGATTGAGATTTACTTACAGAAATTAAAAGTGGAATCAGAAGTGTTGTGAAGGGAAAGGATCAAAGTCGAAGAAGAAGAAGAAGCGCAAGTGAGAGAGAATTAGAGTGTGATCGCTAAAATACGCAATGAAAGAGAAAAGGATGCAAATTTATAAAGAAATAAATAAATCAAAACTTACGATTTCGTAATTCGCTTTAAATATTTGATACTAACCTTTATAACTAATTTATTATATCTTCATTGATTTTTAATTTGTTTTTATCAAAATCATATTTGTTACTATTTATAGGTAATATAAATCTAACATTAATGATTGATTTAGACATAAAATAAGAGTTGATAGTTGTAATTTGTAATCAAATATTATGACTATTGTGGAGATATAAATTGGAAAGTTATAAAATATTAATTAACTTAATATAAATAGAGATATTAGTTGCTTTTTTTTTTTTAATTTTTGCATCCCAATTTTAGAAGAATAGTAGTAATTGTAGCAACAATGTGTTATAAGGCCCTACCGGATCGATGGTTCGATTCCTGATAGTGATACTTATTAGGAGGGGTAGTCATCAAACCCGAGAGTAATGATTTGAAACAATGGGCTTATTAAGTCTTACAACTTTGTAAACATGTCATTTGTCTTCACTAAGTTTTTTATGCTTTTAATTCTTACAAATTCAAAATATTTATCAGAGGTTTTTGTCAAATTTCATTATCCAGTAAGGAAGCTTACCAAATATCATCGTAACAATATTACCCTATATATATATGTTTAAATAAACACTTCAATATGTTTTTCAAGCTACTTCAATAATATATAATTTTTAAATTTTTTAATCGAATAAAAAATGAAAAACTTAAAAGAAAATGACTCATATTCAGATGAACATGAAACTTAATTAAGCCAAAATATTATTAAACTTAACAAATGTAATATTTAAGTATTTATCAGAATATATGTGATCATCTCTCTAATAGGATTTATTTGATTTGTAATTTTATGATTTATTTCTTATTTTAGCATTCGATTGTTTATATTATCACCAATGAACAATAATAAAAGGGTGGTCCACTCCTTGTCTGAGTCTTTCATGTAGTGGAGTCTAAAGATGATACACGTATACACCGGCAGATTTAGGACCCAAAGTCAACGGTATAAGTTGCAATAAATGCAGTATTATTAAATTCGATTGGACCAACTAATGTAATCTATAATGGACATTCAGCTTATTCGAGTCGGTCATTTGATCAACTATAAACCAAAAGTGATATGAATCAGTTCGACTGGACTATTTTGGGCATAAAATTGGTAACTTATCAATCTAGCTAGTTGCATTGGCTGAATTGATCTTTTTTTAACATCAAAATGATATCTTATGAGGAAAAAATCGTGTGCTTTCAACTTATTTGTGTTTATGTTTATCATTATCGAAATTTCATTTCTTGTTTTTTTTGCTTACTTTATAACAAAATTTAATTTGTTTAATTAATATTTAATTTTATTTGTCCGCTTTTGTTGCAATTAAATCATAAAAATTATGTTATTTAGCGATGTTTTAAATTTATTTGTGACATTTTATTATCGTAAAACTTTTTTGATCGATTTGATGATTGGTTCAAGTATAATAATAATGGTTAAGTGATATAAAATTTTATAATAATAATAACACAATACTTTAATGTATGTAATCTTATCTCACAAATGGAGAGTCTATTTCCAAGAAATTTTTTTGCCCGGTCAATCAATGGAATCAACCCTATTAAAACTATGAATATTTCATCTTAAAACTAAAATCATGTCCATTAAATGGATAAAAATCTCAAACTATTTTAATTACTTTTATTTTTATCTTTCCTAGGAGTGGCTATAATTTCATAATATGGTTTCTCTTACGCTATTAAGCGGTTTTTTATACTAAATTTAAAAAGAGTTTATATTTATACACTAAATGGTAAAAGTTTTTACAATATTGGATCATTATTCATTAAACTAATAAAGCGTTTGTCTAGTTGTGTAAGACATCATTGAGATGTAACACTTGTTGGGGAGAAAAAAATTGTCAAAGTTTACACAAAAGACAACATGGAGCAAAATATTGGTAACGTTTTCTTTGTCCCTAATTTGAAAACTAATATTCTTAGTGTTGGACAACTTCATTACTATAAAAGATGGAGTTTGTTGTATTCAATATAAAGAGATGGGACTCATTGCTCACATCAACATGACAATAAATCAGATGTTCCCCTTGCATCTCAACAAAACTTCTCAAATATGTTTTTCATCATAATTGAAGGTTGAAGCATGGTTATGACATTTTTGCTATGGTCACTTGAACTTTGGAGGATTGCAAACTCTTCAACACAAGAATATGGTGAAAGGTCTTCCGTCAATCCAAAGACCATCCCAAATATAGTAATTTGTATTAGATATTATATTAACGTGTTGATAAGCACCCCTATGACTTATGACTGTTAACCTGCTTTCCTATCGTTCTTAACATGTAATCTACACGCTATAAATGTCAAATATAGTAATTTGTGTTAGATATTATAATTTACCGTTGAATATATTTAATTAGGATAATTACTTAATCTTATTTTTAAAAAATTGGACATTCAAATAATTGAATCATTCACAATTATCTTTGTAAATGAAGTGTATAATTAGGGTGTAATAATTGAAATAAACTTATCATATTTAGAACGTAATAGCTAAGATCAACATGAAATGTTTTGTCAATGGTATTTTTATTTTATTTATTCACATTAATAAGTAAAAAAATTAACAAAATTTAGTTTGTTAATATCATGGTGAACTAAGTTTTGTTAAAAGACACAAATGGAAGATAATATTCAAATAGTTTATTATTATTGAACAAATTATTTTATATGCATTAAGTTTCTCTTGGCCAATAGTAAGAGACAACAGCACATAATTACTACCATTAACAATATCTTTGAATAGAATTTTTTTTTACTTATTTTATGTTTATAATTTTTTAAATAATTGTTTTTTCTGAAAAAGCACATAAAAATATGTTCAATTTTGATAAGTTGATCTGTTTTTTAGTTTATAATCTCATAATTTCTCTATATTTATATTTATATCATATATAAATGCAAAATATAGTGTAATTATCTTAGGTAACCATCAACACATTAACAATTCCTCTTACCTTAGATTAAACATTATAATAAAGACAAAAAATACTTTAAAATACACTGAATACAAAAATATATTTTAATTTTTTGAAATAAAATATATAAAATTGAATATTTAATATGTAGACCGGAAGATACAAAATGTTAGTCGATACACTAGTAATTATAATCTAAAAACACTTAACCACCTCACCAAACTTGAACATATTAGTTATTGTTTGCTTGTTTTTTTTGTATATAACTTTTTTCCACATAAATTAAACATATTATCCAAACAAGTTTATTTTATACAAATATTATAAAGAAAAAATATAAGAAAAATATTTGTTTTGATCTACCCAATGTATCTAGAAGTTCGTTTGAATTCTAACACATCAATTTTTATAGTAAACCAACTTAATTGACCATTAAAAAATTGTTTAAGAAATATTTCAAAACTATTTAAAAAAAATAAGATAAGGACCTAAACTACTTTTAAGCAAATAATCTAAAATTCATTTAAAATATAATTTTTTAAATTGGATAATATACCTTTTTGGTAATAAATATTGGCCTAATCTTCTTCCTACCATGGCTGATCCATAAACTCCTGAGTCTGTTTAAGATTAAAATCCATACAACCTATTATAAGTAAATAAAAGTTTAATTAGAACATGTATATAGCAAATTTTTTGTTAGAAGTCTATACATAATTAACATATATAAGGTATGTTAGATCCTTGGGATGACTAAAAGATCAATAGTTTGATTCTTGAGAGCAATACTTGTCGGAAGATGCAACCACATATCCCGAAAGAAGAGATTAGTTCCTTACCAAAAAAGTGAGTGATACATTTAGTAGGAAAAAAATATATTCTATACATTTTTAATATATTATACGGGTAAAGATTGTAAACAAAATGGTAAAAATAAATATTAATAAGATTTTTCTATAGGCCATGATTTTTCTTGACTATGTTTGTTACAAAATGAATTGGGGTACCTGTCTCCAGCATTGATTTCTGGTTATTAGTATTGTACCTATTATCACATATATTATTAAATTATTTATATAGTGATATTTCAACTTATACTCAACCAATTAAATTATTTTTTAATAATAAATATAAATATTGTTACTTTTAATAATTTAATTATTATATTGGTAGGACCATAATTTGAACATAAGTCAATATGTTTGACCAGTAAAGTCACTTTACCTTAACAGCAGTAGATTTGCCCAACTTTTTCTTCTAGTCTCCCATGGAAAATGAAATTCCCTCCGAGTTTATTCATATTTAATTATTATTAAATTTGAAAAAGTAATATAATTGAATAATATATGATATATTGAGTATATATAAATTTTTATATAAATATTACTCAAAGATAATATAAAAAGAAGAAACATATCTCGAATATTCGAATATGAGGAGACTCATAAACAATAGAAAA
Organism: Lupinus angustifolius; assembly: GCF_001865875.1. Classification (NCBI taxonomy): domain Eukaryota; kingdom Viridiplantae; phylum Streptophyta; class Magnoliopsida; order Fabales; family Fabaceae; genus Lupinus; species Lupinus angustifolius. The sequence continues at coordinate 1,168,748 of NC_032010.1, read as the reverse complement.
GGACCCAAATCTAATGAGTTTGATGAGTCAACTCCTCTCCAAAATATTGAAAAATTAAATGATAATAACACTTATATTCTTTAATTTGAATTGAAGTTACATTTTTATTCTTAAAAATACACTAAAATACAGTTCATATCTAAACATATCCTTAATATATAGTGCATATCTATACACGTATGAAAAGAAGATAATTGTTTTTATTATGATAAAGGTAAGTATTTATCATCAATTAAAGATAAAATCATATTTTCTTAAATGATTATATGGATATTAATTAACTTTTTAATCATTTGACCACCATGTAAATTTATTATTCTCGCAGTTTTTTTATATAAGAATTATTCTTAGTTAAGTCATTATCATACATATATACATGATATAATTATAAATTGTGAAATTATAATAGTAAAGAAATAAATAAATTAGCTGATCAAATTTGAGCATGTTATCTTTTTATTTATTTATAAGTTTTCAATAGATTAACTTTTTTTTCCAAATAAACTTCCTCATAAATAAATAATCAAAAACAATCTACGAAAGTTAGGTTAGATAGGTGGGTTTTAAAAATTTTAAAAATGAAAATTGATTAGGTATATCTTCAACTAAAATAAAAAGGGGAATAAATATCTCAAAAATTATATCAATCCAAGTATAACCAATTATAATTGGTCAAAAAGTGTATTAATCCACGTATAATGAATTATGATTGGTCGAAAAAATACACAATTAATAATCTTCTAACTTTCTAATATCTTTTCAACCATAGAATAATGTGCTTCATAAAAAGTGGTTCCAACATGCAAAAGAACACAACTGTGTCAGTGTCACTATCATAGTATCATAGTACAACTTTCAACAACACATACAACGTTGTTTTCTCCTCCCTTATTCTTCTCACAACTTCTCAATCCAAAACCATCAACAACAAACATAATCAATGGATTCTGATTATGGTGTTCATAGAGAACTCTCACACCTTCAAAATATTCGATCTTTGTACCAACCTGAACTCCCTCCTTCCCTCAAGGTATTCATAATAATTATTTGAAGTGTTTTGTGAAAAACTATGATTGAACAAGTTTTGATATTTTTGACTTGGGTGATGAATTTTCATGAAGTTGGGTTGACCCATTTGATTTTTTGTGTAGGGAACAAATGTGAGGGTTGAATTTGGTGATGCAACCACAGTTGCTGACCCTTCTGATGCACCATTAGTAAGCCATTTATTTCCAAACACTTACGGACAACCTTTGGCTCACTTTCTAGGGGCTACTTCTAAAGTCCCTGATGCTAAGGTCATTGCTGAGCACCCAGCACTTAGGTAAATAGATTTTAATTATGGTTGATTTTGATGGAAAGTTTAAGCTGCAGGTGTAAATTGATTTTAAAATTATGGTTTTGGAGTAACTTTTTGAGATCTTATAGAATAGGTGTATTTTTAATAAAGTCGTGGAAAACATTCCTGATTTCCAATTATTTTCTATCACATCTTTCATAAAGTCGTATACGTAACACGATTTGGCTATATATATATATATATTAATTTTTTCATCAAGGAAATTCGAGTATAAAGTACACAATTTTTGATGGAAAAATATATATAGCAAAAATCGTGCATAACGTATACAACTTCATAAAAGATGTGATAAAAAATAATTGGAAATCACGGATGCTTGCCACTACTTCAATAGAAATACACTCACTCCTTAATATCTCAGAAAAGTACACTAAAACCGTAATTTTAAAGTCAAATTATACTTATCACATACCTAGGCATTGTTATGAATCTGTTTATGGTGGTTGTTTGTTATGAATCTTATGGATTTTGTTGTTGTTGTTGTTGTTGTATAGGGTGGGAATTGTTTTTAGTGGCAGGCAATCTCCTGGAGGACACAATGTTATTTGGGGTCTTCACAATGCCCTCAAAATTCACAACCCTCACAGTGTTTTGCTTGGATTCCTTGGTAATTATAATTTGCATTAAGTGATTTGAAAAAGTGATCTGCATTATAATTATAATTCCTTGGATCAACAGTTTTTTTGTTGTTTTAGTTTGAAAAAGTGATTCTACAAAAGTGATTTTAGGAAAAGTTGTCTTGTAAGAATCTAGAAAATGATAGCTTGAGTCTTTTTGTTAAAGCTCAACTAAACAAGATCAGAAGTGATTTTTTCTTCTTCTAAATAACCACTTTCATTTTTGAAAAAAAAGTTTCAACAAACTTGCACTTATTTTCAACTAATAATGTCTCAATTTCATGTTTCAATCATGTTGATGCATATCTTTTGACAATTGATTAACTTAACCTGCATGCCCTTATTTCTTTCCTCAGGTGGTTCAGAAGGTCTATTTGCACAGAAAACTCTGGAGATAACTGATGAAATTCTCTCCACATACAAAAACCAAGGTTGGTTGTGGCAACTGAAGTTGTTATTAGTCAATCAATTTCAATTATCTTCTAGAAAAGTATTAATGCCGAGTTATCGTACAATGGCTTTTCTTTCTTAGGCGGTTATGATTTGCTTGGGCGGACAAAAGATCAGATTAGGACCGAAGAACAAGTTAATGCTGCACTTGCTGCATCCAAAAGTTTGAAACTTGATGGCCTTGTCATCATTGGGGGTATACATAATCTTCCTATATGTTCATGTTTGTGTTTCCTTTACTTCTTCAAAATTGGTTTCTAAATGATGAATTACATGTTCTTTTAGGGGTGACATCGAACACGGATGCTGCATACCTTGCCGAAACATTTGCCGCAGCAAAAAGTCCTACAAAGGTATATTTAGCTGTTGGTTTGGATTGTCATTTTGTCCTATAGATGCAAAATATGAGCTTTTCATTTTTCATGATTAAGTAAGTTGGTTTAAAAGTTAATTGTTCTTTATGTTGTGTGGTTTAATTTGTGTGTATGATTTCATAAGTAATTTATTCCTTATGGTTGTTGCGATTTCGCAGGTGGTTGGTGTTCCTGTGACTTTGAATGGAGATCTTAAAAACGCATTTGTGGAAACCAATGTTGGTTTTGATACAATTACTAAGGTATTTAAGTTTGAACATAATCATAAGTATTAACATTTGAGGATGCTTAATACATGCTCCTCTTTGTGCTTTATATGTGATATTTGATGTGATGATGAAGCTAGTAATTTTGATAGAAAGGTGCCACTCAAGTTTAAGGTAAAATTTGACGGAACAAATATAAGGCCCACAATGTTGTGAGATTGAATGTTCGATGATAAAATGTTAACAAGAGAATAGACTGAATGTAGTAAATATGAGAATGTAATGTTGAATGAGTGGACACACTAGACAAAATAGGATTACGAATGAGTGCATTGGGAGAAATTCGGGGTAGCTTCTATTGTAGTAAAGATTATAGAATCGTGTCATGGGTGGTTTGGGCATCTGCGAAGGATATCAATTGAAGCCCTAATTTGGAAAGTAGATTAAATGGAGGTTAGTCCAATTTCTAGAGGCATAGGGAAGCCAAGAAAAACCATAGGCAAAACTGTTAAGAAAGATTCAGAGATCAATTATTTGTCAATAAACATAATTTTTGAAAGAGCATCAAGATATCGTTCGATCAATGTAATTGTTCCCACCTAGTGATACTAAGGTTTTGTTGTTGATCACCTATAGTAAAATGGGATAAGGGACAATTTGTTATCAATACTATAGTTGAGTGTATTGTATTTTTTTCTTGTGTATTGTGTTTGATGAAATGATTGCTTATTCTCACTTGAGCCTTTTAAAGTGACATTCCTCACCAAAAAGACAGATTATGATCATTAGGGCCATATCAGCTTGCAAGATTGTGCTATGTAATAACAAGTAATTGATATACCTTTGAAATTTTGCTCTTTCTTTACTCAGGTAAATTCTCAACTCATCAGCAATGTCTGCACTGATGCTCTCTCTGCAGAAAAGGTAATGGGTCTAATGCATTAAATAAGCTACTTTTCCCATTAATTTTATTTTCAAGCACCTTCCTGACCAAATTTTCTTTCTTTTAGGGGTGACATCGAACACGGATGCTGCATACCTTGCCGAAACATTTGCCGCAGCAAAAAGTCCTACAAAGGTATATTTAGCTGTTGGTTTGGATTGTCATTTTGTCCTATAGATGCAAAATATGAGCTTTTCATTTTTCATGATTAAGTAAGTTGGTTTAAAAGTTAATTGTTCTTTATGTTGTGTGGTTTAATTTGTGTGTATGATTTCATAAGTAATTTATTCCTTATGGTTGTTGCGATTTCGCAGGTGGTTGGTGTTCCTGTGACTTTGAATGGAGATCTTAAAAACGCATTTGTGGAAACCAATGTTGGTTTTGATACAATTACTAAGGTATTTAAGTTTGAACATAATCATAAGTATTAACATTTGAGGATGCTTAATACATGCTCCTCTTTGTGCTTTATATGTGATATTTGATGTGATGATGAAGCTAGTAATTTTGATAGAAAGGTGCCACTCAAGTTTAAGGTAAAATTTGACGGAACAAATATAAGGCCCACAATGTTGTGAGATTGAATGTTCGATGATAAAATGTTAACAAGAGAATAGACTGAATGTAGTAAATATGAGAATGTAATGTTGAATGAGTGGACACACTAGACAAAATAGGATTACGAATGAGTGCATTGGGAGAAATTCGGGGTAGCTTCTATTGTAGTAAAGATTATAGAATCGTGTCATGGGTGGTTTGGGCATCTGCGAAGGATATCAATTGAAGCCCTAATTTGGAAAGTAGATTAAATGGAGGTTAGTCCAATTTCTAGAGGCATAGGGAAGCCAAGAAAAACCATAGGCAAAACTGTTAAGAAAGATTCAGAGATCAATTATTTGTCAATAAACATAATTTTTGAAAGAGCATCAAGATATCGTTCGATCAATGTAATTGTTCCCACCTAGTGATACTAAGGTTTTGTTGTTGATCACCTATAGTAAAATGGGATAAGGGACAATTTGTTATCAATACTATAGTTGAGTGTATTGTATTTTTTTCTTGTGTATTGTGTTTGATGAAATGATTGCTTATTCTCACTTGAGCCTTTTAAAGTGACATTCCTCACCAAAAAGACAGATTATGATCATTAGGGCCATATCAGCTTGCAAGATTGTGCTATGTAATAACAAGTAATTGATATACCTTTGAAATTTTGCTCTTTCTTTACTCAGGTAAATTCTCAACTCATCAGCAATGTCTGCACTGATGCTCTCTCTGCAGAAAAGGTAATGGGTCTAATGCATTAAATAAGCTACTTTTCCCATTAATTTTATTTTCAAGCACCTTCCTGACCAAATTTTCTTTTCCAGTATTATTATTTCATCCGTCTTATGGGTCGCAAGGCATCACATGTTACTTTGGAATGTGCCCTTCAGTCCCATCCTAACCTGGTCAGTATTATTGTCTTGCATCATTTATGACTGATTGTGGTATAGTACTATGCTGACCAACTATTGTTTGATTTTGTCTATGCAGGTTATTCTTGGCGAGGAGGTTGCTGCATCGAAGCTTACCCTTTTCGACATCACGAAACAAATTAGCGATGCAATTCAGATTAGAGCAGACCAAGGTTTGAGTTATTATCTGAATGGTCTCTTTCCGGTCTTGAAGTTTTGTTCTTTTGATATCTAATGTCTCATTCTTCGGTTTTGCTCAGGCAAAAACCATGGAGTAATCCTCCTGCCAGAAGGGCTGATAGAGAGCATTCCTGAAGTGTATGCACTCTTAAAGGTAACCTCACTTTCTCTGGACTCTCCCAAGCATGAAGCATTTTGAAATTTGCGAAAAAATATTAATGTCTTTGTGTGTTTTCGAGCCGTTCTTGACTACTGATGTCTCGTAAGATGACAATTGTCAGCATTACATATTTTATTAGTCTCCTACTATTGAGGATACACCCTTAACCCATTCTTCTTACTACCCTTTTTCATCTCAGGAAATTCATAGTCTACTCAGACAAGGTGTTGCTTCCGACAACATATCTTCTCAGCTTTCACCATGGGCATTCGCTTTGTTTGAATTTCTGCCACCATTTATTAGGAAACAGGTTAACTAAAAATTTATGTTTTTTAAACTGGCCTTGAACCATTTCAGTTTAAAGACTATTGACAATGAACATCTAACTGTATATTATCTTCAATATTGCAGCTGCTCCTTCACCCTGAATCAGATGACTCGGCACAGTTATCTCAGGTAAGAATCATCAGATGCTTTGTTGTTCATATGAATTGCTAGATTTTCAGTTCCTTCATGTCTTTGTTCTCTCTTTGTAATGACTGCAGATCGAGACCGAGAAACTACTAGCATACCTCGTGGAGGAAGAGATAAACAAGCGTGTGGTATGGTCACTTGATCTCTGTTCCTTTCTGTCTCATATATTCCCTTTACTGGCTACTGCCTACTTACCACAGATTATTATGCATGAATGGATGGTTTTATTTATTTATAGTTATTTATAGAGTAAGCCTAGTCTTGTTATTAATGAGTTATTCTTTTGCTCCTTCGCAAACTACCTCTGACTTTTCTTTCTTTTTATATTCCCCATGATTTGTGAAAAACTGAATTTGCATTGACAAAAATAGTGGTTGTTTTTTATATAGATTAGTATTGTGATGAAATCATCATGATCATAATTATAATGTTGAATCACATTTTTTGGTGCTTGATAGTCTGAAATGTACATTTATAGACCTGGCCTTAATTGTCTTTTGTCACTTTGTTCCTTTCACAGAAACTAGGCACATACAAGGGAAAGAAATTCAATGCCATTAGCCATTTCTTTGGTTATCAAGCTCGTGGATCTCTGCCATCAAAATTTGACTCTGACTATGCATATGTACGTTGATCCGATTACCTTCGATTTGCTTTTCTGAGTAGCACGATCTGCAGCCGCTTCCCTCTTTTGTTAGTAACCATTTGATTTTATTGCAGGTTCTTGGAAACATCAGCTACCACATACTGGCTGCTGGTTTAAATGGATACATGGCAACGGTAACTAACCTGAAGAGTCCTGTGAACAATTGGCAGAGTGCTGCTGCTCCAATCTCAGTATGTCTTTTTCCGTTTTCATTCTCTTGCTTGTATTCCCAATTTATCGGTTATTCGTGATGATTTTGGATTATATGTGAACGCTTTCTGTGGCAAGAATGTTTACATATCTGCTTTGGATGAACTTTAGGCTATGTTGACAGTAAAGCATTCGTCTTCAAATCCTGGTGCCTCATTAATCGGAAAACCTGCTATTCATCCAGCTACTGTGGATTTAAGAGGCAAAGCATATGAGTAAGATCCTTTTTCATCTGCATACTTGGTTTTTCACCTCAGCGTACTTCGTCTTAGTTATCGGTAGTTGCCTTCTCTGATGCATCATTTCCTTGCAGGTTGTTGAGACAAAATGCAGTGAGCTTACTTTTGGATGATATTTACAAAAATCCAGGTCCACTTCAGTTTGAAGGTCCTGGTGCAGATGCCAAAGCCATAACACTTTCGGTTGAAGACCAAGACTACATCGGTCGAATTAAGAAACTTGAGGAGTACATTGAACAGGTCTTGACAATTAATTCTATGTTATTTTAACACTACAAGAGCCTTTGAGACATGATTTTCTTACTTAATGTTTCACTAAATTGAAAACTTTATGATATATCAAACCTTTCTAAACAAGAACCTGTTAGACTGAATCAACTAGATAACTGAAATCTTTTACTATCATCCAAATCATGTATTGTGATATCATATGGTTGCATATGATTCGGTGATGATGTAATTTTTTTACACCGATAGTGCATCAAAATTGAACTCGTAGATAAGTTCATTTAATGAACAAACTCTAGAAACCAATGAATGCTCAGGTTCATTATGCTGTGCTGAATTAGGATGAGGTTTTATATTGATTGTCTTATCAATGATCATTACTTGCTCCAAATGTTTTAAATTGCATTCCATAACCACAACATTTTAGTTTCGAGAGTCTTCGCAGTTACATTGCGACCGCAACTGCGGCTGTATCAGTTGTGTTTTGCTGCTATTTTTCGTAATTGCCGTAAACGCAACGTAAAAAAACACTGGTTCCCTCCAATGTATGATGCAAAAACTACGTCAATATCTTAAATCAAAATTGTGATTCTCATGGAATTATCTGCGCTTTTTGTTTCAGGTTCGAAGCATTGTAAAGCCAGGAAGCCCTCAAGAGGTTTTGAAAGCTGCTCTTAGTGCCATTGGATCTGTTTCCGAAGTTCTAACCGCAATAACAGCATCTTCAACCAAACTACCATCAATTTAAGAGAAAACAGATCAGATTGCATACTTCTTCTGAAGTTTTCTGGTATTTCGATTCGCCTTTTGGCCTATAGTTATGGAAATAGTTGGTGTTTGAAATAAGAGTTCAATACATGGTGCATGTCAATGTGAGGTTTATGTATCCAAACTTTTTGGCTCTACTAGCTACTGTGATTGGGTGATTCTTTTGAGAAATAAGACATGCTGCTTGAGACTATCCTATTCTTATGAGACTAGTTATTTTTTCATATTCAATATAAGACATGATTTTTGATTTATCGTTATGAGCATTATGGTGTCGTTCGATTCATGTAGTAGTAGATCTTACCTTATGAGATTAATTCTTGGTTGTTGTTGTAATTTTTAATAATATCAATTAATTTTTAAATCAAAGGGTGTTGATTGTAATTTCATTAAACTTTGAATGGATGAGCTTAATTCATTTTATCTAAACTTGGAATGGATGGTACTATTCAACCATTTGGTAAAGAATTAATCCCTTGAGTTGTGACTGCTTCTCCAAATAAGTGTCGCTTTAGGAATTGAATCATTAACTTTTTGGTCATCCTAAAAATTTAGTGAAATCTTATACTACTATACTAATACATTGTTGGTGGGCCAAACTCGATTTATCCAAGTTTTGGTGTCCACAAGTGTACCTAATTAATGCTGCATGGAACATTGAAGTCAACAAAAGGTTAGGTAAGAGATATAAGTTGCTATCTTTTTAATTGGCCACTAATTTGATTTAGAAAAAAACAGTATCTACTAATAGAATAATTGTATTATCTAAAATTTTCGTTTAATCATAATTACTTTTTTTTTTATAATCATGATTACTTTTATACATAAGTAATTAATATAAAAACAATATATAACATATTAACTGTGTATTATAAGTGTCACATTATTCTAATGTTTTATTTTATTTCAATCCAAAAAGATGGATAATGTTATTTTAATATAAAAATTTGCATTTATATATAATTACATACTTATAAATAATTATATATAAAATCATTTGATATGATTTAACTGTTTAAAATTGTTAAATCTAATAAGTTGGATTCAAATTTCCCAACATTTTTAAGGATTTTGAATTATTGCAATATCAATAAAATAAGAATAAAATGTCGTGCATTACCCAGGCTAAAATACTAGCAATAATATATGATTAATTGATGAAGCAAAAAACTACACACCCTCAAATTTATAGTTTTAAATTTACTATTGAGTTCCTAATTTTCCCCCCACCTAATATATTTATTAATCGACTATTACCACTTAAGAAAGTTCACTATTACCACTTAAGAAAGTTTGGCATTAATGTGAGTTTGAAAAAAGGTGTATCCAAAGGAAAAATGAACCATTATTCTCATCCAAGAAATTATTCTCATACAATTGTCCATATTAATGTGAAAGCACAATTTATCCATATAAAATTTGTTTTTATGTTTGTGTAAAAGAAATTTTATTTAATTGAAATTTAAAGTGGTGTACGCGTTTTGAATTATGTTTTATATTTTTTTGTCATTCTTATTGTTTTAAATAACATATATGATGAAGGAAATAAATACACAATTTCATAAATTGCTTATAATTTTTTAAGTATTTTATGATTTTTTTGATATCTAAAGACCTCTGAATAATAGACCCAGTAGACATCTATGAAGATCAAAAACAGGAACGAGTCTAAATATAAATAAATTTGTCGGGTCAAAATAGTACACTATCATATCTATGGAGTATCAATTATAAGATTTGTTCAATCATGTAGTGGAATATAAAAACTTGTATTAAACTACTATATATTTTTAACATGTGTATATATCATATGTTGTTGTATATATGATGACATCATATGTTGCACCTAAGAACGAGTTGTTATACCAATTCCCAACTACATTAATTAATCGATTCTTGTTCAAACCAAACTATATCTAACTTAACTAGCAAATCTTGCATTTTTTTTCTTCTTCTGTGGTTTGCTTATCTGAAATTGATTATTTCATTAATTGGATTCAATTTTCAACTCATTCCTACCACTATTAGAGATATAAAAAAGTAAAAATACATCACCTTCTCTCTTTTATAAGCAAATTTCAATAATTTCACACATATTGAAAATTATTTAAAAATTAATTAATTCTTTGATTTAATAAAAAAAATATTCAAATAATTCCAATTATTATTTAACATGATATATGGAAAGTTGTTTCAATTAAATGTGATATTAAAAATATGTAATTTGTAATTTGCTTATAATTGAGACAAAATATATTAATGTTTTTTATGTTATAAGTTTGTAAATATTTTATGTTAAAGTGGACTTTTATGATTAAAACACCGTTATTTATTTATTGAGAGAAGTAAAAAAATAAAATAAAATGATGTATAATTATTAAATGGTGATAAGAATTAGAACGTTTAACTAAATACTGGAATTATTAATTAAAGTAACAATAATTTTGAAGAGAAAAAAAGTCTAAAACAACTAAAGTTATAGAATGAATAATGTAGTTTATATTCCCATCAATGACTGGTCCAGATTATGTATAGTGTGGGCACAACCCCATCAAAGTTTTAATTTTTTTGGGCCATATGCATTTTTGTGTTGAATAAATTATTTGCCAAACTCACTCAAAAGTTTCTAAAACGAGAAAATGTGGTCAATGTATTAAAAATGAAAATATATATTAGATGTTTCAACTTATTAAAACTTATAACTACAATTATGATTATCAACCTTTTATATTTCATGGTCTAAATGTCTAGTTTGAAAGGTGTATTAAATAGTAAAGTCTTACATACATTGAATATGTAGGACATAAATCATTTATTATATATCTTGGACAAGTATCCCTCAACAAGTTTTTAGAGTGAAATTAAGTTCAATTATTCTAGAATTGTATTAAAGTTTGTCTTGATGCTAGATCACCCTCAAACGCCAAGTCATACAAAATGTGTATATGATTTACGTTTTGTAAGGATTGAGTACTCTTGTATACTCACATTAATAACTAATATAATGTTTTTATAAACTTCACCCTAGGGATGACAATAAAAACCGAACCTGTGGGTACCCGCCCGAACCGAACCCAAATTTAACGGGGAAAATTCGATGTGGTTGAGTTCGGGTTCGGGTTTGGTATAGCAAAGACCCTAACCCGAACTCGCCCCGAAGTAAGATAATTCAATTTAAAAGTGAAATTTTTATCATTTGCTAATTGTTTTTAATTTCTAATTTTACTTTGCACACTATTTGATCGTCAAACATAAAAGAAATGAAATAATACAAGAGAAAATAGAAATGTTAGAGAAAAATTACACGAAAATAATATCATATTTTCCTTAATACTTTATCATTTTCGGGTTTTTTTTCGAGTTCGGGGATGATATTTTTATTTTCAACCCCGTTGAGTTTGGGTTTTGAATTTTGGGTTCGGGTATGTGCAAACCTGACCCCGACCCGTCCGGTTGCCATTCCTACTCTAGATACTCCATCCTCATATTAAGGGTGTTTAAGTGTTGAAATTTAATTGGTGTTGTATGATCCTATTATATATAAAAATGTTTAAGTATTATATTTTGTGAGGTTGAATATCTCTTTATACTCACATAATCAATATATTTCTCTATAAAACAAATTGTTATACTTTTAACACTATGCATTCAATATTAACTGATAAATTAATATGCACCACAAATATTAACTGGTAAATTTGGAGTATTAATTGATATGCACCACAAATATTAACTGATAAATTATCAATATTCATTGTTATTTCCCCCTCTCATCATTAAACAAGATACTTGTGAGCACATTTAGTGTCAAATAAACTTTTCATTGTTAAGTGCTTAAAACATTAACTCTTATGTTTTTTACACGATTTGAAAGTTGCAAAGCACAATTCCTTTAATTTCTTATAATAAAATTTATTTTGTAAAAGATACAAATTATTAAAAGATGCCATTAATGATATATAAGCATATCCATCATTGATTTATAATAAACTCATTAAACATTATCAATGATGATGATTTTATTAATATCATCGATCCTGAACCATGTAATAATTTCTCGGCATATAGATACGATAAAACTCTTTTTTCTCTCCAAAAATATGATGACTTTTAATGTAGAGTAATAGGATGCATGACAATAATATCAAGGGTAGCTTCACCAACTTTCACAGCAAACATAAATGCATACATATAGAAGGAGGTTGAGTTACTCAAAACATGCAAAAAAGAACAAACAAACAAAGAAGGTACTAAGAAAAGTGGTACAAAAAATGTTGAGACATATCTGACAAAACCAATCTTACAATTTATTGCATTGGTTGAACCAACATCCTTAACCACTTCCTTGGTTCACATGCATTTCTCTCTTTCATATTTACTTCTAACTAACTACCCTTTTACCTCATTATTATTTATTACATGCATCAGATAAATTCCCACTAGTGATTGATAAAATCATCATTATCTGAACCTGCAAGACAGAGTTCAGAAACAGAAGCCTGAATATAGTTGAATATGGCAGAGATTTATACTGTGAAAGTTGAAGAAGGAAGGGTAGAAATTGATGGAAAGCCATCACTAGGTCCTGTCTATAGATGTATTTATGCTAAACATGGTCTTTTGGAATTGCCTCTTCATTTAGACTCTCCATGGGACTTTTTCAGGTCACTTTTCTTTTCTTTTGGTGCAACACTTTTTACTTACATAGGTTTAAAACCTTTGCCTCAAACTACTTTAATATTTGTTCTCTTATTAATATTTATATTTTATAGTACAACAATATAACATTACCTCATTTTACACATTGTCAATCAAAATGAAGTTTGATAGATTGTTTATTTTTCACTTTATAATCTCACGTGATTTAAAAACACAATTTATATTAAAGAAGTTTAGTATTTGGATTTGAGGACTTATTTGTTAGCATTTTTTATGTTTCCTTTGATAGGGACACTGTTAAGAGGAACCCCAGCAACCCAATGCTGGGTAGGCGTCAAAAAACTGATTCAAAGGTACCAACTTCATGTATTTTTGTTACTCTTATAGCAGAAGATACTTTATTCTTTTATTATACTCATAATTATAGTTAGTGTTTTAAATTGCAGTTATAGTTAATGTAATTATAGTCATTGTGATCATTATAGTGTAAATATTTTTATGATTAATAAATGTTTTTATAGTTAATGTTATCCAATGCGATTAATATAGTTCGATACGGTTGCATTACAGTCACATGATTATGAATTAATACAACGATTGCGGTCATATGCACTTAATTGGGACTAGGGGCAGAACCGGAAAATGAATTAGAGGGAGAAATTTATGTATGTGAAGTAAAATTAACAATAATTAATTTCTAATGTAAATAATTATTCAAAGTTTAATTTAATGAAAACATATATGTGACTATTTCTTATGTAAAAAATGATGCACCTGATTTTAGTCATTCAAATTGTACTAAGAAATTTGGAAGAATATATCATATAAGTAGTATAAAAAATTGCTTCATAAATACCTATTTAACTTCAAATGCAAGAGGAAATAATATAAGAGGAAATAATATAAGAATTTAAAAGAGTGAAAATTGTATCGTATGTAGTTCATCCCTTACTATGTCGAAGTATGGAAAAACATGACCAATGTGACAACAATCGCGAATACTACTAAAATACTATAATATTACAATCGTAATTGCGGTTGCGAAGTACAATTTAAAACGATCTCGAAAACATGGTTAACATTTATTTTGATCTGAATTTGCAGGTTGTGGGTCCCTATGTATGGCTGACATATCAAGAGGTTTATGATGCTGCAATCCAAATGGGTTCTGCTATGAGAAGCCTTGGTCTCAATCCTGTTAGTCTTCAACACTTGTTGCTCTTCAATGCTACTTTGTATTGTTAACCATTGCATGAGAAATTTGTAATCTAACTTGTGTTTTTGTATCATAAGGGTGATTGTTGTGGCATATATGGCTCTAATTGTCCTGAATGGATCATTGCAATGGAGGTATAGCACAAAGGCTGATGTTTTAATATAGAGTATTATGGTGTTGTTCGATGCATGCAGCCGATCTTATTAATGCTTATCTGTTGTTGTTGTTGTAATTATTTCAATGTTACTTCACATGATTCAAATGTTTTCATTTGCAGGCTTGCAATAGTTGTGCAATAACATATGTTCCATTATATGACACCCTTGGTATGTGTTTTCTGCACCTAATATATGTCTCAATATTCAACCATTTCCTATTAAAAGCTTGTGGACACAAATGAGAGCATAGTTTGTCGCGCGTCGCTTGCTCGACATTAGTTCTGTCAGGTAGGGAACAACATTAACTCGGGTTTATGTGTAACAGGTCCAAGCGCAGTCGAGTTTATCATAAACCATGCTGAAGTTTCAATAGCATTTGTGCAGGAAAAAAAGATCTCATCAGTATGTTCCACTTCTTTGATTACAACCTTTTTCACCACTTCAAAATGGAGTATTTAACATGATTTATTTGAAGATATTTCTGTATGCCATTTAGGAAAATAATATGAACCTGGTTTCACATTTTGAAGCTGATAAAATGCCACATTTATTTCAAGTCCTTCTTTAGGTTGTTATGTACTTGCACTTGATTGTAATTAGTAACATATCCAATGAATTTCTTGAAGATACTTAGTTTATTATCTGTGACAGAACTGCACTATATATTGTTTTGTCTCTAATGAACTTTGTTTCTACAGATATTGTCATGTCTTGATCAGTGTTCTTCAAATCTTAAAAGTATGTCAAGTATTGCTATCTTAGTTACACTGTTTTTTTGAAAGGATCTTAGTTACTCATAGTTTAAGTGTTTTTCCAATAGTGACTGATCTCTTTAAAATAATGGTGCAGCTATTGTGAGCTTTGGAAATGTTTCAACCACACAAAAGAAGGAAGCCAAGGAGCATGGCGCGTCCTGCTTCTCGTGGGAAGAGTTTCTCGAGCTGGTAAGATGCTAAATCTTGTTCTCATTTTCCTATTTATGTTTCAAATTAGGAGCATGAATCGTTTTGATTTTGTATTACGAGATATTAGAATAATAACATGAAGGTGAACTTCGACGTAACGGTAGAGTTGCTGCTTAATGACAAAAAGGTGAACCTCGGTGGCCCTTTAGATATTACAATAACTTTAATAGCTTCCTTTATCTTCCTTTGTCTAGGGAAGTATGGATTTGGATCTACCATCAAAGAAGAAGAGTGACATTTGCACAATAATGTACACAAGTGGAACTACTGGAGAACCCAAAGGTGTCATAATCAAGAATGAGGCTTTCATGGCTGAAGTATTGTCTATTGACCACATACTTATGTTGACTGACAGAGTGGTAACATAACCATTTTCCTTCAAGCTTCATTACTTTCATGTTCCATCCATCTTTCTTTGGACTGATATGATTATAAAAGTTGAAATGATTCTCAAACAGTAACATAATAGTTAAACCCTATGGGATGAATAAATGCTCCAATGATATTATGATTAATGTGTAGTAAGAGTCTGGATATAAGATATGTGGAACAAAGCTATGCTCATTGGTTGTAAATGGTACATACCCTTGAGGTTGCAGATTCAACACTGCAACTTTTTCCAATCATTAAACAAGTAGTTAAAACAATTGCATGACAGGACTTAGTAAATTTTCCTTTCTAATAAAAATGGTGGCCCAGTACACGAGACTCCCACTTAATGAGGTCTGAGAAGGGTAGATGGACACAGTCTTAACCTTGTAAGTAGAGAGGTTTTTCCCAGGATTTGAATCCGTGACCTCATGGTCACTAAGCAACAACATAACCGTTGTGCCAAGAAATATTACTTGTAATACAAGGATTAAGAAGACAAGGTTGAGTTTCTCATATTTGTATAATGCTACAGTATTGATAAGAAATATTACCTTTTGTAGGCAGGAGAGGATGATGTCTACTTCTCCTTTCTTCCTCTAGCTCATGTATATGACCAGATAATGGAGACCTATTGCATACACAAAGGCTCCTCAATAGGATTCTGGCAAGGCGTAAGATTTCGATTCATTTCATGAAATTAGTTTTTTGTTCCTTCTTAAATGATCTCTCTTAATGCTTCATCTCTAATTTTTCACATTAAATCTTGCAGGATGTCAGGTTCTTGATAGAAGATATTCAAACACTGAAACCAACTATATTCTGTGGTGTTCCTAGAGTTTTCGACCGGATTTGTTCTGGTATGACAAGAATTCTTCTTATGCTCTTTTCTTGTGGCATGACTATGATATTAAAACAATGCTGTTAACATTAACTTTCTGAACCTTATTTTTGTATAACTACATTATAGTATTATACACTAATTACTGACTACAAGCTTTGCACCTGAAGGTATTAATAGCAAAGTTTCTTCTGGAGGAGCACTTCAGAGTACATTATTTCATTATGCATATAACTAGTATGTTTTAGCACTAAGATTTGAGTGTTTTGAATTATCTATCCAAGTGTAAACTAATCTGAAGCCTAATGCAGCAAGTTAAGATATCTGGAGAAGGGTCTTCCACAACATAAAGCAGCACCTCTGTTTGATAGGCTTGTGTTTGATAAGGTATTCTACTTTATTCTTATGAGCTTTTCACATGGTTTGGTTTCAAGACTAAAATATTGTGTCTATTGATAGACAAAACAAGCGTTAGGAGGACGAGTTCGGATCCTGTTATCAGGTGCTGCTCCTTTGCCTAGGCATGTGGAGGAGTTTTTGAGGATCACTAGTGGATCAACATTATCACAAGGATATGGTATGGTGTTTGAATCTTCTGTTATAAATATTAGGGGTGTGTAAAACATTTTGATGATGACTCTTAAACAAAGAGCTTCATAGAAATTTTTTGAACTAAAACTGAATTTACATGAAGTCATCTCTAGTGAGAAATATTTCCATCCTATAGTTCTAGCCTGATTTTTTGTTTTCTTGAGGACTCGATTGTGATGCGATTATGGACCAAACTGTAACATAACAGCTGCGATTGCGATTGTGGACCACAATTTAAAACCCGATATGTCGAGTTAACTAACATATTATGATTTTGATGTGATAGGTCTTACTGAAAGTTGCGCTGGTTGTTTCACGGCAATCGGTGATGTGTTTTCTATGATGGGAACAGTTGGAATCCCCATGACAACCATTGAGGCCAGGCTTGAATCTGTGCCAGAGATGGGATATGATGCACTTTCGAGTGAAGCTCGTGGAGAAATTTGCCTGAGAGGAATTACATTGTTCTCTGGGTACCACAAGCGCCAAGATCTTACTGAAGAGGTTATGGTTGATGGTTGGTTTCATACAGGTAGATCCACATGTTGTTATGGATTCAAAAAACAATCTTTAAATAGATGAAGAATACCATTTTTGAACTTCTTTAGTATTATTAACTAACCTCTTAGAATCTTGAGAAAATGCTACATAACATGTGAGACATTACTGAACAAACAGTGGACATTATCTAATTAGTTTTGTCTTGTCTTTACTTGCTTCATTTTTTGTACATTTACATTATTGAAGTTGTCATATATAGCCTCAAAATCATATTCAATTTGGAAATCATTGCAGGTGACATTGGAGAATGGCAACCAAATGGAGCAATGAAAATCATTGATAGGAAAAAGAATATCTTCAAATTGTCTCAAGGAGAATATATAGCTGTGGAGAGTATTGAAAACAAGTATTTGCAATGCCCTCTTATAACATCGGTATGCTTATGCAAAAATAGAGAATCAAGAATATGTTGCATTTTTTTGTTCAATATTCAGTTTTTAATGAAAAGAAATGACTCGGAAGTCATATGCTCAAATCCTGAAAAACAGTCTATTCGCTTGTGAAGGTAAGTCTATGTACATCCACCCTCCCTATACCCCACTAGGTGGGAGCCTCGTGCAAAAGTTCATTTACAAAGCAGCATTACAATGTAGATCAATGACTAAATTTGTTTAATGTGACATTGGATAATAATTTTTCTTTTCTATGTAGATTTGGGTGTATGGAAATAGTTTTGAGTCATTCTTAGTGGCTGTGGTGGTCCCTGAAAGAAAGGCTCTTGAGGATTGGGCACTAGAGCATAATTTGACTGATGATTATGAGCATTTATGTGATAACCTGAAGGCAAGAAAATACATTATGGATGAGCTCAATAGCATTGGTCTAAAGCACCAAGTATGTATAATCCCTTAGTTTCTAGTTCTATAGTATATTTTTGCTCATTCTAGCTACATCTAACATTCAAGAAATTCTCTCAGCTTAGAGGATTTGAACTGCTAAAAGCTGTTCATTTGGAACCAATTCCCTTTGACATTGAGAGAGATTTAATAACTCCAACATTCAAACTGAAGAGACCACAGATGCTCAAGTACTATAAGGTTTGACTCGTGATCAATATTTCATAATTATTAATTTTGCATTGCTCCCATCATTCTATAAAGTTCATAGTACACTTTTATCTTGTTTTGACTCGGCACAACGGTAAAGTTGATTGTCTCGATACTATGAATTCAAATCCTGAAAACACCCTTTTATTGACAATCTGTAGCAAATGTAAATTGGTTTTGGCATCTATGCATCAGATGCAATGCCTATCTATGAATTCAAGTCAAATTGTTGGAGTGCTTTACATGAATAAATTCAAGTTAATGTTTGCCATTATTATTTACAGGACCATATTGATCAACTATACAAGGAAGCAAAGGTGTGAATCATGTGGGCATGCTATATGCATCAGTATTAATTTCTGTTTGTAGAATCAAAAGCTATCTATGTACCTCAAAAAAGCTATCTGGTTTCTTGTATATTTTGGCTTATTACTGTATTGACTAAAATGAAAAGCTACAATGGTCAAATATTGTCAAGATTATTTAATAAGATTATGGGAACATTATTATGGAAATGCAATATGTGATTTGTTGAAGGATCACTTCTTCTAACATCATTATTATAAAGAATACCAATGCTCATTGGTGAGTGAGTAAAGAATATTAACTATATATTATAAAGAATTTGTAAATGCCCTGAGAAATTAGAATGGAATCCACAAAAATGATTTGCTTATGTACACAATCTATGTCTAAGTTTACAAAACTATTTCCCAAGTTCTCAAGAGAAGAAGAAACCATAACCAATCACATAAAAGGATACAAGAAACATGGTTTTCCCAATCTCAAGATCTGATCTTGAACATAAGCATGCCACTCTAACTGGTTGGCGATTCTATACAGGTTGGTGAACATGCATATTCTCATGAACACTCATCACAACATTCCTCATCTCAGGGAAGATGGATATAAGTAGAAGTTCAAAGATGGCATAAGCAAGTTGCTTCACACATATAGAAGACTACAATCAAATAAGATAAGTGTAATTGTTAGTTTAGAAGAAGAAAAGTAAGTTGCCAAAATAGACAAAACAAAACTAAAACAAACACAAGAAAGAACAAAAATGTTTCCTGAATAACCATTCTTGACGCCTGCCGAGCAACTTTGCGATGTATAATGCCAAATACTTATACTTTACATTATAAAAAGTAAAGTTGTCCGAATCAGTTGTACATATATATATCATCCCAGAAATGAGAAAGAACTTTAACCTGACTGAAATAATATATATCGCTGGCACATCGTCTGTACTGTTTCTGCCCGATTAAGCTGACTAAGGCTGCTGGAGCTCCGTCTGACAAAAATGGAGGCGACTTTATATGTTAAAGTCTTGTGATGTAAATTATGAGAATGAGAATGATATGTACTTCAACTATCACATGGTTCAAAAGATTATATAAATAACATGAAATTACCATAACATTCGAAGGCTGTTCTTTAGAAATAATGCAAGCTTGGAAGGCTTCTTTTCAAAACATTATAATATTGTGGGGACTATATGAAAATTTTAGCTCATTAAGTAAAGATTCTATCCACATCAGTTCTTGAGAAGCTAGAGCTAAACTTTTGTACTCAATCTCTATGCTGGACCCGGATATTGTATGTTGTTTCTTGGACCGCCAAGTAATAATATTAGGACCTAGGAATAAATATATACCAGAAGTTGATTTCCTGTCATCTAGGTCTGAGGCCGAGTCAACATCACAAAATGCAAGTACATTTAGGGGAGCTGTAGTAGTAGTTGATTAAATGGATAACCCAAAGGAAACAATATCCGGTAGATACCTAAGAATCATCTTCACAATAGTCCAATGGGTTTGAAGAGGCTGACCAATAAATTGTCAGACATTATTTACAATGTAAGCTATGTATTATGTATGTTCTTGTCACGTTAGGACATATTGTAAAACTCCAACAATTAACTTGTACATGGTAGTCTTCATAATAATCCGCCGAGCATGGGTTTGGCTGAGGTCATATGAGCTCTTTCTAGGAGATCTCTGATGTATTTAGATTGAGATAGAAACAGAGATCCATCGGAAATATGTTTGACCTCTATACAAATAAAATAATCTAGTTTTCCAAGTTGTTTAAGAGCAAATGTTGAACTAAGCTCTATGATGACTTGATTAACATGAGAAAGGGAACATCTTACGACTATAATTTCATCTACATATACTAGCACATAAATCTTGTAGGTCAGACAAGTATGAATAAAGAGAGAATTATCACATTTGTTTACTTGAAAACCAATTTTGAGAAGAGACCCTTTTATTCTTTCAAACCACTATCTAGGAGCCTTTCTGAGACCATAGATTGCCTTGTGTAACTTGCATACTAAGGTTTTATCACTGTGCCGAAAACCCACTGGTTAAGTCATGTATACTTCCTCATCAAGAAATTCATTTAAGAAAGCATTATTGATATCTAGTTCCTCAATAGGCCAGTTATAGGAAACAACAAGAGTTAACAAACATAATAACTAACTCTTAGTACTATTCTCTAATACATCTTATTATAATAAAGGTTAAATATAAGGGAAAGAAGATTATAACTAAAATTACAATCTTAAATAAATCAACTTAGGACTCAACAGAAAATAGAACTAACCAAAAAGCAGTTTCTTGACATCACTTGCTCTTCTTGCAGCCTCAAGCTGTTGCTCAAAAGACCCTGACCCTGATTTAGCCATCTTAATTCCACCAGATTCACTTAATGTTTGCAGCTTTTGATCAATTCCGCTGCCACCACTTAATACCTGAGGAGCCCGTAATCTTACAAAAAAGGTACCTCCAGGCCAGAGGATCTGCAAGTACAAGTAGATAACATGAAACATTACCACAAGCCAATGGCAATTATTTTATAAATTTTCCTTTTGATTGGTGAGACTTGCATCCATCTGACTTGGAGAAGAGTTAACTTTAAGATTTTTAAGGGAACCTTTTTCTCACAAGACAGATCAGAATGCTCGGAATTTTAAAGGGAGCCTTTTTTTTTCTTTCCCTTGCTATGGTATAAGATTCTGTATATGTCTTCTCTTTAGTGTTTAGATAA
This sequence comes from Lupinus angustifolius, assembly GCF_001865875.1. Taxonomy (NCBI): domain Eukaryota; kingdom Viridiplantae; phylum Streptophyta; class Magnoliopsida; order Fabales; family Fabaceae; genus Lupinus; species Lupinus angustifolius. The sequence continues at coordinate 1,146,976 of NC_032010.1, read as the reverse complement.
GAGTGTAAGACACAAATTTTATCCACTTAAGTATCTATTAACAAACAGCTTGAACAATGATCTAGTGCTCTATATGCTCAACCAGATAGAGAAATGGTTACTCGATAAGACTATTGACAGTCATTTAAGCAGCGTCTCAGAGGGTGAAGTCTTATATGAATCGAACGACGTCATAATACTTTATCATAAATCATGTTCATTAACAAAACATTGATCTCTAAGTCTTTCTTAATCATTTCCCCTATGATTTTTCTTGGCCTTCCTCCAGGAATTGGACTAGCTTCCATTTGATCTACTCTCCAAATTGGACTATGATATAATTTTGCATCGGAAAAATGATTTGAGTCAGAAAACAATGTCCAAGAAAAAAGGCAGTATAAATTTTTGGCTCCAAAATCCTTACATCTTGGATCCACCGAATCCCTTGGGCGACAGTATCCTCTCTTCTGAGCCAATGAATCTCCCGCAAGAGACAATCATCAATAGCATCTTCCATCACCAACTGTAGTATTTGCTTTGAAATCCAAAAGACCTGTCTTCTGCTTGAAAAGAAATGAACTAGCATTAGAAACTTCTAACTGATGGAAACTATTAAAGGAATCAACAACATCACGAGATTTAATATTTTACTAAGTCAAATCCAATTTTCTCAGAAGTATAACAAAATTTCAAGGGGTTGAAATCTGATTATGGACTTATGGTTATTGCCATGCAGAACAAGGTGGAGAAAACATGAAAAACAAGTCAAGATAGTAAAGCACCAAATAATGGATTTTATTTCTACCCCATCCATTCAGTGTCATAAAATTTCGATTTAGGCAAGCTATGAACATAAAAATTCCCCTTGGGCTTAAAGTATGACAAAGCAATAAGCATAGGTTCACCAATAATAATTGTGTCAAGATTTAATTTAATTGTCATATTGAGACTTGAGAGTGTGCAAGGAACAAAGAGCAAACTAGTTCACACTCAAAACTATCATCACCATACATGTCAGGGAGCGCAACACTCTAAAGCCTTAAGTTGTGGGGTAAAAGTCTAGAAATCAGTCCAGTTAACATATAAAATCACATTTACATATATTACATAACTTGCAAGGTCGAAAAAACATTGAACACAACACCAGAAGAGGCATCTCTAAATTGGCATAACATTAAAGTTTTAGACAATATATGAACAATATTTCATAGCATGTACTTGAAAATACAGAAAGACCAAACAAAGTAATGTACCTTAGCCAGCCCCTTTTCTTAAGCTGAAATATGTTGTCAACCAAATTCAAAATAGGAACACTCACATTTGGTGGGGTCCACTGAAAAAATAGTCAGACTAATGAAGGTTAATAGAGTATCTTCTAAACCCAAAAAGACGTGTTCTCATCAAAGAATGGATCATCATGTTTGCCTCATGGTTCATATTTTTGAGCAGGGCTTCTTTCATTTGTTTGCAGCTAATGAATAATCTAAGCACATACCAATAAGAAATGGCAAGCCAAATATCTCAATCTGAAAAACAAAGTGTTACGTGCACAACAAAAGAGAAAGAAAATCCAGATGACTACACAGACCTCGGGTGGAACTCCATCTGGATCCTCCAAATTATCAGGTATTAGAGTCAAATTTGCAGCTGAAACATCCTTACCAACCTTAGCTTCCATCATCACATCATGTTTTCTATCTTGATCCAAGTTACTAGACTCTTTACCATGATTTACTACCTGTTGTGAATAATCCTTCGAGCTCAATTCATTGTCGGAATGCCACCCATTATCTTCTGCTACTTCTCCATCAATATTCTCATAGCCAACATGAGCTTCTTGCTCATTATCAGAGCTTAGCACACTTTCTGAAGCAATATGCCTGGAAATATTTTTATCCAGTTCATCTGCGGAGTTCCAAGTGTTAGACGTAACAGAACCTTCAGTGGTGGGCGATGTTGAACAACCAGCTTTTCGTATTAAACCATTCGGAACTCCTTTAAACTGGCGTGCAATATCATCCACAGCATCATCTACATTGACTGCCAATATAAAAAAAATCGAATGTTACATTTGGACTAAGGCTTCATTTTTGTTGTTGCATATTTGGAATACACGAGAAAAATATCAAGAAACACTATAGGTAAAAAAAGTATGCAAATCATAAGTTAAAAATAAATGCTTTGTATGTTGGAAAACAAAGGAATGATGCAAATATGAGAAAATGACATTAAATTTCTTCTAGACAGTTCTCTCATAGTAGCATTATAGCCATCCAGTTACAAAGAAAACTGAAGAGAAAGGTCATTAATCAAAACACTACTTTATCAATTATGGGTAAATAAATTCATTGGAGGAGTTTTCTATGATAAAAACAGCAAATATCTGCATTCAACTTCGACCGAAAACTTCAATCAGTTGCTAAAAATAAAAATTTATCCAGCTGCCTTGTTCCGCCATGTTCCACAGCCCTGGTGCCTACACGGTCTGGCTATGAACTATCCTTCCGACTATCCCCAGGCAAACACATGCAACACAGGTTCGAGAAACACAGTGGAGTGCTTTAAACCAATTAACAATGAGCCTTGGAAGAACTGCACCACAAAGGCCATATAAATCCCACACTGGAATTTGGAATCTCATACTTCTAATGTGGGACTTAAGTCCCATAAGTTGCAATTGTATTCCCGATTCTGACTGGTAGAACAACAAACTGAAATTGATTTCAGAAGTTCTGAAAACAGAATTGCTAGTCCAATTCCACAAACTCATCAAGCATATTCATACGAGAACCAACCGAATCCTAACTTGCAGGTCACCTCACAGTGAATATCTATAACCTGAGCACTTAAACTACAAGAATGACAGAACAATCCAAAATGTTAAAATCATATATACCTGCCAGGGTCCTCATCATTGAAGAAGATTTCCCAAAAGAATAGCTCTTCAAGGGAAAACAGGAAAAAATATTATGTCAGATTGTCATTTTCCCATCTCTAACAAAAGAAATAATATAAAGACCACTAGTCTGATGTTATGATAAGAAATACCAAGCGGACGAATATACACCTTTGAGGACACACTCAAAAAGTCCCACACTTCATGTTGTTCGGCAACATTAGCAATTGACAAGAGATCCTGAAGCAAGAGAGCACAGTTGATCGAATGATATAATTATTAAGTAAGTACAAATGAAACTATTTCTTTAAACAGTTATAGGCAACAACAACAACAATAATCAAGCCTTAATTCTGCTAGGTGGAGTCGACTAAAAATACCTGAAGATATTTATTAAGTTGAATGCAACGCTGATGCACAAAGGCATCCTCTGTGCTCGAGTAAAATATCCTTTTAGGAGGCAAATGTAATGTGTAATTGGGGATTTCTTTTAGATGTCGATGTAATCTCTCAAAATTCCTGTATCTGAATGCCACCAAAATAAATTTTAGTAATGTCAAAGCACAAAAATAAATATGGAACAAAACAATTTTGAAACTCAATCACATTTATTCTCAATCAAGGATCAGTTTGTTTTAAGAAATGGAGGAAAGAGAATGATTCAATAATAAAAAACAAACCAATGATCACAGTATTTTGCTGTATGGTTAGAACTTCACACCTTCAACATTATCACCTTCGTCAACTCAGTTCTAATTAACTTTGTAAAATACGGCAACTCAGTACACTAGACTCCCATCTAATGGGGTCTGGAGAGGGTGGATATATGTAGCATTACTCTAGCAATGTTAATTGCCTAATGGACTATATTTTTATGTAATTGTTTACAATTGTAATAAACGCAAAGCAATCGCAACCACAATTTAAACTCATACGTCCATTGGTAGAAATGAAAGAAAGAAGCAAACCATATACCTTCTCTTTACAAACCAAGTCTTTTCTTGCCCGTTAGTCACTGCGATTGAATATACAGCAAAAGATTTGGAACTAAGTTTCTCAAAATATGCTCCCATTACCTAAAGTGTAAATAGACAATAAACAACAATCAAATTAAGTGAAAGGAAGTGACCACAGAGAAATATTTCATTTATCAAAACTCTAACCCATTCTAAAAATAGCGGCCCAGTGCACGAGACTCACACCTAGTGGGGTCTGGGAAAGGTAGTTGCACACAACCTTACCCTCGCAAGGGAAGAGGTTGTTTACAGGATTTGAACTCATGACTTTCCAATCATAAGACAAACAACCTTACCATTTGTCCTGGTTAAAGTTTATCCTTTTATTTTTATAAAACTAAAGAGATTAATGAACAATGTGAAATGAGGGTGTCAATAATCTTAGTCTCCTGCACATATATATTTCGTAAGTTTTACATTAAAATGAGAGTGTCAATACTCATACCCGGCACCGAAGCTTGGGAACAAAATGTCCCTGGCCACTCTTACCCCGAAATCCTTCGCCATGCTTCTCAAATTCAGAGGTATAGAACTCTGACATTGTGGATCCTCCTTTATTAGTTTGGAATCCTAAGGCAGAAGCACTGTTTGATCTCATGAGAGGAACTTTACATTTATTAGCAGCAGCAACATCCTTGACATCATTCACTTCATCCACTTGGTGCCGCGCTGTTTCGAAACATAATTCCATGTCAGGATCCAATGAAGACTCCGACCTAATAGTGCTTCCAACATTTAGTTGAGATTCTGAACCCACACTATTCAGTGGTTTATCCTTTTTCCTATTGTAATTCTTTCCCTTTGTCCACATGTTGTCAAGATTCTCGGGCATAAGAACTTCAGTTCTTCTCTGAGTTGCAGCTTCCAGCATTTGTGCCCAATCAGCAGAGCCAGTGTGACTATCATGTCGAACCCCGCCATCGACCGAATGACCATGATTTTGATCAGTTGCTGTAGTAGTCGACTGATCACCACCACTCATCCAACTTAAACCATTCTCATGAAGGACAAGTATAAGAGACTCAATCACTTCATTAATATACCTGATCATAAATTTTCATTATTAGATCACCAGCATGATAGATTTATTCAAGAAATCAGGAATAAAGTCCACATTTTACAATGTTTCTGAATTAAAATGTTTTCAATTTTCTCAACTAGAGAATAACCGACCTCACCTAGTGGGATAAGGGTTTTGGTTGTTGTTGTTGTCTAAACTAGAGAACATGTTACACACTTTTTTTCTTGGATAAACCGACAATATATTTTGAGCTTGTTATTAGATATTAACTACAAGTCTAACAGCTTAGCATTTCCATTGAGTTATAGAATGCGGTAGACTTTGAACTTCTGATTAGGACATTGATCATTGTACATTGGATCTTCACATAGGTTTCAATTATGTACCAAGACTTATCCAATAATAAAAACAAAACCTCAAAAAGTATTCATTTATATCTGAAATAATGGGTGCAAACAACTATGAGATGCATAAGCACGGCATAAAGATTAGTTAACTGTAATAGAATAAATGTCTCTAACAGACAGTTATTAGTGGAAAGGTGTAGCAGTTATGAATGAGTTACAGGAAGAGAGTGAGAGCATTAGGGGATCGGGAGAGAGGGAAAGTGTAAAAAGCCCAGGTGTCTCTTGGAATCGGAGAGTCTGTATTGTCATTGTTCTTCACATCTGTCTCGGTATCGTCTTGATACAGTTTCAGAGATAGTATCCTATCAATAATACGACACTTTTACCGTGAATTCAAGTCAAGTGCTATCGACTAGCATCAACGATTGACAAGATATGTACTGTTAAGGCACACCTCACAACAAGAAAGCCTTGAAATAAATGAAATATAGAAACAAAATATTCAATAACATACCCAGGGCTTGCCAAATCCAAAACAGGTTGCAATACCAAGCAAGTTATAATTTCCCGAGCTATAGATCGAATGACCGGACATTGAGCTTCTCGTTGTCTTAGCACTGTAGCTAATACCCCACTCACTAGCTGCTGAAGAACCTACAAAAAGTGTAATCATTAGTTAAGGTATGAGACGTGCTTCTCGAAAGTGAAACATAGATAATATCCGAACACTCCACTCACACCTTGTACTCACTCTCTGGTGATATTAATGCTGGATGAAGTTCCTTAGAATTCAAGAGATGGAATTTCAACCTTTCATCCCTCTCCTCAGAAGATAATGTTAACATAACATCAACACCTATGGCAGCTTGGTTTCTTCTGAAAAGGTCTATGTGATCACCTATTAAATCAACTATATCCCTGGAATGTACGAAAAGCAAAACACAAATAAGTGGCTTTTTTCGGTATCTTGTACCAACCAAGCTAGGGAGCACCAATATAAATAAAAGACATGGATACAACATGACAAGGATACATTGATATGATACAAGTACAAAAAAATAACTTAAAGAAATATAGATAAAGTATATATGCATATAAAAGTAATGGATATGGCACCAACACCTATTGATTAGAGTGGCAAGGAACACAATTCACCTTCAGCAATGTTCAAGGTACGAGATTTGTGAGTGGAAAAAATAGGTGTTGGAAGAACTTTGCCATTTAGAATCAAATTGTGGATATCATTGGTCTCGAATTTAAAAAGTAAGGACACAGAAACCATTTTGAAGTATTTGTACTACGTAGCAACAAGATATCATGACAATAGGTAATGAAGAACTCGCCAAATTCCTTTCCTTCTAGAAGCAAATATAGGAGGGAGAGAAATCAAGTACCTAGTTATCAAGTCAACAAGGTTTATCTCTTTAACTCTCCCCGTCACTTCAGCAAGAGCATCCATGACTAAGTCGCGTATCTGCTCAGGAAACTCCCTATCTGAAGTAATTTCTGAGTACCACAAATCTACGACGAAATCTTTCAAGATCAAATCAATGAAATCGTTCAAGGCAGCTTCAACAACAGGAGAATCAATCTTCTTCTTCCATTTGGGACGCGGTGGTGAGGATGAGAGGCGTCCATCGTTTGGCGACAACTGTTTTTTCTCCAAATGAGATAGATAAGTCCTTCTTGTAGGTGGCTGAACCTTCCAATGGAATTCCACCTTATTCGAAAGAATTCGCAGAGCAGCCACAAATACAATGGAAATGGGTATATTCATCCACATTGATTTACTTGTATCTATCATTAACAACAAAACACACCAACTTAATCTTTTTTCTTCAAAATTTGCAGTCTTAAAGCATAACCAAACAAAGCAAAATATCAAATATGAACCAAATATTCAAAATTTGTAACCTTGACTCTTAAACAAAAACCCAGATAGCAAAATGAAAAATATCAATCAAAGATTCAAACTTTTCAGCCTAGAACAAAAACCCAGATAGAAAAATAGCAAATGTGAATAAAAGCAAATAAAAAAGGAATAACTTACGAGTGAAGAAATAGGAAATGGAGAAAATACAAAGTGCCCACCATAGAAAACGGAGCTTGGCTTCTTCAATGAGATCATAGATAGTATCCATTAATGGTGTTGGTGTTAGAGGACCCATTTCCTCTTTCTTCTTCTTTCTTCTTTCTGTAACTCAAACCGAACTATATGGCACCTTTGAATGTAAACATTACATGCGACAACCTCGCTCTTTCTTCGGTTTCAATTCGCTCTCCACGTAAGCTACTCTTTCTCTTTCTTTTTATATTGTTTTTTCTTCTTTATTTATAAATAAAAGTACACAAGCTTTGAGTATATACAAATACAAATAAAGAAAGTAAGCACTTTACCATGTTTAACTATGGCTTAACTAGCAATCAACCAAACCAACTCGCGGTATCCGTTCGAAACTCAATTCGTTATTTAGTTTGATAAACTTGATTTATGAACCAAACAAATCGAACTTGGGCTGGAAATTGAGCTCGCTCAATAAACGAGTCGAACTTAAGCTATATACAGTTCTACTCGTTAGATTTATGAGCCGACTCAATTTATATATCTATACTTCTGTACTATATATAAAGCCAAAACTTGAAATAAATAACTATCACCATCATTCTATTTTCCAATTTTGCTCTTAATATTTTTTATTTCTAAAGTAAAATCATATAATCTTAGATAACTATAATTAATACATATCACTTTAAGTTGGATATTATAACAAATACAAAAATTATTACACGGAGTAGATCCAATAAAAACATTTTAATTCTCTAAAATAAAAAATACAAATTTAATACTTAATATCATAAAATAAAAATGTCGGTCGGCAGACACGAAGTGTCTGTCGAAACGCTAGTATATATAAACTAAGTTTTTATGTTTATTGTTATTATATCATGACTCATGCAATTTTTTTATGTTTATTGTTATTATATATATAAACAAAGTTATATATATATATATATAAGAATTAATTATTTAAGTTGTCTAAATGAACCAATTCGAACTGAACCAAATAGTTTGCGAACTTTAATTGAGTCGAACTCGAGCTAAAAAATAATTTGTATCAAGTCGAGTTTCAAACAGAGCAAATACTTATCAAGTTGAACTTTGTTTCGACTCGTTTCCAGCCCTAAGCTTAATATTAAAAGCTAAAGCTAGAACTTGAAAGATGAATTGCTTATTGATAAAGTATTAATCTTTCTTAATTATTTTTGCTGTGGTTTTTTTGACATTTTTTGTCCTTTAAGAATTGGACTAACATTTATTTAATCTATTATTCTCCTTAAAAGCTTCTATCGTTTTTCTTCACACATGTTTAAATCAACTAAGATATAATTCTACCGTCTTTACACAATATAAGTTACTTCAATTTTCTATATGATGTATACATTAATACCTTAATTTTAGTAAAATAAAATCATTATGTAATTTCATAGTCAAGTATTTAATAAACCTTCTAATTATCCTGATAATCTTCTATTTATTTCGATAATCTCAACAATCCCCCTCAAATTGGAACAACTTGTCACATATATATGGTATTCTTGGACCTCATAGAAATTTAGTGAAGATATATGCTAATTGATTCTTAAAATTCATGAATGAAGAGTTGATCTAACATGCAATGACCTTTTAGCAAATATAATGATATTCCACCTCCATTTGCTTAGTTTTTTCATGAATATCAAAATTAGAGGTTACATATAAAGTTGTGTGATTATCACAAATAAGATTCATATATTCAACTTTACATAACTTTAAATCAAAGAGATTATGTTTGAGTTAAGTTAGTTCTTATGGAGCAAATGACATGGTCATATATTTTGCTTCTATACTTGATCTTGTACCAATATTTTTTTTTGTTTCTCCATGAATAACCTGAAGTTGACTTCATGTCATTTGGGGTGCTAGCTCAATCTACATCAAAGTAGGTATTAGAAAGTAAGTCATACATTGCCTATCTTATTGTCTTGAGAATGATTTAAATATATGTTGAGTTACTCTTCTCATAACCAATTGGTTTTGAGATGAAACTTTAACATGATATCAGAGTTAGAGTTCAATTTCTTCCCGATTGTCTTGAACCAAAAGATGTCATTTAGTTATGGGTCAAAGGTAACCTTTCGCCTGGTTCGACAGACTTATGTATAGGGAGCATGTTGGAAAATAAATATCACATTGTCTACCTCATTATCTCGGGAATGGTTTAAATATATGTCGGGCTACTCCTCTCTTAGCCAATTAATTTTGAGATAGAACCTTAACAGGTACAATATCAATATAACATTTGTTTTCATAGACCAATTCTCTTCTAAGAAAACCTTTAATATACCTTAAGATTCAAACAAATGCATTCTAATGACTATCAAGTAGCGAATTAAGGAATTAACTTACAACATTTACACCAAATGATATATGGTCTAGTCATAGTCAATTAATTTAGTTTAGCATTAAGATCCATTTGAGTATCAATAAGATTGCAATATAACATTTATATGTACTTTAGGATGTTTAGAGCATATTTCCTTTGGTTTATGGAAATACTTGTACATGATTAAGCTACCTCAACTTAAAGAAAGTAACACAATGTTACTATACATTCGTCACTTAAGATGTTTGATTTCGACCTCATCATTTATGAAATGACAATGTGAAAACTCATTGAGTATTTATTGATCTGTCTCACTATAAATCATATTAATATTCTAGAGAACAAAAATGAACATGATGAACCATGCTTTAGGAGACAATTTGTGAACACCTAATTTTATCGAGTTAAAAAAAATTCAATTTTTTTTAATTAATTAAATACGAAAAATAATTATAAAATTGTACCGGTTGTTTTGAAATCCAAAAATAAAGGATGACTATTAGTATTTATTGCTTTGATAAATAATAAAACTAACATGATAATCTCTTTTGAATAAGAGAAAAGGAAGTGAAAATCTTGTGTGTGATTAAATAAAAGCTGGCAATGACAGAATGAAAACAAGATTAAACCCCTAACTAACAAGATTAAACCAAATTAATCTAACAATGATAGATTTAAATTTTGTATGTGATTAAACAAAGTTGTATCATTTCTTCTCTATAATTATTGTTATTAGCATATATAATTTTTTGTTTAAAACATAAATGTTGGTTCATGAGTGTGAACATCTAATTTTTATTTGATCTGTCATACTTATTAAAAAAATAAGTATATAATGTAAATATAATTGTGCTAAAAAAACTCATTTTGGTCTAACATATTTATTAAATAAATATTTTTATTTGTTATTTATTGAGAATTGACAGAATAGAAGTGACGCTATCATTTCATAGATATGGTAAAGTAATGGGGCGGAACAAATACATATAGTGTTTTCCCGTACTCATATCTATACTATTTACAGGTCCCCGCATGGGTAGTGGGTATCCCACTGATTTTTAAGTTTTAATATATATTTCTAATTTTATAATAATCAATATGTATAAAATAATCATTAAATGAATAATAAAATTTATGCACATGTTAAATTTATCATATATTTCAATCACTAAAATTTATTATAAAATAATACAAAAATATAGATAATATATAACTATAAAATAATAATAACAATGTAATATATATAAATTATGTAATTAAAAAATAAATTTATAAATATGTTGGTTACCTGCAGAACGAGTATCATGATACCCGCTCTTACCAATAAACTATTTTTATATTTTTATGAGTATTCATTATAAGTATTTTTGTTATCTCCATATTTCAGGATGACACAAGGAAAAGAAGTGAAATATAACATTCTCTTTATCTTTATTATAATTTAGTTTGATTATGTTTTATTAAAATGTACCTCAATGACACTTTACTCTGACAGAATGGTGGTTCTACACTTCTACCGTTCTTGTTTTCTAGTTTTTCTTTGTTTCCTTTTTTGTGTTTCAATTAAGGATCTAGGATGTTTATTTATAACTAAACCTGAGAGCCTTATTTATAAAGAATATAATGTACTTAGCAATAGGAACGTTATATCATATTAAAAAACTCTAATAATAACCACAACCATCTTTATCTCTATTTAAAAAAATATTATTTATTATTTTCAAGAGAAATATCAATAAATTATTTAGCCACCTCATATCTCTTATTTTATTATTATTATTTTTGCATTTTTTTAAGTTAGTATAATAAATCAGTAACCTTATTATTGTTAGATCAGCTGCATAGGAAAGAAGATAGAAGGGAAGAAATGCAATATGAAATTAATGATAGAGATAAGGCCAAAGAGCCAATACATATAGGAGGTTAAATAAATACAAAAAAACAAGACTACCCTTTAATAATAACTGCAATACATTTAACAATTATATCTAAAGTCTAAACCAAGATTATTCTGTCAGTTTTTTTATTAAAGGATAAATACTCATCATTCCTTCTCTTTTTTGAATTTAACAACAACCCAATAATAGTAATTATTCAATATAATTTTATTATTTATTTATTATTTTCGTAAACAATTAATTAAAAATATATTTTCTTGAAAATTTATTTTTTATTTTGGAAAACAATGTTTTTGAGATTTTTTGACAACACAAAATTAAGTACTTACACTTATGAACAATCATTTATTTTATAAACAATTGTATATATTAATGATAATGGTCATGAGATTATATATGATATAATTTTGTTTAATTTCACACAAGTTTTCTATAAAATATGGCTTACTATAGAGTCAAATCCAAATGTTATAAGAGTGAATGCATATACATTATTTTTGGTTCATTACAAAATCCATCAATAATTTGAAGGATGTATTGTTTCAATAAAGAAGTATAATTTACAAATCATATCAATTTACATCGACACCTCTTAAAGTTTAATTTAATTACATTCATCATCCTTTTATGTTTATATGAATACACTCATTTCTCTTTTATATATATATATATATATGTATATATATATATATTATGTGTAATTTATATAGCTGAAAAAATGGATAAGTAATTTGTGTATTTCACTCAAAATGGGAGAATATCATTGTAATTTATTCTATATATCAATATTTGATCATTAATATTGCCAATTTTATGGATTTGATCATGACTTTGGAGCAACTCTCTTCTATTCCATTAGAGATTCCTTAAAATGATGTTTTTTGTAATATATAATAACTGTTATAACAGAAGAATAACAGCAACTACATGATAACAACACCATAGAGATTATCTATTAGTTGTTTTGCAGAAGGCATTATAATAATTTTGACTCAAAAATTATACTCATGAATATCCAAGAATGTGAGGTTAATGTGATTTTTTACTATAAAATCAAGCTTGGTGCAATTTCCACAAATAGGTGTCTTATAACAGTTTTAGTTTCAATTCTGTGCGATATTCAATAAATGTAATATTATATCTTAATATTTTAATAAATAAAAATTATATAATTTTTTTTAATATAATAAAATATATATAAAGTTTATTATAATAATAATAAATTTAAGTTTTAGAAAGATAATAGTTTCAGTGTTGTTGCTTACATGATTTTAGGAGGTAGTTTTTTTATTTTTTTATTTTTGCAGTTTATAACTTTTATACATGCAGTTAGAAAATGAGGTGTAAAAACTATCATTAAGATTAAAATAGAGAAAGAGAAATGACACCAACATATTGTTAAATCCTCACTATTAATAGTATAGATAGATAGTACATTCATTCTTGTACTTTGGTTGTGAATATTATATACAACTTATGTTGTCTCTAAATATGTCTAAAAAACTAGAGGCATGCCAAAATTTGTGACAAAGTTAGAGAGAGACCATAGTATTCGGAACTAAAACTAGATATAAACTATTTTCTACATTCCCATAATTGCTGTCAACCAATAAACTATGTCCCTCCTTAAATATAACACTCTTCTTTGTTCATTTTCTTAAGTCTCACTTAGCAGCCTTGGGCCAACCAAGGTGGTCAACTATGGCTTATCCTTGTTCTAACAAGGCCTTAGGTTGCTTTTTCTTATTTTCTCTTATTGTCTCTTCTCTTTCAACCTTTTCCTATGCTCATCTTAGGATCCTTGAGGAAGAAGGTATTCATTCGACAAAACATTTTGTTTTTGATGATGTAACATATCAAGTTGTAGATGGTATTTCACTTTCACCAGAATCTGGACCTGATACTTCTTATGATGCTGAACCTCCAACAACATTCTTAGGAAATAATGGAGATATTGCACCAGTTCCGGGACCTGAATTTGAACCTGGAACTTATGGTGCTGAATCTCCAAATGGTGGAAATGATTATAATGATAATAAGATTGTGTCTAATGAGAGGCTAAAAAATGCTTATGTTGCTCTTCAAGCATGGAAAGAAGCTATTTACTCTGACCCTTTTAATACAACTGGTAATTGGGTTGGTGAGGATGTTTGCTCCTATAATGGTGTATTTTGTGTTGAAGCTCTTGATGATCCTAAGTTGAATGTTGTAGCTGGTGTTGATCTTAACAATGCAGACATTGCTGGGCATCTTCCAGAAGAGTTGGGTCTCTTAAAAGATGTTGCACTTTTTCATATTAACTCTAATAGATTCTGTGGAATTATCCCAGAGAGCTTTGAAAATCTCACTCTCATGCATGAATTTGATGTTAGCAACAACCGATTTGTTGGTGGTTTTCCTTCTGTTGTACTCAAATGGCAAAACTTGAAGTACTTGGATATTAGATTCAATGACTTTGAAGGATGTTTACCTCCAGAGCTATTTGAGAAAGATCTTGATGCAATATTCTTGAATAGCAATCGTTTCACATGCAATATCCCAGAAACTCTAGGGAAATCCAATGCATCTGTTGTGGTTTTTGCTAACAACAATTTCACAGGTTGCATTCCAAAATCAATCGGAAACATGAAGAACTTGAATGAGATTGTTTTATTAAACAATGGTCTTGGAGGATGTTTTCCAAAAGAGATTGGAATGCTAGAAAACATAAATGTTTTGGATATTAGCAACAATGGGCTTGTTGGGACTTTACCAAACTTGGAAAGTTTGAAAAAAGTGGAAGTCATTGACATTTCACACAACAAGCTTAGTGGATATTTGTCTAACAATATTTGTCAACTACCATTGCTGTTCAACTTCACATTCTCTTACAACTATTTCAATGGAGAGGCTCAAACTTGTTTATCATCTTCAAGTTCAAATGTCCATTTTGACGACTTAAATAATTGTTTGGCAGGAAAGAAGAATCAAAAGAAATATAAGGACTGTTTACCTGTGCTTACTCGCCTAATGGATTGTAGCAAGGAATGTGGTGGTGGTGGTAATAATGTCCCTTCAATACCAAAGGCACAACCACCTCCAACACCAAAGGATGAGACACCTCCTTCACCAAAGGTGGAGCCACCTCCAACACTACCACCTGTTGAAGATATCCCACCATCAGTTTTACCAGTTTCACCTCCTCCTGTACTTGTTCAGCCACCACCTACATTTGTCCATTCTCCACCACCACCAGTTCAGTCTCCCCCACCTCCTGTCTTCTCACCACCACTACCAGTCCACTCTCCTCCTCCACCACCAATCCACTCTCCTCCTCCACCAATCCACTCTCCTCCACCCCCTGTCTCATCACCTCCTCCATCAGTCCATTCTCCACCACCACCATCAGTCCATTCTCCACCACCACCATCAGTCCAATCTCCATCACCACCAGTTAACTCTCCTCTACCACCACCAGTTAACTCTCTACCACCACCATCAGTCCATTCTCCACCACCACCAGTCCACTCTCCACCACCACCAGTTAACTCTCTACCACCACCAGTTAACTCTCTACCACCACCATCAGTCCATTCTCCACCACCACCAGTCCACTCTCCACCACCACCAGTTAACTCTCTACCACCACCATCAGTCCATTCTCCACCACCACCAGTCCACTCTCCACCACCACCAGTTAACTCTCTACCACCACCAGTTAACTCTCTACCACCACCATCAGTCCACTCTCCACCACCACCAGTTAACTCTCTACCACCACCATCAGTCCATTCTCCACCACCACCAGTCCACTCTCCACCACCACCATCAGTCCATTCTCCACCACCACCAGTTAACTCTCCACCACCACCACTAGTCCACTCTCCACCACCACCAGTTAACTCTCCACCACCACCACCACCAGTTAACTCTCCACCACCACCAGTTAACTCTCCACCACCACCACCAGTCCACTCTCCACCACCACCACCAGTCCACTCTCCACCACCACCAGTTAACTCTCTACCACCACTAGTTCACTCTCCACCACCACCAGTTAACTCTCCACCACCATCACCATCAGTACCAAAATGGGATGATAGCATAATCTTACCACCAATCTTTGGATCTGAATACCGATCACCTCCTCCACCATCAATTGTTGGATACTAAACTCAACATTACAATATCATTAACATATTTTTCTTTACTTTTGTTATAGCCTCAACAAAAATGCAAAACTCGACTTCACGTCCATAAATTCTAATGTAACTCATATCTATGATATTTTATAACGGTTTAGTTCTCGTTTGTAATAATTACGCAGTTTTTTTAGTTATTATTCCTTTCATGTTTTAGTTTTATAATTTAATTTCTCCATAAGCAACAATATTCACGTACAAGTTGAAATGCATGTGACTGCATTTGAATTTACTATTAGGGCAAACCTTCCTCCATGTTTATATATAACAGCAATATAAATATGTTGTTAAAAAACAATACAAATAAAAGATCACACGTAATTAATTCACTTTCTAAAACATATTTTATTAAAACTTTAACTATTAATTAAAATTATAACTTTAAACACATGATGGGTTGGTCCAATTATACGTGGTTGAAGGTAGGGGTGTTTGTGGTAGGTTTCAATCAATTTTTAGGCACAAAAAAAAAATCATCTGATTCAAATACGTAATTAACATGTGGTCCAATCCTATCTGATTGATTTATATTAAGATGTCTAATCCAATTTGATCTAAATATTATATGGAATTTTGGGTCAATTTTGATCAATTTTTTTATTTATAAAATATTGAAATTATGCATGCATTCAAAACTCATAAAAATGACTAAAAATTAAAAATAAAAAAATAGTGTTCAATAATATAAAAAACATCAAAAAGTGTTCAATAACAGTATAAGTAAACAACAACATAAAACAACAATAAACACTAAGACAACAACAAAAGCAAAAAATGGCAACACAACAAGACAATAATAATAATAAGACATCAAAACAACAAGATAGTAACAACAACAATATAAGCACATGTAACATGCTTTTAACAGTTAGAAAGTTTTTCACTGACGATTACTAATAATAACATTGTCATGTCAATAAAATTGATAACAATGTACATAATTAGAGTTAACACTAGAATCCTCTTCAGTTGGTTTTTGGATTGGTTCAAGTTCTAAAAAGTGTATGAAATATAATCAATATGATTTAAAAAATAGCAATATATATATATATATATGTTATAGAGTATAACAAATAAAAGAGAGGTACATTTTTGGAGTTGAGACTTAAGATTAAGTCTGGAAGACACTTAAAAGTGTTACACACTTAAACTTTACATATTATTTTGGTTCGGCCTGAATCCAAGAGGTGGAACTAAAAACCGAATTGGTCGGTCTTTAAACAAATAATTCCAACACAATCCAAACACATTCAGTTTTTGCAGTTTCGATCTATTTCGGATTGATTTTCGGTTTTAGTTTTGGATCGATCTAGATGCAAACACTCCTAATTGAAGGTATTCATATAAGGCCTAGGGCCACGATTTAAATGTTGTTATTATGGTTGTAGAATATAATATTACTCTGACTATATTCATTTTTCCAAGTGAAGCTAAGATCTCAAAGTAATCAATCCCGTAAGTTTGTGTAAAACCCTTAGCAATCGAGAACTAATCGTTTGTCTCATAATATATATCACTCTATATGTCTTCGTTTATTAATTGATGATAGTTTTTTTCAAATTTTGAGAGAAAAATAGAATAAAGTTGATATATACCCAACTCAAGGGTAGGAAAAACATGAGTTTCCAAATGAATTTCTATATTCTCCTTATCTTCCTCAAGGCTCTCCTACTCATGATAAGGTTGGAGGAAGTAAGAGGAATGCCTAATACATAACCTTAAAAGCTTACACACATATTCCGATATTTGTCGACGTCGTCCTGATCCACAATTGTAGTGTTGAACATAGCCAGACTGTGGATCACTGCCTAATATGCATGTGTCGATGCACAACCATGTTTGCCACATGCCCTAGGCATGTGATCGTGGTTGCGACCATGTCCAACATTAGGTCAGGTTGTTTTTCACTTCCTTATTATTAGCCATTTACACAACTAGGTCCTTAGTTAAAAAATAAAAATGAGGATCCTTAATTTATATAAAAAATAATGATGTGCAATTTATACCCTAAAATTTGATCAAAAACAAGGGGATCATGGTGACAAAATAAAAATGAAGCCCCAAGTTTAATTTTATTTTATGTGCAACCTTTTTCACAATATTTTGCATGAAAATGAGGATCCTGTGCCAAACATAGGACATGAGATGCGTTTTTTTCTTTTACAGTTATTGTTGCCTATCCCTCCCATGAATTTGAGATGCTATTATTTTGTCAAATTTGTTAACTTTTTATCATTCATACATCAGTGTTGTAAAAATTGGTTCGTGCCGACTAGATCAACCGGTAAACATACAGGTAAATCAGTCCCAATATTGATACAGTATAATAATTATACCAGTCTTATAATCATACCGATCAAAATCAGTCAAAATTGGTCATATTAGTCGGTTTTCAATTGAACCATACCGATCATATCAACGATTTTAATTTAAAATTAATTTTTTAATGAAAATAAAATATTTATTGATTTTTTTCAACATTAATATTATATATATATATCTAACTTTACTAGTATACGGTTTAATTTGTGAACCACCAGTTGAACCAGTATACTAATATCCTAAACGGTTTGATGATCAGTACGGTATTAATAACACTGCATAATATTCTATAAATAAATAAAAATATGCAATCCATGCATGATATTGATTAAAATCAAACCTAGAACAAAAACATAGACAAGAAAAAACAAAGTACACTTGAGACAACACATATCTAACAAGAAATAACAACCCTTGACGAATTCCAACACATCAATACCAAAAATATACAACACATTATGATTGGACAAACAGCACAATAATGCATGGTTTTGCCCTGTGATAGTGCCCAAAATATTCAACATATTCACAAATCAACAACAATTTCCACAGATTCCAAAGGAGGTGAAACAAGACATCCCCTTTGTTTTCTCATAAACATTTTGTGAAGTTTCAAAGAACATCAACAACAACAACAAAATGAGGCTATGGAAAAGGGCTGCAGGAGCTGTTAAAGATAAGTACAGCATTTGGGTTGCGAGGCTCGCGCCACGAGGCCCTTGTCGTAACCCGGATCTCGAAACCGTGATCATCAAGGCAACTAGCCATGATGAACAATGCATGGATTACAAGAATGTTCAAAGAGTTTTTAGATGGCTGCGTACCTCACCATTGTATCTTAAACCAATTTTGTACACAATTTCGAAGAGAATGGAAAAAACTCATAGTTGGGTTGTAGCACTCAAAGGGCTAATGCTAATTCATGGAGTTTTCTGTTTTGATCTACCAATTGTGCAAAGGATGGGAAGGTTGCCATTCGATTTTTCGTGCTTCAGCGATGGACATATGAGTCCTGAAAAAGGTTGGGGTTTCAACGCTTTCGTTCGTGCTTATTTCGCGTATTTGGATCATAAGTCTATTTTTATTTGCGCTAAGGCGAAAAAACTAAGCAGAAATGGGTACGACAACGGAACAAAGGAGACATTGATGGAGGAGCTGCAAAATTTGGAAAAGTTGCAAGGCCTAATTGATATGCTTATACAAATCAAGCCTTGGAATCAGCACATGAAAGTTGTTTTGATTCTTGAAGCAATGGATTGTATTATGGATGAGGTTATTGAATTGTATGATACATTTTGTACTGAAATTGATAGATTGTTGGTGAAGATATATGATGTAGGTGGAAAGGTTGAAGCAAGTATTGGACTCAGTATTGTAGAGAAAGCTGAACTTCAAGGTGATAAGCTTTCTTTGTATTTTGATTTTTGTAGAGACATTGGTGTCCTTAATGCATCTGAATGTCCTAAAATTTTGAGGATACCTGAAAAGGACATTAATGAACTAAGGAAAATAATTAATGGGGTCCCTGAGAAGAAAATCTTGGAGGGTACTAAAAATGATGTTAAGGCAAATATGGAGAAGGGTATTTCTGAGAACAATGAATCAGATAAAGGTTTGAGGACTGTGATCACTGAAAAATGGGAGGTATTTGATGATGATATAGTTATTGATGTTAAAGAAAATCCCTCCAATGGTGAAAGCTGTGATAATGTCACAACAACTAACCCTTTTCTGGAATCTTGTAGTTTGGTGCCTTATATTGTTCTTCCTGATCTAATTTGTTTATAGCAGTGAGATGTACAAACATGATTCCATTTTGATATATTCATTCATTTGGCAAATAAAACAAGAAATAAGTTAAAGTTAGTTCTCATGTCAAAAAAAATTTGATGCTTCCATTTTCCTTTATTCTCTATTGAGTACATATTTTACAATTTTAAAATGAAATGAGTGCATTATTCATGGATTTGAAAAGGATGTGTATCTAGCATTTTTGTATTGTGATAAATCTCAACCAATAGTAGTTGTTCTCTGTATAAGTGAACTAAAAACCCATACTAACTTTATTTGCAATATCTGAGATTTAAGTACTGAAGCCACTTTTATTGGATGAAGTTTATCTAACCCTCAACAAAACCTAGGGATACTTGATGAAAGGCAAAATATGTGTTTTCCTATATGATAGTTTATGTAAAAATTAAAATAATTTAAAGCATTTGTTCCAAGTTAGAAACTTCTGCAATGGATTCTACCACATAAGATGCATGTCTATCAAGGTATTGTAAACCCATACACATGCTTTGAATACTTTTGTTCTCTTTTTTTCTAGAGGGTAAGTTTCGCATACCAGTAAAGTTGTTACGTAGTAACCATGAGATCACAAGTTTAAATTCTGAAAACAACCTTTCCGCTTGAAAGAACCTTTCTTTTTATTCTCTTTTTTCTGTTGGTTGTATCTTAATAATAATTTTGGTATTTGAGCATTCAAATGTTGTTTTTCAATGGGTACCTAAGTTTCATCTAGGGAACATTGTAACACCTCAGTTCTGACATGTGACCTCCCAGATCCATGAATAGACTAAATGTGTCAGCATATTCATGGGTCTGGGAGGTCGTATATCAGAACTAGGGTGTTACAAACATTCTTTATACATTACCACTATCAATCTTTTTTCAGAAACATAAGCTCCCCATGAAATTTAAAACATCAAACAACATAAGCATAGAATCAGCATAAACAAATATTTGACCTTCACTGAAGAAATGAAAGTAGGATATGTAGCAGAAATTGATGTAATAAGTTGGCACATGACTAAGAAGTCAAAGGAGAAATACATTTTATGAAGTTGAAGCAGTTAAAAGAGTTACAGTATTTATACAAGATATCATTATTATCCCATTTTCCCAAAATTATGGTTGCTCATTGTGTTGAATTGCTAAACCACAAAATAAAACATATTGTCTGAGAGACAATGCAGATATCAGTGATAACACAGCTCAACAAGTTGTAGAATCCATGAAATGTCTGTTTCAAAATCTACAAACAGCAAGGAATGGCTTTAAAACACATGAGGACAAGCACTATCATTCTAAATATATAAACGATTGGTCTGTCTCTACTCTAAAAGTTATCCTTGGACTGTAAAAATCTTCCAACAAATTAGAGAACCACTGATGACTCCCTTTCTAGGTTTTATTCAAATCTTTTCAGCGAATCGGGTGATATTGTGTGATACCACGCTTGGGTGGAAGCTTCCTCAATATGAAAAGGACCAAAGAAGAAGGCAATATCTCCGCTAACTGCAGCAAAAATGTGAAAACTGTAAGAGGAGGAATGGTTGAGGACTTTCCACAAGTACAAGCCACACAAAGACCTTTTTTATGGCTCTTACCTTTGAGAAGCGTAATGTTGGTTTTATCATTGTAAATTACTAATGAGTAAAGTATTTCTAAAAGCATGGGGAGATATACAATTATTAATACCTACAAGCAGCTATCCAATGCCTCCCAAATGGAGATCAGAACATCAATCAGCCATTTTTTATATAAACAAAATTCCCATGTGATTGAAAGATTCAACAGATATCTAATAGAAAATTAGAAACTGGTCCAGATTAGAGATATGAACTGAACATTATTGATGGAAACCACTATGATTACACTGAATTCTCTAGGAATTCGAGAGACCTAGAACTCTCTCTATGCCCAAAGGCCCCAATTCTCTCTACAAGTGACAAGATGTCCTCACCTTCTAACTCCTCTCCTATTTATAAGCGAGATGCCTTATTTCTATAGCTATCCTATCCCCAAACTAATAACTCAATAACAGATTGTTAATAGCATTGTAACTAAACTAACTGACTAGGGATTACCTAATAATACCCACACTGTGAATTGGTGAATTATGAAACATGAATGACTTGTTATCCGGTTTAATAATTATAGCCACTTAGGTTGCAGGTAAAAAACAATTTTATCAGGAAGCAAGGTAACCACAATGTTACAAACCACAAAAAAAGTTGAATTTAGTAGGTAGAGGGTAATAAAAGTTAGTCAGACAAATAGCAGCGACTATGTCAGAGCTCTCATCACTCAGCTCAAAACAAAAAATATCAGATAAGCACAAAACAGATCCAAACATAGAAATGATAACTAGAATAGCACAACAATAAGAAATTGTAGCATGCCAGTGGCCTTGTAGCCTAGTGGCATCTCCACCTTGGTTGGTCACAAGAGGCTGTGGTGTTTAAGATTGGGGATTTGATCTCCTCAATCCCAACCCATTCACCCAGTTTCCTACCTAGATCCCATTGGGGGGCTCTTACATGCCCAAAAGTAACAAGAAACAGTAAGGTATTGGCAATGAAAGTACCATGAGAAAGAGCACAAACCGTCTTACCAGGTAATATATGAAGTTTAGAATAGGATGGTTCAAAACATCGAGGTTTGCATCTTCATTAAATGCATCAAAGCACATCTGACACACCCCAATACAATCAAACTCAATTCAAAAAGCACGAAGTTGAAATCACTGAGGTTTTAAAATAAAAGGGAGCTCACCATAATGCATCTGACAAGGAAACATAAAAAACATATGGTCGTCACGTAGCCAACCTACATTAGAAATATCATGCTGTAGTAAGGGAGGGAGCAAGTGCAAGAGAAAAAAGAACTTGGAAATATATCCTTGTCAAATTGCATACCTCTTGCAGCTTCTTACGTCGCCCTCTAGATTCAACAGGAAAGCGTTGCAGCATGAAAAATAGTCTGTCAAAGAATAGTCAGAAACAAGATGCAGAATCAGATAGGAAAAAATAGGGATGGGTATAATATATTGAGGTGTTAACTATGACCAGCCAAAAAAATTAAAACTCAATTTTCACATGTAGCTTTTTTTGGAAAAAAATATATTAATATAATTTGGCTACTCAAAATAAAGTACTGTTTTTCTTTGGCCTCCTTAATGAAAATTTCTAGCTCCAACCCTGATAGGAGTGGGAGGATACTACAAATGGGTACAGAAAATGCAAGATGTAGATAACATTCAAATTCAATCAAAATATACAATTCAAAAAGTAACAGACAATTACCTTCCACCATAGAGAAGAAAGCCTAGAGCAGCAAACAAAGAGATCCCTATTGCAACATATATAATATGCATTAGAAAAAACTCATAAAAATCACCATCAATATGACTATTTATTAATTATTAAATAAAATAAAAAAGGCACATAGACAAACCTGCAAAGAACATCTTCGACAAAATGACCAGCACACTAATAGGCTTCCACCATAATATCAGCCACAAAATAATCTGGTATACATGAGAAGAAGAATAATGAAGATGGGTAAATCAACATATTCAAAACTACTCAATATGAAAGTAACAACCACTACAACCTTTCAGTACATCTTAACATACTGATGACACAGTTAAATATATTGAATGTTAAACATCATTTTGAAAACAATACTGAAAAGAAAAGCCAAAAATTTGAAGCACATACTTGAGACTTGTATATCAGTCCCAGTAAATCCATGCATTACGCAAAGACACAAGCAGCCATAAATGTGGACAATAAACACCACTAGTATATCTTCTAACAAATGAACTTAAACAGCCTCAAGGGACTATAATGGCTTAGCAATTCCATTGCCAGTTAGGTCCGAGACACAAGAAGCTAAAGGAGGACCTTGTCATATTGACCTGTTAGTGAAGAAAAATCTTGATTATCTACAACAACTATAAAACAAAGAGCCTAACTGGTTTCTCCTAATTCATGAAAGGTAAACATTAGACAGAGGGCACTTGTTCACCCCAATAACATCGAGTGGACATTTCCACTTCCCTTTTCCACAATCCTGAGTTGACTCCCTCTACCATGGATAGAACTGTCAAACATTCATTTAAAAAAGCAATTGCAGAAGATCCTAAAAATAGTGTGTGGAAAGAGTAACCCGAGGAAGGTACGAGAGAGAGTCTTGTCAATGGAAGAAGGCATATTGGCAAACCTAGGATATTACCAGAAAGAAAGTACAAACAAGCTAGCTCTTGATGATAGCCCAAGATAAATAAATTAAGATTCAAAATCTTGAATCTAGGTTGCTAGAAAAGATCGAAAAGCTTGAATACCATAAACATATCTATTTTCCTTCGTATCTCTACAACTATAACCTTGCAATGAACAATAATGGATATCTTGCACTTGTTTCCTCCTGGCCACCCATGTAATGACTCAACTAAAGTCAAACACCCTTTAACAGTCAATTACATATACACAGCCCATTTAAACAATATGTGATCTTCTAGTGGCTTAAGAGGTACAAATTTTATCCTTGGGCTTTTACCATGCTCTTAAAAGTCAAATGACCTACTGCTCCTAAAGAACAATATCAATCGGATCAGGTCATTAGTTATTATATCTAAATGTAGAGAATAAAAGGAAAAGGAAGAGCATGGAACTCTATCTTTATGTCATCTAAATTGTGATGTTCGATACATATATAAATTAAAAGAAAAAAAGGACATAAGTTCAATATAAAGAGTTGTAAAGGTATTTTCAAGTTTGTTGATAAAGAATCTTAAAACATGATATATTACTTAGAATCCTCAAAAGGAAACATGACAAAAACTATATTTATATAATAATCGATTTTTATCCAGTTGACCAATTTTAACATTTAATTGAATTAAGTCATACCAATGGGACTAGTGTCTGATGAAATAATACCTTCAATTCATCCATTCATGGAAACATCTTTCGGCATATATAATCAATCACTTTAGAACCAAACTACTCAATGTCACTTCAGACAATAAACAAACGTAATTTAATCCAAAATTCCAAATTGTATAGAACTATATGAAATTTTACCCAGGTATGTGATTTTGTTCAGATTTCCATATTAAGATACAGACACTAACATAACAATGGATAAAGACCCTTCATATATTTACAGTAACTGACATATTACCTGATATGTAGGACTCGATCATACCATATATTGTCCAGCAATTTAATTGTATCGAGACTATTTAATTCTATTTTCTATATAAAATAAGAAATACAAAAGCAAATATGGAAACAGGAGGCAAGCAACATCCATGGCATAAAAAAACATTATCAACCCACAGTAGTGGGTGATCACAAGTGGAAACTTGGGCCAGAGTTTTCACCTGAATAGCATAAACCACAGCATTAATTGCATAGAAACTTGGTTTCAGTCCATCAGTAGACACAGCACGTGCCTGTAAAATCATTTAACACCAAGGCGCAAATCAGCCCATGGAAACAACAAAATCCACTATCACTGAAGAAGAAAACCACACGAATGCAAACAGACCACACAAAATGTACCACAAATTAACCTTGCCTGGTAATAAATCTCAGCCCAGAACAGAACCAAAAGCGCATATGTTGTAAAGAAAGCAAGACTCGGCACGTCAAGTAAGATATGGTGTACAATCTACATACACAGAAAGTGTGACCATATTAAACGTATGATTAAAAAGATTTATATTACGTGGGAAAATAACTTAAACTAAAGAGTAAATCACCATTTCAGTCCCTGAAATTATAAGCAACCATCACACTAGTCCTTGCTTTTCTGAAACCATCATTTTAGTCCATGAAATTGTAAATATCAATCATATTAGTTCTTGAAAGTATAATTATGGTCATATTAGTCCCAGAAATTTATTTATTACTATAAGGGCCTATTTGACTGACACATTACAATTTAATGGCTAAAATGATAGCTTATAACTTCAGGGACTAATTTGAAAAGTGCATACAATTTAGAGACTTAAATGATGAATTAGTTTGAATTAAAAGGTTCATTTCCATGTACCTTTGGCTTTATCTTCTCCACACCCCTAAAGAAGATGAAAACTAAACAGCGAACTGCAAAACCAGAAAGTGTGTATCACTCAATAAAAGTGTTAAAATAATAAACAACTATAACCAATATAAAAAAGTCTGAATAACACCAACCCCCATTCACCAAACAATTGAGTAAGTGAAAAACCTTCTGCGTGGTCCAACCATATTCTGGAACTCTCAACTGGATTCGAACTAATTGAACCTTAAAAATCACAAAAAATAAACAAAAATTATAAACCACAAAATAAAAAAATGGCACATTCCACAATACTCCCGCCTGGGATCGGCAGAAGGTAGATATACACAACCTTACCATCGCAAACGAAAAAGTTGTT
This sequence comes from Lupinus angustifolius, assembly GCF_001865875.1. Lineage (NCBI taxonomy): Eukaryota > Viridiplantae > Streptophyta > Magnoliopsida > Fabales > Fabaceae > Lupinus > Lupinus angustifolius. The sequence continues at coordinate 1,120,674 of NC_032010.1, read as the reverse complement.
TCCAGTATTTGAACCATGACCTCCAGGTCACAGCCGAGAACAGAACATCCAATATCTAAAATCGTGTCTAAAATTACTGGAAAAAAGTGGAAACAGGACCATATATAATTTGATCATTCTGAACAAAGCCAAAATCCTTTTAGACAGAATCAATCAATAGTTCCCAACCATGGATCAAATAGAATCCTCTACATAAATCAGTTAATAAAATAATAAAAAAACCTTTTATTGCCTCACACTAAGTTATAAAAGAATTCTTGACCCTCAACCTCTAAACCCCAAAAATTAAAATAAAAAACCTAATTGGAGAAAGAGGTTGAGATCATACCAGAGCTACGGCGGCAACAATGGCGTAGAGAACAGATAGAGTGTGAAAAATGTTATCCTGCCACGCCGGAGATTCATTGATGTCGCTCCACCAGCTGGATGATGCAGTGAGTTCAAGCGCCGCCACTACCGCCGCCGTGCCGTTATCGACTCCCATTGATTCAACGGTTACCTCAACAAAACGAGGTTGTTAAAGACGAAGAAATCACTACGAGTGTGATTCTGTGTGACGATGAAAAAGAAGATACAGCGTTAAATCTCTCAACTGTAAACTCAATTGCACTTCATTATCTCAGGAGCATTGTTTATATGATGAGATATAGATATTATCGTAAATAAATTCTAGTGATCGGATGAGATAATAATTTATGTTTTCAGTGAATATTTTGTTACATTAATATTTTTAAGGGATATTATAGAAAAATATTATTATATATTAAAATATAAGTTATATTATTTAGTTAGTAAAAGTATTATATGTATTTTGTTTAGTTTTAAAAATATTTTTATAGAAAATAAATAAATAAAACATATGTCATGATTTTATTGATCGAGAAAAGACAACTTAACTGCTTATAATTTGGTTGCATTCATTAGGAAATAAAAGGAAACTGAAAAATAGTGAAACTTGCCTTTTTGTTTTCTTTTCAACATTTGGAGAAAAACTCAAGATGAGAATATTAGTAGTAAATTTTTCATAATTAACTCTTTTATACATTTAAAATATATATAATTTATGTTGGACATGCTAATAAGTGTTATTAGTTTCCAAACATTTCAAAAATAGAAATGATACATATATATCAATATTATTATTAATAACAATTACGAGTATTTGTTGTTAGTTTGGGTCAATTTTTATGCAAAAAATTATTTGATCGAAACACATAATTAACATGTGGTCTATTTATGTTAAGACATTAGATCTAATAAAGTCCAAATATTATATGAAATTTCTACCTAGTTTAGATCAATTTTTTTAATAAAATAATGGCATTGCATATACACTTCAATCAAAACTCATAAATATAACTAACATGGTAAGTATAATAAACTTTAAAATATTAAGTATAATTTAGGAGAGAAAAAGAATTCACCAATGAAAAACACATTAAAGCAACAAGTCAATTGTGATAAAAACAACAACAAAATTAACAGCAAATAGTGGTAAAACAAGTGTCAGTAATGGACTAATGGTAAAACATCAGTAAAAACAACAATATGAAAATAAAATGAAGCACATTTACATCACACCATCAACAACCACTAGCTAGCAGCAAATTCAACAACACGATAGAAATATTTGAAATATGTTATTATACGAAGTTTCACTTTGCTTAGTATTATAATAGATTAAAGTATTAATATTATATATTGGACTTATATCTCTTGTTGTATATCAGATATAAGTACAAAATAGAAACACGTCATGAGCAGGTGGACTCATAGATAGAGTTTGTAATTTTTATTATTCTCTTGTAATATATTGGTAGCCGCCCAGCGTTCCCAGTGACATAGGCGCAATTGGGCGAACCTCGTTACCAAATTCTATTGTCTTCTTCTTTTATACTTATTCTATGTATTTGATTGTTTGTGGTCAACGCTGCACAACAATCGCTTCCGCTGCATCAATACTTAATTTGGTTCGGTTTCAATCACTCTTATTCTTAGAGTTGGAACCAAAAACTGAACCGATTAGTTTTTAAAAAAATCAATCCAACATAATTTAACCATACTCAATTTTTGCAATTTTGGTTTTATTTTAGACTAGTTTTCAGTTTTATTTTTGGACTAGTTTGGTTTTGAGCACCCTACTATATTTTTTTCTCTTCAATTTCTTTCTATTTTCTATTATACGAAACAAATAAAAAATCACTAACATTTTCTACTCATTTTCTCTTCTCAATTTTTTTCCTCAACTTTTATTTCCTTAACCTTTCTTTTATAAACCAAACATAGTGTAAAACTTTTGAGGTGTTAATAAATTTTGCTCCAATAATAAATAATGAATAAAATATTTGGAATCTAGTTTTTTATTAAAAAAATTATATCATTACTTTTATTAATGAAATATCTCATAAATTTTATTTTTCTCTACAAACCTCACACTTTAAGAGGGAGACAAAATAAAGAAGGAAATGATTTTGAATCTCAAATTTTACTTTTCCATATTTTTAAAAATATTGTACCAAACAAATGGTTTTTAGGAAAATTCATACATTTCATCATCATCTAAATTAAAGATAACTTTTATCTTTAATTTTATGTATCATTATCATTAGAACATCGCAGCTACCACCATTTTATATCCTTATTACCAACAAACCATCATCTCATATTACCATTGCCCTCCTCCCCATTACTATCACCATCACATCATCGACACCACCACTGTCACCATTGGCATCATCGACACCACCACTGCCACCATTGACATCATCGACATCGCACCCACGCGAACCCCACCACAACTATATATCATCTTCACGCTAGTATCACCAATGTCACCCTACCACCGCGTGTATCCTCATTATTGTCAAGTTACCAATCGTCATTGTTGCCACAACCATAGTCACAATCTCTTCTACTCCACCATACCATTGCATTATATTTAATTCTCCAAAAGGTTAATGTGTAATTTCTATCATTATTTAAGAGTTATTTATTGCTTACGAGAAATTGGATTGAATAAGAGTGAAAGTTAACCAACAAAAAAACAATGTAAAGAAAGTTGAGTAGTGTTTGTTCTAAAAAATTGATTTACAAAAAATTACATTCCTAATCTCGTTAAGATATAGAACTATTTAGAGTTTATTTTGAACTTTGAAAATGAATTTAAAGAATCATTTCGTAGTGGCAAAATAAACTAAAGCAAATAGATGGTAGAAATAAATTGACATGACAAGTTTATCTTGATTTACTTCACCTTGAAGCTATGTCGAGTCCTTAATTAACTACTAAGATTTTCCACTATAGTTAAATCATGTTTCTACGATGAGTAAGTGACCCAAGTATTCAATTATTAGACTTTCAACCTAGATTGTTCAAGTTAAAATATTCTTTTTTGCCAAGCCTTTTTTCTCACAAAGTTTTAGCTAATAAGTAGTTGAATTTTCATAGGCAAATACAAAAAAGTGGTTTCAATTGTGTTTGTTAACTTATTTTGGAAAATTGCCATTTTCTAAAATCTTTTCCAACACAAGCAACATAATGATGAATGTTGAAACAATTTGATAAAAAAATTTCTACCACAACAAAAGAAAATAATTATTTGAAATGCTAACATCCTCAAGTCGAAATAATAAACTAAAGGAATGAAAAGATAATAGATAAGAAGATTGGGAATAAAGTATTTTCTCATATAATGAGATAAGTTATCACCTGTAACCACTATAATTATGACACATGTCCTATTTTTTTAGTTTTTAGAAATATTTTTGTAAAACAAGTTAAATATGACATATATTATAATTTTAGTAGTCGTATGAAATAACTCATGTCCTGATTTGAGGAAATATTTTATTCTCAAGAAGATTAACATGACTTATCCTAGTCAACACACCTTAGCTACATTAGTATACCACCTCCTCTCATAATCAAGTATTTGCAACCTCTCCAAGTAACATTTGTTATTCCAAACCTCTATGAAACATTATCTAACAAAATAAATTGAAGGATTTGATCTAATAAACTAACTAGATGATGGTATGAAAGTGTATTAGAGACTTATTATTTTAGGTATATTTATGAGTTTTTGAAGTATATGTGCATTGTTAATCTTTTTTTGGATGTGAAGTTTATTTAATCTTTTTTCACAAAAAAAACCATCCAAATTGTACTGAAACTGTAAATAATTTTTGGATCGAACCGACTTCGAATATATCTAATCTCTTAGATCAATGTGTAATGTGTCTATTATGGATAGATGATGAAAGATATATATGAACAAAAAACTAGGTCATACAACTATGAAGTTGATCTCAATTTTAAAGAGGAAAAACCTTGTAAGAGGTTTAACCAACATCATTTTCACAATACATATCTTGTATACACACAATGCCAAAGAAGCAAGCAAGTTAAACCTAGTTTTCTTGTGAAAATGAAGTTTCAACCTCTAGATCACACAAATAGTTGTGGCAAGCCTTGCTTGAATAAAATATGGATTTGTCATTATCAATAACTATTCTAGAGATTCATCATAACTCTTCATAATATATAAGGATGAGTCTTGTTACACCCTAATTTTCCGTTGAGCAATGATTATATGATGGGTTGAAGTTGTCACCATATTTTTGCAGTCAAAATATAAAAAACATTTTTTATACCCATTTCAGGTTGCATTAGTCTTAAATTTAATTTTTTTACCTCAATAAGAAATCAAGACTACATAATTCTTGAGTAGAAAGTGGTTTGTTAGTTTAGTTTTTATTTTATATTTTGCTCAAGTTCTTTCTGAGTGTAGAAGGGTTAGCCTGATCTTGATTGTTTATTCTATTTTCTCAGTTGCAGATGTTGAAGGAAGCCTGATTTTACTTATAAATCCTTTAAAAGATAGAGCCGATTGCATCTCTCTTTCTATTGATCGTAATTCAAAGTCCTCATTTAACTAACATGATCAATTTTAGTTCAAGTTTTTCAAGCTAAATAATGAGTCGAGTTTCGAATAAATAGTTAATTGGTTTGATTGTAATCTCTATTTATTTTGGAAAATGTAGTTCCAAGAAGCATGAAACACAAGTTATCATATCATTGTTCTGTCTTGATCTTTGTGGATATTATGGATTAGGAACCAAAGGCATTTAGAGTTTTGAGTGCATGGTTTCAAGATGTAAATTTTGAAGCTAAAGTTTGGAGCAAATGGAAAGACATACACTTATATGGATGGCTTTGTTCTCAAGCAAAGGAATAAAATAATGTTTTGGTTTGATATATGAGAAGATTGATGATACAAATGCAAAGATTTATGAGCTACACTTAAATGTTGAAATTAGTTAACTCTACTTGGAGGAACTACAAAGATCTAAACCTTAGGCAAAAAAATTCAAAGCTCAAAAAATGAATGAGAGACCCATTTTCCAAATTCAAAAGGGAGATACAAATTCCAAATATTTCCATGTTCTAATCAACAAAAGGAGGACCCATAATTCCTTACAAGGAATCAATATTAATGGAAGATATTCAACAAGTTAAGGCCAATGAACTACTTTAAAATTTTGTTTATTTAATTTTCCAATATGCTAGTAGAGTTCAACCCAAGGAAATATAATTAGAGGAAATTTATGCACGCAATTCAATCAATTATTTAGGAAAGATCTTCACTACTTTTATTGTTTATTTATAATAACAACACTTGTTAGGACAAGGACTCGTGAACTTTTATCTTAGTTATGAGGTTCAGTATTAATATTAACGTCAACGTGTTCACCGGGATAATTGCAACACCTACGACAACGCCCATAAAAGTCCCGCCAACCACAACAACCATATCGACAATACCCTCCTCGACGTCTAAAACCACCACCAAAATCTGGGAATTTGCTTTCTTCTACCCCATTTGAAGAATGATTACCTACAAAATCATAATAATAAAATAATATTTCTAATATTAGTAATACCACATAACAATATTATAATGAAGTAGTTAAAGTAATTTTTATCGTATAATTATATATTATTAACAAAATAATGAAATTGATAACAAAAAGAAATAAAAGGAAACTCAACGCATAAGACTATTACCACCTAATAGTGTATGAAGATCGATGATAAACATATACTACCTTATTTTCGTAAGTGAAGAAGTTGAGCCCACGAATCATGAAGTAAACTATGTTACCGTTACATCGATGCCCTAAATGTAGAAATGTATATGCAAATTCTTTGACACAATGGGCAAAGTAGCTTCTTTTCCATGGAAAATAACTTGATCAATTTATCCCCATAGTAATTCAAAGAATCTAACACTTCAGTCAACTAGATTAGATTATTCAGTAAGATGAATTGTAAATAATTTGAAGTATGTGCATGTAGTTATAAACTTGTAATTGGGAAATAACGATAACCTTATAGTTATATATATATCTTAAACTAGAACTGTTTGATAAAATTATTTTTATAACTAGTTGAAATTTAAAAAATAACTAAAAAGTACATATATTTATTATTTATGTAGTTATTCATTAATTAAATAATTAATAATTGAAGTAATTAAATATATAGTTAATTTAAAATTAAAACTTTCAATCATTTATTTTAATATTTTATTTATAATTAGACATACAATATTTTATTTGTTTGTTTTATTTTAATACATATTTTGGTCGTGAGTTGGATAAGTTTATAATATTATTCAATTGTTAATATATGCATTACAAAAAATATACTGTCAAAATAATTTATATATCACAAAAATAATTAGGTTTATAGTAGGGGTGAATAAAAAAATTAAAATTTGAAAGGTTAAATTGGTAAGCAAATTATTAAAAGTTATTTCAAATAGTTTTCTAAAAGTAGCTTTCAAATGTCACAAACTTTTTTTTCAAAACTAAAAATTTCCTTCCATTTTTGTTTATCGAACAAATACAATAGCTTATTGACTGAGTTAAAAAAATACAAAGGTGCATGGAAAAGTAGAAAAAGTTGATAATAGATATACCATCATTTTTGTCAAATTTCTCCTCATTCTCTTTGGATGCAGCTTCAGCATTGATTAAGAGGATAGTAGCCAAGAACATAACTAGAACAAGCAAAGCCTTAGAACCCATTTTTGTAGTGATATAAATGGATGAAAATGAAGATTATATAAGCAAGGTGAGGGAAGAAATAGAACAATATCATTCAATTCTCTAGTAAGAGCAATTATACAAGGTTGTGCTTGTGCATGGTCATTACGTGTCTTCTAAATTTCAATTCCATTTGTTGTCAAAAATTAATGTGGTCGATGTAGCTATAATTCTAGTCATAATGATATTACCAAAACTCTTCAAACCACATTATTACAATGGCAGAATTCCATTTAAAACACTAGTCATTATTTTGAATTGTAAGAATTGAGTTTTAATTTTTATGAAGAAGAATTCAATTGATTTTGGTACATGTAAGGTCTCCAAATTTTATTCATGGCCTAAATATAGAATAGAATAAACCAACCTCACATTAGATATTTAAATTATTTAAGTATGAGACTTTTTAATGGTATCTAAATACATATTTGCAAATTTCAATTCCAATAATCTTCTCCTCAAGGGAATCTTTCACCCAATGTAGCTCACTCTTGAGTGAAACTTTTTTTTTGAGTATTTGAGAGTGTGTGTCATAAATACTTTACATCAAAGTTGTCCTATTATTGTCCATTATCTCCCATGAACAAGTTGGCTAGCCTTTATATATTAAATAGGAAGACTTTCGACACAAACAACCTTTCGTATTTTGATTCACAAACTACATTCTTTGTTTTAATACTTATTTCGATCGAACTATCGACTATGATATCACTTTTTAGGATATAAGGAATCAAAATGTGAGAGATTTGCAACTAGTGGTATGGCATATCATACTAAAATTTATTAATTAGTAAAATTGTTAAATAACTGCAAATATTTATGAAATTCCTACTTGATTAATTATTATTTTTTTATAATAGTGGATAGATTTACTATCAAAAATTATATATTGTCTTATAAAATTAGCCTGCAAATATCTCAACACATACATGAAGTGACATATATTACAAAAAAAACTTTTATTTTTTAACAAACAATATACTAGCAATATTTATCACTTTATTGTAATTAGAAATATTATTGTAGAAGAATATACCATCTAATCTTATATGATGGCATTGATAATAAATATCTAACTGCTGAGGTTTCTTGTATTGTAAGAGCATTTTTTAGTAAAGAATATAAAATAAATAATTATTAAATATATTTAAAATTAGAGATAATATATTGGTAGATGGCTGATATTATTATCATTGTTTTTTGCAAATTTAACTAAGTAAAATAACTTATTTTTTCCATAAACATATTTGATTCTCTGTAAGATATATAAAAGAAGTAGTTCAAATAAAAAATAAAAAATAAAAAATCAAAAAAAAATTATTTTAAAAACATAAGGAAATGGATTAAAAATGTGAAAATTAGTATTAGTCCTAACTTATGCATGATCTTGAGGTATAATTACTAAATAGCAATATTTTTACATGTAAATTATTTAAATGAAAAGAATAAGTAAGCAATTTTGGTTAATTGTAGCAATTAAGTGTTGGAAATATACAAATTATTGAAATTATAATAAGTAAAAACATCTATATTGCAAAAGAAAAGAAAAATAGAAATTCATTGGAATTGCATATGAGAGATGTCATGCACTGATGAGAGAAGCAGAATGAAATCATGAATGTAAGCAGAATGAAATTATGAATGGACAGGGTTTCAATAGTCAAAGACTAAGGAAATTTATTTATGTAGCTAGGGTCAACTACTACAATTATTATATACTAGTGTATCAACATCAATTTTGTATAATCATAATATATATTTTTGTGTTTAATGTATTTTATAGTTTATACTATAATTTTTTTGTTTTTATTATAATTAGTATGTTGATCTACATTCTGTATCTAACAGCACACATTCTTATTTTTATGATATATAGCGTATTATTTTCGTGTGATATTTTTAAGAAAATAATTTAATATAAGAAATATAACATGGAAAAATTTAAGAAGACTAATAAAATGATAAAATTTGAACATGTTATTGTGACATTATATAAACATAGCTTTTACAAATGTGTTTTTCTTAGATTGAGGAAGAGAAGATACAAATAAAAAAAATGTGGGGAAGAGTAATGATGTATTGATGAAAAAATAAAAGTAATATGTGGAAGTTTAAGATAGTTATTGATGGATGATGATACAAAAATGTAATTTTGGAATATGAAAATTATGATATTGTGATTAGTAATTGTTTTAGCTTTATATATAGATATATAGAAGATATTCAATTTAAGGTGAGAATGTGATTAATATATTAGTAATAGTTATCTAAGATTATATATCTATAAATGACTAGAATTAAAAGTTAATTGATGATGACATATTTATTTCAAAAACTTATATACATTTATATTTAAATCTTGACTATTTAAATAATACAAATGAATCATATTAATTGTTCTAATTTCTCACAATAACAATCGTTTTCACTCTACTCAAATATATATATATATATATATATATATATATGAATTTACTCACGTGAAAACAATGCGCTATTGTGAGAAATGAGAACAATTAGTATGAACCACTTGATCTTGATTGAATGGTTAAGATTAAAAGATACATGTACATGACTATCATGTGACCAATAACTAACTTTTAATCATGATCATCCATTATTGTTTGTAAGACCCAGATCTATTGTTCTCACAATCTTTATATGAGAATTGTTCTCGCTTGAGTAGGTATAAACTATAGTAAATTTGGGTCTTTCCCTAGGATTAAAAAATAATTAGTGGTCAAATTTAGATTTAAATTTGTGTTACTCCATGTGCCACGAAATATGATTGGCGAGAAAAATATTTAACAATTGAAATTTTAACTTAAATAAATTTTTCAACCAATCATAGATGATAATACATAAAGTGGTACAAAAAGTAGCACAACAGATATGCTCCCATAAAATTTAAGCAGATGAGGAGGAAGAAGTGGTTATTTCCTACATAAACAAAGACAAAATACCATAAAAAATTTCACTTTAAATCCTAAGAACAATCCAACATGTTTGACAATAGCAATTTTAATGTCTAAAAAACTACTGTATTTTTATGCTGTCCTATGTCAATGCTGTCATATAATCCATGGCAAAATAGATTCAATTGCTTCCATTTATAGCTTATTTGAAATCATTGACTAAGCATTAATGTAATTAATGCTTATAAGCAATAGTCTAAGAAAAGAAGTAGATAAAGTATTGAAGAACCCATCTAGTTTTTTGTACATTAGGCCTGTAAACAACAACACTTCACCTGTGAGGAGCAGATGTGTGTGACATAGGGTATGCCATAGGACTAATGTTCATTGGTGCACCAGAAATCGAAGCTCGGACACCATATGCCATGTGTCCAGCGGCGGGAAGATTTATCGGGGTTCCAACAGCAGATACTAGTGGTCCTCCTATAGGTTTCCCGATGGCAGGCGCGGCATGTATTCCGATACTTGGTACTCTGATTGAGGCTGGAGGCATTTGTGCTTCTTTGCCTGGTTTGCCAGTAGAGTTGCCTTCAGAATCATTGGTTTGACCTGTAATTGGCACTTGAGATGCTGAAACATCTCCATTGTTGACACTCGTAATATCGTGTATGCTTGATCGCCTTCTATCTTTATTCATCGAGTTCAAACGAATGAAGTATTTTTGTGCATGGCTTGCTACTTGTGTCGGGTTTCTTGTCAACACGAAGTTCCTTGATATACTTCGCCAGTCACCTTTTCCATACTTTTCCAAGCCAAGAAGAAATAACCTGTTCAACCAATGTGAAACCGAAAAAGAAAGCTTTAGCAGATGGAACAGTCTCTCATACCAAGAAAAACAAAAATCAGTGTTTTGACCCTAAAACAGTCACAAGAATCAAAGGAACAAATCTTAACTTCAAAAAATTTGTGTTCAATAATTTTTACATGCCAATTGCAAAGAACAAAGAGTTCATGAAATTGTGAATAACATAAATATGCCACAAATATATAGGCATAGTATCATATATCATTGTTCATCATATATATACTTATGGCTAACAAATATTAACATGGCTCTTGTGACTTTTCTTGAGAAGTAGCATATTCTATAACTAGCAACAAACAAATAGTAGTAACTGATTTTATTGATTTCTAGAGACACATATAGTGTCTCTTCCTATATTTGGATTGAACCAAAACAAATTTGTTTACAAAACAACTAAACTTTTATCCAATACAAACATAATGTACACAAGACTATAAACATCTTCCTTTTGAGGTTCAAGGAATTTCTGATGATGTGCTAATTTTCTTTTGAAATCCAGAACAAACGACAACGGTTTTAATAGAATCGGATAAATGCAATATATAGGTTTTTCGAAATATGTAAGAAATCGTAAACTTGCCTGTGTTCATCCTCTGTCCAAGCAATACCCTTTCGTCGTTCCAGGTCTGATCTTGATGTCTTAGTTCCATGATTAGAATCACTATTAAGACGGCCACCCTTCTCGCCAGCTCCTTCAACACTACTAGCATGGCTTGGTGAGCCATCGGAAGAAGAATTATAAGACGGTAGAGGCACACAACAAGATTCGATCTGGTTAATATCTTCAACCAAGAGCTCATAATGTTGTTTAATTTCTTCTATTGTTTTCCCGGGTACATCAGTCGCAATCTTCTCCCATCGATCAGGGGCATCCTCCGGATGATTTACCAAGGCACTTTCAAATGCTTTATCCTGCTCCCAACTCCACTCAGAGCTAACATCCATTTCATCCACCAACATCTACCTTGTATGGACCAGAGCCTTATTATAAGGTGAGGGGAGGTTTATACCTAACTGCTCCAAATCTAGGTTTAAACGATCGTAAATACCACGAACTCTCAGAGTTGTTTTACGGAAGCTATGGATCTAGATTATATCTATGGTGAGTACTGCTAGCACACAACTTTGCTGGTATGCTAAACTATGTGAGCAAATATGTTAGACTACAAGATCCAGCCTGAAGTTGAGCCAATAGACGCAGAAAACGATACGAAGTTGAGCAGAGTTCAATACCAATGAATTGCAGAAAATCTTGTCAGGTATATGAAATTCCAAAGGCAATTTGCTTCAGAATTCAGAAAAGTGTGCACTTGTCAACTTCTGCCTTACCGAAGAACGAAAAAGCAAGAACATTCAGTCAGAACATGAAAAATATCTGACAACCATTAAATCATAGAAGCAATACATGAGGTTTAAGGGATGTAAAAATTTAGAAATTATTGTGAAGGCTAATCAATGTAATGGTAGGGGACTAGAATTTCTATATAAGAAAATTACCTTTCAGAAAAAACAAAGAAAAGCACATAAGACTATGATGAATTATAAGTATTGAAATTGCTATTTCTACCATTCAGTAAAAAACAAACTCCATTTTACCATAGTCCTATTGATTGGAACAGTTTTAACAGCAAAGGCCCACAAAGCTTTTCACCATAACTGTTAACTACACTTATTGAAGAAAAACTCATTTTCACTGAACACATTCAGCATCATATTTTGTTTTCTATCATTGCTGTATAATAGATAGTAATACATCACCCAAAATTCAAAGCCTTTAACCCAAAAAATCAGAAGAAAGAAAATAGGCATCAAGATTTCAACACCAATGAGATTCTAATGTTGAATTCTCAGATAAAGTTGTGGTCCAATGCACGAGTCTCACATCTAGTAGGATTTATAGAGTGTCGATGTATTGCAGCCTTATCGAATGAGTTCGAAGTCTTTATCCTGGATTGACTCTAAATAAAACATTAAACATCTAACACTCAAATACAAAATCAAACAATATATATAAGGGTGCGACTAACTTGCGAACGGTAAGTTAGTTCGCATCCAAACGAACTGTTTGGACAGCCGTTGGATGGAAATGACGTTAATCTGAGCCGTTATATTTGTTACCGGTTCCCTCTTACATATAGAAAACCAACTTCATATTAAAATCCAATGAATAACTCAAGTTTCTCAACTGCAATCAGAGTTAAATAACTAATCAACACTAAAACATAGGAGGCAAAAGTTACAAGCGCTGTCAAAGCTTCTGACACATTAACCAACCATCACAAAAAAGATTTCTTTCACCACACCTAACATATTATATTCACAGTCAAGTAAAACCTAATTCTGAGTGTGACTGTAACTTCATATTTAACTCACCAACATCACAAATAAAATAAAAATCATAAAGTAAAATAAAAATGTGACAATGACAGATAATAATAAAAAATATAGACAGTAAAAACCAGAAAAGGGACTCAGGTTAAAAAAGTAGTCTCGGTCCACAAGATTCACACCTAATAGAGTCTCCGGAGTATACCCTTGCAAGTGAATATACTATTCCAGGATTTGAACTCATACTCGCCGGCTCGTAAGTAAAGCAACCTTACCATTGTATCGAGACCGACCCAAGTTTAAGAAAAAGTGGGAATTAATCATGAATGACATTGATGTTTATCCTGAAAGTAAAAAAGAAAGAAGGTGCAGGATGAGCCAATATGGTCCCATCCCAACAACTGAATCTGACACATGATACAACATCAAGAGAGAGAAATTGAAGAATAAACCAAAAGCTAAGTTTTTTATAGAGAGACAGAGGAAAAAAATGATTTTTTTCCCATATCAAATTGAAAACTAAGAAAATGGTATCCAGAAGAGGATTTTTTACAAGTTTATATGATTCTTTGAAATTGATTTATGAATGTATGAGAAAAAATGAAGCCATTTTTACCTTGTAATTTTCTTCACCAATGCCACTATGTAAGTGACACAGAGAAAGAATGGTCCTAAAAAATTGTCTGTGTAGTAGTGGGATGGGGATCACATATCCCCATTCATGTCTCACTTGTGTACAAGTCAATCGTAGAGTTTCATTCATATAACAAAATTATAAAAACAAAAATTAATATTTTAATATTATTTTATAATGTTTGATTAGTCCGGACAGGTGATCTTTGTCCGTAGTAGTGGCATGTCTCTATCTTTCTCTACTTTAAGTTTTTAAGGATGTTGTTTTCCTAAACCCATGGGCGTAGGAAAGGGTTTAAGAACCATAAAGGTTATGTTATTTTCAAATTCTAAATACATAACATTTTTGTTATTTATTTCTAAAAGTGTTTTCTTATATTAATTATCATTTATACCAAAGAAAAAACAAACAACAAATATACATAGTTTTTATGTACACTCACTATATATACATAGTATATTCATTTATGTCCCAATATTGTGTTAATTTAAACAATATTTATTATATTTTCTCTAGTATACTATTCTTTAGTGTAATGTTTATTTAAATATTAATTCCCTCCTTTTTAGATGGAAGGAGAATGAAGAATTGAAAATGCATAAAATTTTGTTTTACAATTCTTTTAAAATATAATTAAAAATGAGAAATGAAAAAAAATACAATTACAAAATTTTAATAATGATGTTTAGATATTTTAAAGTTTTTAGAAAAACTCTAAATCAGAAAACTGTGAAAATAGACATATGAAAGGAGAAAATTTGAGAAGGTTTAGAAAAACCTCTAAAATATTTAGATTTCTTCTACTTAACTCTCAAATAAGAAAACATTTTTTCAAAGTTATTCATTTCCCTATTTCCCTATAACACGATCATATAATCAAATTATATCAAATAAAATTTATCCCAAGTTATTTTCTTATATGCTTCCTATTTGTATAACAATATTTATATAAGATAATGAAATTAAAAAGATTCATGCAATTCTAGAGGAATGTGCATCTCTCAGCCATTGCAATACTTCACTATTTATAGATATTGTTGTTCTTGAAATTAGCTAATACATATTCTGTATCCTAAATTTAAGCTCATATAAAACACCAATATTAGCACATTGACAAATTCAATGTACCAAGAAATGTATATTGGATAGTTTACTTTGTGTTTGATTTAAAATATCATGGGCAAATAATGTTACAAACTTCTCTTGCCCATGGTAATTGCACAAAATTACTTCCATTTTGAATTTGCATGCAATATTTAATTTGTTAGGAAGAAACATAAAAAAAAGAGAAGGAAAATTGATTATGTCAACTTTGACCATACCTCCTTCATTAACAACACCTCGTGATGATGCTCGCACGCTCTATAAAGCTTTCAAAGGTTTTTAATGCATACATACAATTACGAGGTTTTAAATAATGGTTGTGATCGCTAATAATCTTGATATTATGAATTAGTTCGAGTATATGTGACTCATATGGTCTCAATTTTTATCCTAATGTAGTTTTGCTAACTCGAAAAACCTTAACGTTTTATTGATTGTATCGATTGTCAACCCAAATTTAAAACTTTATTTCATTCATATAACTTGGGTGGTTGCATGATGAATTGGTATGTGGTATATTATGAACCCAGTACTAAACGAGAAAATCATGTAACTATGATTTAAACATTTTGATGCAACAATTGAAAACATCATTATAAATTACTCTTATATCCTTTTCACTATAATTGTACAAAATTCCGGGTTGTAGAGATTCCTAAAACCACAATATTACTACTGCAATTGCGGAGTCGTGTTAATGCGATTACAAAGTCTCTTGCATTCATGATCCATAATCTTTATAAAACATTCCCATGTTGATGCTTATGATGATATTGAGTAATTATTATTTGTGTGGAATCAATTACAATTTTGATATGGACTTAGGTTTCTTACCTAATGTAGTTCTCATTGCAGGACTTGGATGTGATACATCAAATGTTATAAAAATTCTTGCTCATAGGGATTCAGTGCAACGTGACCTGATTCAACAAGAATATGAAACTACTTATTCTGAATCACTTTCCAAACGTTTATCTTCAGAGCTTCATGGAAATCTAAAGGTACAAACAAGTGTATCCAAAGTTTTGTTTCCCTTTTATTCTATTCATATATTTTTGTTCATTTCGGCATCAGACCACATTTGGATTGTATCGAACCGCATTAGGTCGCATCAGATCATATCAAATTCAAAACTATTTTTTAATCGCAAAATAATTCAAACTGCAACTGCTACAACCCGTATCGCAATGAACCTAATCACTGTAATCGCAACAACTATGGCTATAATTCTTGACTACAATTGAAAACAATGTCGGGACTGAAAACTGTCGCAGTTGCAGTTACAGTTACTCTGGTTTGGCCGTTGCGATGCAGATTGCGACCATGACAGCCTGATGTGGTCTAACGTGGTTGTTTGCGTCCTAATATGGCCATATCATTGTGATTCTACATCACATCACAATCACACAAGGTGATGCAATTATGAAAATCATCTCAACCGTAATATTGCAGCAGAATCACGTGACACGGTCATGACTTTACTTTTCGAAATTTGTTTGTGAATACTTTTAGAAAGCAGTGTTACTTTGGCTACATGATCCTGCAACAAGGGATGCTATCATATTAAGACAAGCCTTAAGTCCACAATCAGGACCTATAGTTGATAATCAAGCTATAACAGAAGTTGTATGTTCTCGAACCCCATCACAACTAAGAAGATTGAAAGAAGTTTATCTCTCACTATATCATTCCTATCTTGACCGTGACATCGAAAACCAGACCAATGGAGATCACAAGAAGGTTATTACTTATTCATCACTTCATATCACATTTTTCTTAATACTTTTAGCCTTGTGATCTTGATGATGGATACTACTTCAATAGTTGTTGCTCGCATACATAAGCGTACCACGCTACGAGGGCCCGGAATTCGATGAATTAATAGTACAAGAAGATGCAGAAGAACTATATAATGCAGGGGAGAAGAAGAGAGGAACTGATGAGAAAATGTTCATAAGGATCTTTAGTGAAAGAAGTAGTGCACATTTGGCTGCAGTTGCATCTGCTTACAAAGCTATGCATGGTAACACATTGGAAAAGGTATGGTTACAAATTAGTAGTAATAATATTGGTCTTCTTTCTTTTCATGTTGTTGATAATTTGTGCAAAATCTGACACAAATTTTGTCATGAAGGCAATAAAGAAGGAAACATCTGGGTTGTTTTTGAGTGGCCTCTTAGCCATACTAAGGTGTGCTACTATCCAAGCATTGTACTTTGCCAAGGTATTTTATTTCTATCACTTTGCCGACTTTTGGTCATCCTGAGGATCTAGTAGGGCCTTACACCATAGACCAACACATTGTTTGTAAGTAATAGGGCTTTTGTGGGTACTATCATGGTATCCCTCACTTTTTGGGTAAGAGACTAATCCCTTCCGAGGTTTGTGGTTATCCTTCCCAACAAGTGTCGCTTCCAGGAATCGAATCCTCGAATTTGTTGATTAGTAATAAGGCATTTGATAATAATAACATTAGCCTTATTATCCATTAACTAATAATGACATAAAGTAAAACCAAAGTTTTAGAACATTTAAGAATCAAAACCCATTTAAAAAGGACTAAAACCAAATTTAGGCAAAGTTTGAAGATAAGAAACATCCAAAATTATTGATATATTTATTTATGATTTTGCAGATTCTACGGAAGTCAATGAAGGGTGTTGGAACTGATGATAGTAGATTAATAAGAGTAATTGTGACAAGAACTGAAATTGATATGCAATTCATAAAATCAGCATATTATAGTAAATATGGAAAACCATTAACCCATGCTGTTCGTTCAGACACTTCAGGCCATTACAAAGATTTTCTTCTACGTCTTCTAGGTCCTGATTATTAACTATGTCTTTCTTCTAACATTCTATGTAACAAAATTTATATATTGCAACTAAAATGTCATATCATGTTTTGGACTATTCATCATTCATTTATATTATTTTTTATTTAAGAGTCAATAATATTCGAAAACTCATATATTATCATATGAGGATTGACAATTATAATCCCTAACAAAGTATAAATGATTATGCCACAACAACAAACTTCTCTAAACTAGAAATTGAAGTGAAAGTAAATTCTAAGATCTAGTGTTGAAAATGGGAAATAATTTTATTCTAAAGCTGTCCTCTAAAATAAATTACTTAAATTCAAATTAGACCAAATGAAATCTTTATTCATTTACTCAAAATTGTACTTTACAAAACTACAATATCTCATTATTTAATTGAGTACTATCTTTTCTTTCCTTCATACTAGTACACATATCAAGTATATACCAAATAATGATCAATTGATAAAGCATGTAATGTTACCATGACACATGATTTATGATTTTCTATCCATATTTAATATAACTATTCATCTATTTTCTAATTAAATACAGTCACATAATTTTTCTCATCATTATTATCATCTTCATGCAACCATTAGTTATCATACATATATATTGTGCACTCATAATTATCGTATAATTTTCCACATGCATGGTTAGCCATGACCGCACCAATCTTTATACACACAAGAGGTGTCAGAGATCATCGTAGTTAACTAGAGAATTTCCTAGCTACGGGTACGACTTCTCTTGTGGAGATCAACCTCCACCCGCAACATTCTCTTAACCAAGTCACACAGACAATGAACCCTTCGATGTTTCCGACATAAAATACATCATAATCTTCCCATCTCACAATGTCTTTCTGTTAGGATTTAAGTTTATGAGGAGACTCCTAACACTTTCCTTAATGGTAGTATCATAGTCCCCATCCAAGAAATCTTAAGAAAGAGTAAACATGACTTATATTTAACATGAGTATTTGTGCATAAAACAAATACTTGTCAATTGATCATGGAGGATAAGAAAATATGACATTTCTCAACGAGTCAGACTCATTTCTCAACCTAACTGTCCTCTCCAGTAATGAAGAGGAGTCTGACTCATTTTTCAATGTGCTAGTCTCCTCTCCGTTATTGGAGAGATTAGTTAATTGAAAATACATAGAAAAACCAAAAAAATAATAATATTTTTATTCCCTTACTTTATATTGTTATTACATTTTTGTCCTTAAAAATACATTAAAAAACCTAACTGTTCTCTCCGGTAATAGAGAGGAGTCTGACTCTTTCTCAACACTTGAGTCTGTTGCACTCTGTTTATCTTATAGTGTCATCAAAAACCTTCATCCATTAGGATTTTGGATATTTATTGATGGAATGTCTTTTAATCTTAATTACTAAGTGTCTATAATACTTAGATACATATTTCTAATTTATTTCTTCATTACTTGGTACCACTTTTCACAAAATGAGTTATTTAAAATCCAGCTGTGAACCAAATGATAAAATCCAAGGGAAATGGGATTAACTCAAAAGTATTATCATAAAATAGGTAGAGTTTGTAAAGAAGAGTCTCTCCTTGATCTTGGTTAATTAAATTTGGATGAAGAAATCAACATTAATTTTTAGTTAAAGGTCTTGACTTTCATAATTCATTTTATTTTGATATCACTTAAACAAGTTATTTTTTTTCAAAGTTAAAAAATGTAGAAACTTTAAAGGATAATGAGATTTTAGAAAACCATGTAACAAGTAAAAACTAGGTAAAAGATTATATAAATAGTGTAAGATATTACCACAAAAATATTCCAATATTAGGTCAAAGTATGTTGTAGTATATTACTTGAGTTATGGAGTGTTGTGTGAAATTAAGAATCCAATAATCAAGGGATAGTGGTGGTGGTAGCAATTAGGACCCATCTCTTGAATCCCACAAATATTAATAGCCATTTCCTTCATAACTAAAATTTCAATTCTAGATTTCAATATCAAACTCCAATTCATACATAATACTAATAATATAAAATAAAATAAGAAAAAAACTTATTTCTTTGACATCTAAAATAATTTGAGAAACTAGTTTGTGCTTTTATAATAAGAGTTTTTAATATCATAAATACACAATCTATTATTTATATATTAACCATCATTAATTCTTAAATTAAAATAATACACAACAATAATAGATAGTATACTAGGACACATCTTTTAAATAATATACTCATATGTCAAAAACTTTAGTGCATATATATATTAACCACTTAAAAAGTTTACATTCCATCAAATTTGAAAGGTTAAGGAACACACAAATATTTTACCAAAATTAATTATTCCTCAAACCTCATTATGCAACTAGGACCCATCTTTTAAACCCCACAAATAGCCATTTCCTTGAAACATGGTCTCCCAATTGCATAGACCCAACCCTTCCATAAAACAACAACTTATCCTCTATCATTCACCATTTTTTATTACTAACTCTCTCTTCTCAAATTATTATTATTAATTAACCATGGCTCTATCAACACCTACCTTTATTTTACAAGCAATTTTATGCATATATTTTGTGCTACTACCTAGTTTTGCAAAACTTCAAAGGTTCCAACATCAACCAAAACATGATGGGTCTCTCAGCTTTCTTGTCATTGGAGATTGGGGTAGACAAGGCCTATATAATCAATCCCTTGTTGCCACTCAGGTTCATTTTATTTCTTAACACTAACAATTTCTAAGTCATGCAAATACTTCATTTTCATTAGAAACTTTTCTTTTGTTTCTATGCACCCATCTAACTAACATGTTGTTTATATTATGGTTATGGCGGATTATATTATGTTTATCATAATTATAGAAAACTACAGGAAAATGTGACTGACATAATTGTAGTCGTGATTCTATTATGGAGAACCAAAACTATGATATTACGATCACAATTGTGATTGTGAATTACAATTTAAAACACTCTTCACATTGCCCACAATATGGTTGACAAATAATTTTTTTTCTGTCTTGCCAAGAGAAAACTCATTACTATGCTATTTGTGAAGTTTCATGAAGAACTCATGCTCCACCACCAAAAAAAACATGAGTTTTTGAAATGAAAAGTGAAAAACAATAATTCTGAATAGAAAATTTGAAGTCTAAACTAATTAAAAAGAGCATAGAATTTATAATCGAAATTTATTTTTGCCATTTCACTCTCTTCAAGATTTTAAATTATGGTTATAGTTGTATTTTGTTCTATAATTGCATAGACCATGATTCAATTACAATCACATACAACAATTTAAAACATTATGTAACTGTATTATTATTTTTTTCTAACCTTATATTATTACTGAACATGGTAGATGGGAATAATGGGAGAAAAGCTAAATATAGATTTTGTTATATCCACTGGAGACAATTTCTATGACGAAGGAATAAAAGGTGTAAATGATCCATTATTTAAACAGTCATTTTCCAACATTTACACTGCTAAGAGCCTCCAAAAGCAATGGTACTCTGGTAAGTCAAACTAATTAAATTGTGGCCGAAATATTGTGATTTCGGAACTATCTGATCATAGTAAATATAAAACAATCGCAACTACGACCATAACTATAATTTAAAATATTATAGCTGTAATTTAAAACATTCGTCCCAATAATATAAGCATGGTAGTAGTGAAAATGGAAAAAAAAAATTGGAAACTATTTATCATGTAATTCATTTTAAATCCTTTGATTTTATACAATATGTTTTGCAGTTTTGGGAAATCATGACTATAGGGGTGACACAATTGCACAACTAAATCCTCTCTTGAGAAAAATTGATAGAAGATGGTTTTGCATGAGATCATTCACTCTTAATACAGGTATAATGATTACTATGTTTGTAATATTCTCAACATTATTTAAAGTTTTAATGACCTTAGTTATGATATAAATTATATTTTTCACATTTAGTTTTAATCACTTTTGTTGTTATTGTGTTTTTCTAGGCATTGCAGAATTCTTTTTCATTGATACAACACCATTTATAAGTGATTATTTCAATGAGTTTGAACATACTTATGATTGGCGAGATGTGTCTCCAAGAAAGAATTACCTAAACAACATTCTCAAGGTAACAAAATTAATTAAGAATTTTGCTATATCCTCCTAGAATATTATTGTTGGTGAAAAAATTAAAAGAATTATTCTAAGAATAATATAAAAACATTCAAAACTTGTTATATATAGTAATTAATTAGGAGAATCTTTCTGAGGATTAATCTAAAACATTTACACTTTAATTAATTAATAATGGTCAAATATGAAATGTATATTAATGATTCATTTGCTATTTAACATTTTGCAATATTTATGTTACAAGGATTTTGAAGAAGCATTGAGTAAATCAACTGCAACATGGAAAATTGTTGTGGGTCACCATGCAATAAGAAGTATTTCACATCATGGGGACAGTCCAGAGCTTCTAGAGAGCCTTGCCCCAATGCTTAAGGTATATAGTAAGGAGAAGAAAAATATATAGACCGAAAGTGTGAAAGTTTTATACACAGTCAGCCCATTACTCATTAGTTATTATTAATCATTATTAGCTCTTTAAAAAATTCATACGAGTAAATAATGGATGATATACTGACTATGTATAAATATTGATTCTGACAATGTATAGATATTACACTCATATATAATAATCATTGCTATTCATTCTTTTTTATGTTAGAACTTTAGGAAAATATATTCCAAATGCTCAAACTGGTCTTCCTTTTAATGCCTATTTCTTGCATCCAAATGCCCAAAAGAAATTTCTAAAAATCTATTAGCACAAAGTTTTAAATATAAGAACTTTTTTATCCAAATTTACTTAACGTTTGGTATTTGTCTCTAACTCTCTATGCTAATATTTTTGCCATATGAGGAATATATTTCATGACCATTGCATTATTTGCATTTTTTTGTTCTCTTCTTGATGCAAGAATATATTCTTACCATGTTTCTATCAGGCCAATGGTGTTGATATGTACCTGAATGGGCATGACCATTGTCTCCAACATATAAGCAGCAAAGACAGGTAAACAAAACCTACCCGCATTTTAAATTATGGTCGTAATCGTGATTATGTTATGTTTACTACAATTACAAAAGGTTATACGAAAGTACATCCACAATTGCAATCGCGATGCTATTATAAAAATTCTCGAAACACTGCAATTGCAATTGTAAAGTGCAATTTAAAACACTGCATCGATCACACGAATTATAAGGAATAATATGATGAACTCTTTCTTATATTAATGAGAATATTGGAATTAAAATGCAGCCCTCTAGTGTATATAACGAGTGGAGCAGGGTCAAAGGCATGGAGGGGTGATATTAAAGAAAACAATGTTGATGAAGTGAGATTCTTTTATGATGGTCAAGGTTTCATGTCTGTTCAAATGACTGAAACTGAGATAGAATTTTCCTTTTTAGATGTCTTTGGTGAGATTATACACAATTGGAGGATACAAAAATCATTGCATTCATCTGCATGATGATATAGAACAAAATATATATATATATATGTATGTATATATGTACAGAATTTAATGTAGTTATATATGCACATAATAACTATATTGTTGCTTTTTGCTGCTTATTATTAAACAATAGGAGTGTAGAAATATGCCAATTATACTTTGGCTCTTCTTCCATATATTGTACTCTTTTTTATGGAAATAAATTTTAAAATATTTCTTATTGTATTGTACAGTTTACTTTGTCTTTTATTTATCTATTTATGAATTTTTACATCAAGTAAATAAGTAGCAAAGCAAAATAATAGGAGTGTTTTATTTTAGATAAAAAAGTAATATTAATTGAGATCCAACAATAAGGTTGCAACTAAGAGATCACTTATTCAAATCTCGAAAATGATAAATTATAAATTTCTCCTATGAACAATATATCGATCTAGAAGTGGTAGGATGCAAAGCAAGTGGATTATGTTATTAGGTGAACTTTATTTATGAAGGTAGGGGTTCAAGATTTCTCCTAAATCTATTATGTATCTCCTAAAGCTTAGCATGCATGAGTGTTTTAGTATAATAGAATATGAAAAGAAGACTTTGCAAGTTGTTTTAAAATATATGCAAAATGTGGATATTGTATATGAAGCAAAAATGCAATCAATCCAATTTGTTGCTCTAGATTCTTTTCTTTATGACACATTATGTGGAGCTTGTAAAATGCTTGATTTGTAAATTGGAGGACAAAATATTTAGATCCTTTTGTAGACCCATATATTGGATTCCATATAATCCAAGTTAAGTTGGAATACATATTTAAAAGTGCAAAGTTCTCTAGATTCCTAATGTTATATTATTTTCAAGACTCAAATATAATTAGGGGTGACAATGGTTAGTTGGACATGATAATACCCACAATGGATTGAGTTCATGTTTATGCTTTGGCATCAGAGGTAATTAAGATCTGAGATTTTGAGATCAGTTGTTGGATGTGTCTGAGTTCAAGTAATGAAATACCTAAATGTGAGTACTCATGTCCGTTATTCCTTACTAAATTTATAAACATAGCAACATAATTGTAATTGTAATATGTCATTAATCATAATTATAATGTTATATATTGTTAATTCATAATTGTAATATTATATTAATTCATAAATGTCATTGTTATGTTATTAAATATTAATGTTATATTGTTAAAAAGTTATGTTTTGTTATTAATTCATATATATTATATAATGTTATGATGATTGAAGAGTTCTTATTAAATAAAATTTTCATCATAATGTTGAAGTTGATTTTTATGTTTATTTGAGTTAAATGAATTATATTTAAATAATCAATTTAAATTATATTTAAGACAATGCTCATGTAAAAAAAATGTAATAGACAAACAATTGTGAAAAGTATCTAATTTCTCAAAACAAATTATTGTAAAAAAAACATATGCATTATTCTCTGTCATCAAATTCATTTATGTCAAATAACTTGTTGAACAAATCACTTTCTAACAAAATTGGGATATTGCAATGCTCATGTTATATTCCTGAGTTTGAGATGAGATAGATAACCCATAATAAAATAACTAGTGATTCAAATTCATAGAAGGAATAATTAATTATTTTTGCTTTTGGTTTATCTCATTATTATTTTTCAGGGGTGAATGTGGGCCTTTAGTCTAAAGTCAACACTAGCAGAATTGTCTCAAAATATATATATATATATATATTTATGTATATATATATATATTTATGTATTTATTTTGATAATGGATTCCTTTTCTATTATATCTTATTAAAGGAAACGAAATTATATTCAAGTGCTGACTACAATGATACATGAATGTAGAGAAAAGAGATATTCATATTGATGATAGCAGTTACAGTTAATCTTATCTATTCACTCTCTAATCATACCAGTCATATTATTATTAATAATAAAACAACATGGAGTCTTTTTCAAAGTGATAATTATATGTTCATATGTTGTTTTCAATCTTCAATTGGTTGGTTATATGTAAGTGGAGTCATGTTATTATCAAATATTTAATTTTTGTAAGCGACATTTGTTAGGAGAGACAATTACATATCCGAAATCCGAAAGAGATTAGTTTATTATTTATAAGGTGAGAGAATATTCTTTATTGTACCAAAAAAATCTAGACTTTATATTTAAATGGGGCATGTTCTTTCCACTTAGCTAAGTGATATTGGTTATAACTTACAAGTTCCATATATGTTTAGCTTAGTCTCAAAGTATCTAATTGTGAAATTTAGGAATGAAAAAATCATAACTATGACACTCTGATTCATAATGACTTGAGTATTTATTTAAGGTAATTTATTTTATATTTTATTGGATGTACTATATGACCAAACTATAAAGTATATCATACTCTAAGTTCCAAATTTTTCGTATAGAAACATTTTCTTTAGCATGTTCATGATGGCATCATGAACATTGTAGTAGTAGTTTTTTAAAGGCCAAAGACACAATTTTGGGTGACACATGTAATGTTTAAGCGTATTTAGAGTTATTATTTTATGTAACCAAATTAAATTGATCTAATTCAATCGAGGTATATGATTATAAACATAATTGTTATGAAAACTATTGTGTAGAATATAAAATTCTTATTTTTATTTTTGACGGGAAAAAATAGAATAAGAAAATGAAGTAGCATCACCCTTCATGAAAAGTTATGCACTTCTTATAAATAAGGGTTATGGTCCCCAAGTTATTTACATCACTAATCCAACAATGGATTTCCTACTCTAATATCTCATCATTAAAAATGAGAGATTTACTTGTTTAAGGAAATTATGCATAATGACTTGGAAGACCAAAGAACCTACATATTCTACTATGAACATGCATTTACATAAAAGGACATAAGACATAAAGTTGATGGATACATGATAATGATAATATAAAATTAATTCACCATATTCTCAATAAATATATTACGGTATACTTTAACTCAAGTTCTATATATTTATCTTGATGATATGCCATGAAATATTTTATCTATATATAATGATAATATGCATTTTCTTTAGTATGTATTATATATCTAAGAGTCTGTAAAAATCTGTAAGGTTTTTTTCAAGGCAGGTGGTGCAACCACACTACATAAACTATATTAATAAACAGAACCAAATATAAAGAAGAACCAGTTCATAGTTCTAGTATATTTACAATCCAATTTTATGATATGAATAATTGATTAATCAATAAACTAACTAATAAGTTATCTCAAACAATTTATTAAATAAGAGTCTATAAGTTCATAACTTATTAAAATATCTCATTTACTAAACAACTAATTTATTTATTTTTGTGAGATAAGCTTATGAACTAACTTTAAATCTCCTTAATGGTGTTAATAAAACCCACTATTGAAGTTTATGCTTTAAAGCTCCAAGATGAATATGGCATAGGTTGAATGATAAGTGTGAGACAAAGTTGTGGTCAATTTCAATAAGCCTTTAACTATTTGATATGCTACTCTACTAATTTCATATTTGAATCATTCACTTTAATGTAACCACACTTTGAAATCTACATAATCATAATTCATATGTCATCAATGAAAGGTAGATTAATTAATTCAAAGACATGCCAACTAATTATTTAACTAATTAATTAAGAGGAGAGATCTTTAAACTTACTCTTTATCTTAGTCATCAATTCTAGGATATCTAATGGTTTAGATCTACTCACTAATTCAAAACATTCAAGTAAATTGATAGTTATGATAGAGAATAAGTTTAAAAAACTTACTTTTCAACGAAGTGGATTCCCACTCATTAATTAATGTTATCATAATTATGTGAGGAGGGCATTTTATATAATTTTAACAATAAAAAAGGGTGTTTATGGTAACCTACCCACATGGGAATAAGATTGTGCCCTATCAACACGTCATTATCACACAGATTTTTGTATATATATAACAAATAATAATATATGAAAAGGACACTCTCATGGGCATGTTATTCTAAATTTTGTTGTTAAGGTTATTCATTTTATAATACATTTAATTTTGAAAGATAACAATGTTATTATTTAAAAATCACACATATAATATATTAATAAGTGTAATATTTATGTATTGAGATAATAAAAATTTATATACAGTCAATAAAGGTAATACAAATCAATGATAAATAATATGTTAATCGTATAATTTTTACGATCGTAGTGCATAGATTTTACACTCATAAATCCTATGTTGTTGATAGATAATAAAAAGAAAATTGAAATGAGGAAGGCATGTGAGGCTAATTGTATCTGAAACAAGTAATTTCATTTTGATGTGTCTGTCTCTTTCTCTTTCTCTCTTTTGTGTTCCAATTCCTCAGATCCAATAACACAAAGCTACAATGAAGTTACAAAACACAAACCCAGGTCAGAAAACAAAAAAAGTTTCATTTTTCATACTTGCATGGTGATAGTATAGTAGTTCAAAAGCTTCTCATATTCCAAGTTAGAATTGTATAAAACAAAACATGTTTCATTATTAGTCACTGACTGGTCAACAAAGTTTACTTTTTGAAGCCTTTTCCATCATCTTCCTTCAAAAAATATTGGATTTTTCTTCTCAAATTACCAACTTGAGATGAATCAAAGTAGTTCAGTTCATTTCAGCAAGTGGGTGAAGAGAAAACACTGTTTGGTGTGATAATGCATTAGTGTTAGTGCCACAAAAAAGAAAAGAAAGAAAGAGACATTGGAGTAAGAGAAAAGTGAGGGGCTATAAGACTAGAATAACTAGACTAGACTAGAGTAATGTACTATTTATTATTTGTTTATTATTACTATTCTTATTATATTATTCCTATTCTTATTATATCTTGTTTGTTTAGTTCATGGAGACAAGAGCGTATCATGAAAAAAATCCTAAAAATTCGATTTTTTCTTATCTGCTGACATAAATTTTGATTTTTTTTTGTAAAAGGGTAAAGAACAGAAAAAGCTAGCATCAAAATGGCATAAAAAGAAAAGGTTGTAGTGAGAACCAGCAACTACATATTAAGACCAACAAAACTGGTTCTTAGTATTGTACAGCCACCAACTTGGTCTTTTTTTCTGTTATAGGTAAACACTGTTTCTGTTAACAACACTCTCTTTCATTGGGTTGTGTGTTTTTCTGTGTGTTTGTGTTTTTGATGGTTAATATCTGGTTTTGAATATTATTATATATGCAAGAGAGTGTGTGTGAACATGTTCTTAGGCCAAGACTAGTAGTAGTAGCTTCATGTTTACATAGGTTAGTTAATTGATTAGAGTTCTTTTGATATTATTATTTTAATGTGGACCTTAACACTTAAAAGACTGAAACAAAACCAAATATTGGGGTAGAGGGAGGTGGATTTTTGAGTTCTGAGCTGTTTTTCCATCTTTTGAGACCCATGCTTGTCTCCAAGCTTTTACAGTTTCCTTCTTTTAATTCTGTGTTTTTTTGTATAAAATATCTTTCTCATTCTTTTGATAGTAATAGTCACAATTTTAACTTATACACCGCAACCGTAATTACGCTATAGTATTGTGGTTTCGAGAGTTTCTGCAACAGCATTGCAACCCCACAGTTGTTGTATTGACATATTTCACCGCAATTTCGGTAAATACAACATAATAGCAACTATGGTCGCAATTTAAAACACTATTAGTACTGTTATTATTCAATTATTGTTATCTCAGGTTAATATTTTAAATGAGATTTGCTACTTAAAGAGAGAGAAAGAGAAGAATTTGCCAAATCCTTCATCATGCTTGGTTTGTTTATGCTTATTCTTTCAAGGATTAGGTGACTTTGAATCACGAAAAACAATGCTGCAATGATGCTTTACATGGACTATAATTCTGCAATCTTTTTCCTTTTAAAGCATCAGAAAAAACTATCTGAAATTTTGCCACTACTTTAAACAAATCTACCTCCTATATAAAGCACTCACTAAAATTGTATTAGAGTAATTCTCTTACTACAGATATGGAAGGAGCAGAAGAAGATGAACAAGGAAACAAAGCAAACTAGGAACATAGAATTTCTTGGTGATGGGTCTTAGTTTGAAGATGCAAAGCTACAATCCTGTGGCTTTGAGGTTGCATGATCAAATGGGGTCTAAAAGAAAGTACACTTTCATTCAGGCACATAGAGCTTGGCTTCCAAAGTTTTTGCTCCTATGGATCCTTCTAATGGCTATAATAAGTTGGTGGATCTATAATAAAATGGATGATGACACCAAAATCAGAAGGAAAGAAGTGTTGGGTAGTCTCTGTGATCAAAGGGCAAGAATGTTGCAAGATCAGTTTAGTGTTAGTGTTAACCATGTTCATGCTCTTGCCATCCTTGTTTCAACCTTCCATTATTATAGATACCCTTCTGCAATTGACCAGGTTTGTGGTTGATTCATCTTGCATTGCACTCCAATTTTGATTTGGAACTAGCTAAGCATAAGTATATGTATATAATGATTTCAACAAAAATGAAAGGCTATTGAGTTATTCAGTTTTCTCTATCCAATTGCATGTATCTATCTTGATTATTTTTAATGAATCAAAACCAAATCAGGAAACCTTTGCTGAGTATACAGCTAGGACAGCATTTGAAAGGCCATTGCTGAGTGGTGTGGCCTATGCACAAAGAGTTGTTGATTCAGAGAGAGAAAGATTTGAGAATCAACATGGATGGGTCATAAAGACAATGGAAAGAGTGTCTTCACTTGTTAGAGATGAGTATGCACCAGTTATATTTGTGCAAGAAACCTTATCATACCTCGAATCTATCGATATGATGTCCGGGGAGGTAAATTACAACACTGGTTAATAACACTATGCTTATATGTTTTGTCATGTTTCGACTTCAAATTTCGCTATTTGCGTGGTTCAGGAAGACCGAGAAAACATTTTGAGGGCAAGGGCCACTGGGAAAGCAGTTCTGACTAGCCCTTTCAGGTTGTTGGGTTCTCATCATCTTGGTGTGGTATTAACATTCCCTGTTTACAAATATAAGCTCCCTCCGAAGCCAACAGTGGAAGAACGAGTTGAAGCAACTGCAGGGTAGGATATAGTTTCACTTCTACTTGGTTTATCAAGTTTGATTTTTTGGTATTCTTGGTTGTTGTTTTTGTGTCATATGAGATTGTAGTAAATATTTTTAGTTGTTATACATGTCTGTTATTTTCATAGCCTTTTTTGTATTGGCTTGAAGTCTTGAACATGTGGTTTTGTTTCAATGCTCAATGTCTCAATAAATTTCTAACTGGAAGCAGATATGTGGGAGGATCTTTTGATGTTGAATCCCTTGTGGAGAATTTACTTGGGCAACTTGCTGGTCACCAAGCAATTTTGGTGAATGTATATGATATCACCAACTACACCAATCCCTTAATCATGTACGGTAACCAATACGAAGAAGGCGATATGTCTCTTGCCCATGAAAGCGCCCTAGATTTTGGAGATCCATTCAGGAAACATCAGATGATATGCAGGTAGGTGCTGTTGGATTTTAGTACTTTTTCTGTAACAAGCTAAAAAGTTTCCTCGCAAGCAGATACTTATCATCAAATTTTTCGATAGGTATCATCAGAAGGCGCCGATAAATTGGACAGCACTTACCACGGCGTTCCTATTCTTTGTGATTCTTTTATTAGTCGGCTACATTTTATACGGTGCTGGAAATCATATTATCAAAGTTGAGGATGATTTCCATGAAATGCAGGAATTAAAAGTCCGGGCAGAAGCAGCTGATGTTGCCAAGTCCCAGGTAATGTTCCTCACATAGATGGTTCATTATTTCCTAGTTTTGTTACTGATCACAATAACTGAAATTTGTTTTCGATGTCAGTTTCTAGCTACTGTATCTCATGAAATTAGAACACCAATGAATGGCATTTTAGGTAACTTCAATTATTACAATGTCTTATGTTTCTTTCATTGAGTTGCACATTCTATTGGTGATGACATTGTTTAACTCGGCATCACTTTAGGAATGCTTGCTCTGCTTCTAGATACAGAGTTGAGTTCAACTCAGAGAGATTATGGTCAGACTGCTCAAGCATGTGGAAAGGCACTGATAACTTTGATAAACGAGGTGCTCGACCGAGCTAAAATTGAAGCTGGCAAGTTAGAGCTGGAGGCAGTTCCATTCGACCTTCGATCTATACTTGATGATGTCCTTTCTCTTTTTTCTGAGAAGTCTAGGCACAAAGGTTTAGAGGTATGTCTAATTGTTCATTAAACTTTTGAAAAACCACAAAGATTGTTTTGCCTTGACCTTATTGTATACTTTCATCTTTCTGTTTCCTTTTCTCTTATTGATGAACTTACATTGTTCTTTATGTCTGTTTCGCCTTTCGGGGGTCTTATATCACTGGATGCTGATGCTACTGATATATGCCAACCTTATAACTATTCAACCTTGACATACATTGTTGATTCGGCAAGTAAAGCTGGCAGTTTTTGTCGCAGATGAAGTTCCTGATATCGTTATGGGAGATCCTGGGAGATTCAGACAAATAATAACAAATCTTGTTGGTAACTCTGTTAAAGTAGGTGGAATTTTCAAAGTTTGTTTTTTCCTATGATGTTATTTGCATTACTAAGACAAATGTGTATGTTTTCTTGTAGAATAGTTCTGTTAATGTCTATTTTGTTTTTTCGTAAATTGTCTTGTTGATAACTTCACGAATTAATTTATGCACCTTGCAGTTTACTGAACAAGGACATATATTTGTTAAAGTCCACCTTGCAGAAAGTAGGAAGTCCACAATGCACGGAAAACATGAGCCATTTGTAAATGGAGGATCTGATGAAGTTGTTCATATTTCTGGTGGTTATCATTTTAAAACCTTAAGTGGATGCGAAGCAGCCGATGAACAGAACACCTGGGATAATTTTAAGCATCTACTTGCTGATGAATCCTCGAGTAAAATAGCAGCCTTGTGTGAATTTTCCGAGCAAGTCGCCTTGAGGGTCTGTGTAGAGGACACTGGAATTGGAATTCCTTTCTCAGCACAGGATACGATATTCATGCCTTTTGTGCAGGCAGACAGCTCGACCTCGAGAAATTATGGCGGTACTGGTATTGGTTTAAGTATCAGTAAATGTCTGGTGGAATTAATGGGAGGTCAGATAAATTTCATAAGCCAACCTCAGGTTGGCAGCACATTTTCGTTTACTGCGGTTTTCGGAACATTTAAGAAAAAAATGGTTAATGACACAAAGAAAGTTAACTTGGAAGAACTTCCTTCAAGTTGTAGAGGGCTTAAAGCCATAGTGGTTGATGGAAAACCTGTTAGAGCTGCTGTGACAAGATACCATTTGAAGAGACTAGGGATACTAGTTAAAGTTGCCAATAGCATCAATACGGCAGTTACTTTATCTAGGAAAAATGGTTCTATTACATCGGAGTAAGTTTTATTTCTCATTTTTGTACTTTATTTCTTTTAACTAAAGAATGTCATTCGAATGAGATACACGATGAAAGAAGTCTTTTCTCTTTTGTTTATGGTCTGTGACTCGGTTGATTTAATGAGTGAAACTAATTGGATTTTGCAGGTTATTCCAGCCGGATATTATTTTGGTTGAGAAGGATTCATGGATTTCTGGATTGGATGTGAGCTTCGATGTAAGGAAACTAGATCGAAAACAGAACGGGCATATGTTTAAGATGCGTAAATTGATCCTTCTGGCAACCAATATGAGTAATACTGAATTTGATAAAGCGAAGGCCTCAGGTTTTACTGATACAGTGATCATGAAGCCTCTGAGAGCTAGTATGATCGCTGCATGTCTTCAGCAAGTTCTCGGCGTGGGGAAGAAGAGGCAGGTAGGTAAAGACATGCCTGATGGTTCTGCTTTTCTACAAAGCCTTCTCTATGGAAAGAAAATCTTGGTGGTCGATGATAATATGGTGAACCGGCGGGTCGCTGCAGGCGCATTAAAAAAGTTTGGAGCCGATGTGAAGTGTGCTGAAAGTGGCAAAGCTGCACTTGAAATCCTTCAGTTACCTCACAATTTTGATGCTTGCTTTATGGACATTCAAATGCCAGAAATGGATGGGTATGCATATTAACATTAACTAGTATTGCATTTCCTGTTTTATGTTATTGCACATATAACTATATGAAATCTTATGCATTTTATATTCATAGATTATGTCTGATATATTATTTGATCAAATCAATTTTCCTGCTGCATGGTGGCAAACAATAGTTTCATTAACATTTCAGTTTTATACATCCTTACGATTTATCCAATATAAGAGTTTGTTATATTTGAGGTCGTGGTCACGGATCCCAGATTTAAAACCTTGTACTAACATTTGAAGATTGTTGTCACAAACTTCCATATCATAGAAATTAGTTTTGATATGATTAGGCATTAGTAAACCATCTAAACATACAATTTTCAGATTCGAAGCAACTAGTCGAATTCGGATGATGGAAAGCACGGCGAATGAGCAGATGAATGGTGAAGGAAATGGCAGAACAAGTAAGTGGCATATACCAATATTAGCCATGACAGCTGATGTTATACATGCAACATCAGATAAGTGTTTGAAATGTGGTATGGATGGATATGTCTCAAAGCCATTTGAGGAAGAAAATCTCTATAAAGAAGTTGCAAAGTTTTTCAAATCCAAGTCTATCTAAGACTCATCATAGATTTTTCCTTTGACATGAGTTCAATCATAAGTCCATGTCAATTTTGAACATATTTTATGAAGAGGGTGAGTGAAATTATGTAAATGAAATATGTTTTTGTTAACATCTTAGTACTATGTCTAAAGGTTTTTTCAATAGCTTTTATGTAAAGGTGTATCTTCAATATTTGGTCACTATCTTGTGTTTATTATGTGTAGTGTTTTTTGGTGCATAGAGAAAAATTGTTGGAGTTATAAATCAAATGGTTTGGGCCATTTATCAAACTACATTAATCATTATTTACATTTTGTTAAATACAAACTCATTTCATTTATCTAACTTATTCCATCAATCACTTAAAGGAATAATACATAATTAACAATTTTATTTTATAGAATTAATCATGATTTTTGTCAAACATTTGGGTTTATTGATATGGTATTTGAGTAAAAGTAAAGAGAGAAGAGGGGAAAAAGTGTGAAGTTTTATTTCTTTTTGTTGATTGGATAAAAGTAAAAGGAGAAAAATAATTGTAATTTAAATGACAAGATTTACAACTAATGTTTGTGTTGGTTTTGCAAATGAAATTGTAAAAATAATGGTGTAAAACAACTTTTTTGTATTACCAATGATGCATACCTTCACCTTATGGATAAGAAAGTAATATGTTTATGGATATATGGTTCTCCCTCTCAATAAATATCGCTCTCAACAAATAATTATTAATATTTTGGTCTTTATGTAAATCTAGCGGAATTTTATATCACTAGATCAATGTCTTGATGTAAAACAACTTTAAAACTTGAAGTTTATTTTAGAAAATGCACTTTATATATTTTTATATAAATATTTCTCATTATATGAATATGTAAAAGTAAACAGAATCCAAAATCTGTGAGAAAAGAATTTTAAAAAGAAAACTTGACTGTTGGAATATATATATATATATATATATATATATATATAATTACTAAACAATGTGATTTATGTTATATATAGTTGGTGCTAAATTAGGATAAAAAGTGAAAGTTCTCAAATAGAGGAAGAAAGAAGAAAAACTTTAGCAATAGTGTAATTAAATAAAAGGGATGTTTTTAATATAAGAATATGGATAGATAATGAGGTAGATAATAATAAACCAAAACTAATATTAGGAGAAGACAATTTAGTGAATGCAATACCATATGAGATTGGGAAAATGATTTTTCTGAATACAAATGCCAAACAATAAATTTATACAATATAACTCATATTTAATGAGTTTATATTATATTGGTCAATTATAATTATCTAAAATGTAAAGGAAGGAAATATCATGTATTAGTAAATATGGGAGTGAATATAACATATTAATATTCTTTAAGTTTTAGTTAAATTATACAAATCACCCATCTATTTTTTAAACTTACATAAATCACTATAGTTATATACATACATTACAATGATTACTCGTGTAGGAGAACTAAGTGTAATTTCTTAAACAAAAAATGATGACAAATATAATTAAGTTTAACAAAATATGATATATTGTGAAGACAAATACAAATATTATAAGAGTCAATATTTATTCATTATTTTAGTTAGTTACAATATAGTGTAAGAGTGATTTAAACAACTCATTAGAATTATTGATAAGTTTGTAACGAGCCAAAAATAATGAGTAGACATTGATTTTTATATTTTTTGAACTTGTCTTTATACTATATCATATTTTGTTTGATGAGTTTAATTAAGTTAAATAAAATATGGTATATTATGAAGACAAATCCAAATAGTATAAGAGTCAATATCTATTCATTATTTTTTGTTCGTTACAAACTGTATCAATAATTCTAGGAGATATTTAAATAACTGTTATACTATATTGTAACAAACCAAAAATAATGAAGAAGTATTCACTCTTATACTATTTGAATTTGTCTTTACAAAATATCATATTTTGTTTAACTTAATTACATTTATCATTTTTTTTGTTTTAGAGATTACACTTATCTTCATACATGAGTAGTTAATGTATCTGCATGTATATAATTATGAGTAATCTATGTACGTAAAAAAGGAATGAATTATTTATATAATTTTACTAAAACTCAAGGCGTATTGGTGTAATTTATTTTTTATTCTCAAACTTTTGTAAGTTCTTTATTTGCAAACTTTTCTTAAATTGAAACAATGTGTAACTAGACTTATAGATACCTATTAGTAATACCAAATATGAGTCGGGTTTGAGATTTTGAACTAACATATGATTGGGGAGGATGAGATTTGTCATACCAAATTGGCGGATATCCGAAATAGCAAATTATAAATCCCTATCTATATATAATAAAAAAACTTTTAAATTTAATTATTTATGTATAGTGATAATAAATCATAACATCACATTTTAATATATTATTCTGCTTTTTCAAGATCTTCCAAATTAAAAATAGATTTCGATTTTATTACAAATACATTACTAGATAGTATTGATATTGATGATGTTAGTAAATTTAAAGTTCTTGTTTATAAAGTTTGTCATAATATTATTGTTAGATCTTTAAATTGAATGTTTATGTTTTGCAAGAATTATTAGTCTAAGTGATGTTAATGCAAAAATCTTATATGTTTGATATGTTTTCTTGTCTCAAGTTTCCTTTTGAGATATTATTTGTTTGAGGAAAAAAATTGTGTTTAATTAATAACTTAAAGTTGTGTAATTGTATTTGAATTATGTTTTATATTTTTTTTATTTCTTCTTCTTTTAATTGGCTAAAGTAATAGATGGGATTATATGAAACATGTGTATAATTATATAAGTTTGCTCCCAATTATTTTTTATATTTTATAAATTTCCAAAGGTTAAATATTTTTTTTAATTGTAACTAAAGTTTAAATATAAGTGAGGCAAAAGTGCATAAAGTCCCTGTAAACTTTATGCATTTTGTAATTAGGCATCATGAACTATTTTTCTGCTTAATTACTCCTTAAACTTTATCATATGGTGAAATTGGTTAATGTATAAATATATTGTTAAATTACTCCTAGATAACAAGGAAATTGTTATGATGAAACTCACAATAGTAGGAACATAATAATGCATCTTAACCAATATTGATATCCGGAGGAAAAGACCATCAAAATACAAAATTGGTTGAGAAAAAAATATAAAGTGAAAAGTGATTAATACAATAATATTGTTATATATACAAAAAATAAATTAGAAGTCATGATTAAAAAAACTCATGGGTTAAAAAATTTCATTGCTTTTAATTTAACATTATCTTCAAAGTATGACAAATATCATTAATAGTTAATAGATTTTACAAGATGGTGTAAAATCTATGCATTGTTAGTGTAAATATTTTTACACAGAAAAGTGAATACAGTACATTATCAATCATTTATTTAAATTATTTTTTCTGAAAAAATGAATGATAATTAAATATCAATAATACATGATATAATGACAATGTACAAAACTCATATATTTCGTTACATATATATTTGTCTCTTTAGAAAGTACATAAAGTTTAAGGTACTTTTCCATTTCCATGTAAGTAATATTGATGAATATGAATAATATACTGTATGGGTCAACAATGGTTCTCTAAATAGGTATGGAATTAAATGTTTGTCTAAAATATACATTGAAATGTATGATAGCTTGAATTCACAACACGCAAGGTAATGAGAAATTAATGTTGCATAGTGCATAAAGGTGCAACTTTTACTAACTGAGTTGCCACAAAACGTAATTAAAGTTCCAACACAGAATTCATATTTATTATTATTATCACCCAATAAACGCACATTACTTAACACTCATTCTTACCATTCTTACTTTTATTATGAGACCAAATATGCATTACTAAATAAACTAAGAAAAAGATGTATACACTACAGTGTACGAGATTTATATACTATTATTCTATCTTATATTATTGATATTTAAATATTGTTGACTTTTTAAAAAAAAAAAGTAATCCAAATGAAGGTAAATAATAATATGCATATGTATAAATCTTTATACTGTTAGTGTACAGATTTTACGCTCAATAAACTATGCCACTTTCCATATTACTTATTGTCATTGTTAAGGAAGATATTTTATTATTAAGTTTTTCATGTTAGTTATAGTAATTGGTTATAAAAATATTAAATTAATAAGGTTTTCACTTAAATATTTTATAAAAATTACAGCAACTTTGAGTATTTTTTGACAAAACTAATTTCTAGTTGTGAATACGTAGCGGTTCTATTAGGCTAGCTTTTTACTTGTAATGGCAAGATTGTAGATGTGTATGTAACTTATTAAATTATAGTTATTCGACAAAACAAATGTTATAACTAGGTGAAATTTGGAAAATAACTAAAAATATATACACAATATTTATTTTGTTATTTATTAATTAAATATTTTGATTAATTAAATACATATATATTTTAAATTATTAATTTTAATTTTTTGTTTATAATTTGTTATGTAATATTTTATTTTGCTTTATTTTAAAAGTCTTCAGTTATTTATAATATTTTTTCATTATAAAAATACAATTATATTGCATAAGTTTATAATATTCTTTCATTGTAGACATTATGCAACATTAAAAAATTAAAAATATATAATATGAAAATATTTATACATTGTCTAATAATTGAATGTAAGAATAACTTATGCATCATAAAAAATCTAAAATAAAAATAATGTATACATCACAAAGATAATAAGGTTTTTTAATTGAGGACAACTATATCTAATAATTATTAATTTATAATTATTATAAAATTTAACTTTACTTTAGATATTTAGTATTATTTGTACCAAAAATATTTATTTATAGTATTATAAATTATAAAAACGCATTAACTCTTTCCCCAATATAAATTATACCTTCCGGTATTAAATTATATTTCCTGAAAAAAAAGTATTCAATATAATTTTGTTAATAAAAATATAAAACATTAGTGTATATACTATATACACACCTATTTATACACCAACCATTCTCCACCATTCATATGGGTATGTTTTGAAATTTTAGAAACAACATTCATCATATCATTGATTACCACATTAAATATTCTTTTACTTACTTTTTATAAAATAAATGTACATACTTACTGTATAAGTTTTATACACTATTATTATATCATTTATCACATATATTTAATTATTATTGACTATTCAAAATGATAATATAAATAAATGATAGATAATATATCAAATATATATAATAACATATACATATTACACTCATTTTTTTATTTAGAAATTGTTCCTATTTTACAAATAGGGTTATGAATGTAAGAAAAATGATAAATATTATCTATAAATAATATTAAAATATTAAAAAGTATAAGGAAAATTAATAATTCAGAACCGTCGTTGATTCTTTTAGTCTTTTTTTCTTTTCTTCAGTCTTTCTTTCTCCTTTGTTCTTTTCTTCTTCTATCTCTGGTGCATCATATTTTAATTCCTTTCTCAAAAAAAGTGATTTTTCACTTATTCTCTCATAAAAAAGCGATTTTTCTACTTATTCCCTCTCTAAAAAATCTTCCATTTTTATGAGAATCATCATCAAGTGCAATGCAATTTGAGTGAATTATCAATCTTTGCGTCTTTTATACTCAACATTCATCTTTTCATATATTCGTTTTTTCCATCAACTTACACCACTCTACAAATAAAAAAGCCAAAAACAATGCAGAAAATTAGACCAAGTTTTCTTTTTTCTTCTTCCATTGTTCTTCATCTCTTCATAGTTATTTTTCATGGTTTTGTTCTTAGTGTTTATTCACAAGATGATGCAACTATTATGAATCTTCTGAAAAAATCTATTAATGCAAGTAGTGATCTTCATTGGACTGATCCAGATATTTGTAAATGGAAAAATATTCGGTGTAATTCAGGAAGAGTTACTGCAATTCAAATGTCTCATTTGAAAATTCAAGGTTCTTTGCCTAAAGAATTAGTTAACCTCACATCATTGCAGATATTTGAATTTAGCAACAATGATCTCACTGGTCCTGTTCCTTATATGCCAATGTCTCTTCAGAGGTTTAGTATCAATAACAACAATTTCGATTCAATGCCTAATGATTTTTTCAAAGGTATGACAAATTTGGCAGATGTGAGAATTGATTATAACCCTTTTAGTCAATGGAATGTTCCTGATAGCCTTCAAGATTGTGTTTCACTTAGGAGTTTTTCGGGTATGAATGCGAGTTTTGTTGGGAGAATTCCGGGGTTTTTCGGAAAAGATGGTCCTTTTCAAGGGTTGGTTTATCTAGCTTTGTGTTTTAATCATCTAGAGGGCGGGTTGCCGAGTAGTTTTTCGGGTAGTTCTATGGAGAGGCTTTTGGTGAATGGGCAACAAAGTATGAATAAACTTAATGGTACTATTGATGTGTTACAGAATATGACATTATTGAAACAAATTTGGGCAAATGGTAATTCATTTACTGGTCCTATACCGGACTTGTCGAATCATGAACAATTGTATGATGTGAATTTGAGGGATAACAAGTTTACTGGTGTTGTTCCATCCTCTCTTATTGATCTTCCTTCTCTCACTGTTGTGAATCTAACCAATAACTATCTTCAAGGTCCCCTTCCCAAGTTCAAAATTGGGGTTAGAGTTGATAATGATATTGTGAGAGGGGGTAATAGGTTTTGCACTAAGGATGTTGATGAGCCATGTAGTCCCCTTGTGAATGCTTTACTTTCTGTTGTCGAGCCTTTAGGTTATCCTTTAACACTTGCCGATTCGTGGAAGGGTAATGATCCTTGCGCAAGAGGTAACAATGAATGGTTAGGGATTGTTTGTTCTGGAACTCCTAGTAACATTTCAATGATCAATTTTCAGAATAGAGGTTTATCTGGTAATATTTCTCCCAAGTTGGCAAGCTTTACGACCGTGACCAGGTTGCTTCTTGCTAACAATAATCTCACCGGTACCATACCAGCCGAGCTTGCTAGTATGCCTGCTCTGAAAGAGCTAGATGTTTCAAATAATCAGTTACATGGTCAGATACCATCGTTCCCTAAAGAGGTTGTTCTTAAAACCAGTGGGAATCCTGATATTGCAAAGGATATAACACCTCCTCCTGTCCCCAGTCCTGTCCCAAGTCCTGGAAATCTTCCCGTACCAAGTCCTGGAACCGTACCGAGTCCTCCCGTACCAAGCCCTCCCGTATCAAGTCCTCCCGTACCAAGTCCTGGAAATCATCCGGCCCCAAGTCCTGGAAATCATCCTGTC
Source organism: Lupinus angustifolius (assembly GCF_001865875.1). NCBI lineage: Eukaryota > Viridiplantae > Streptophyta > Magnoliopsida > Fabales > Fabaceae > Lupinus > Lupinus angustifolius. The sequence continues at coordinate 1,079,503 of NC_032010.1, read as the reverse complement.
CCAAGTCCTGGAAATCATACCGTCCCAAGTCCTGGAAATCATACTGTTCCAGATTCTGGAGATAATCCTGGAGGTGAAGGAAAGAAACTTAATGTTGGAGTCATTGTTGGAATTGTGGTGGGGGTTGTGGTTTTACTTGTTCTAGGGGTTATGTTATGTATTATGTTTATTAGAAAACATAAGAAAGCTAGCAAAGTTGAAAGTCCAAGTTCAATAGCGGCATATCCTTATCATTCTGGAGATGGAAAACCTTTGAAGATGAGTGCCGCAGGTGGTGATGGTGGAGGAGGATATGGTGCATTTAGTTCAGGAAGTAGTGTTCAAAATGGGGAAGCTGGTAATATGGTAATTTCAATTCATGTTTTGAGAGAAGTTACAGACAATTTTAGTGCAAGAAACATTTTGGGGAAGGGAGGTTTCGGCACTGTATACAAAGGAGAATTGCATGATGGAACAATGATTGCAGTGAAAAGGATGGAACCCGGAATCATGGGTGAAGGTGAGAAGGGGCTAACTGAGTTCAAGTCTGAAATTGCGGTACTTACTAAGGTTCGACATAGGCATTTGGTTGCACTCCTTGGCCATTGCTTGGATGGAAATGAGAAGCTCCTTGTGTATGAGTACATGCCTCAGGGGACTCTTAGTGAGCATTTGTTCGAACGGAAAGAAGAAAACGGGTTAAAACCACTAGACTGGAAGAGAAGGCTTATTATTGCCTTGGATGTTGCTAGAGGTGTTGAATATCTTCATAGTTTGGCGCAACAAATATTTATCCATAGGGATCTCAAACCATCAAACATCTTGCTCGGCGATGATATGCGAGCTAAAGTATCTGACTTTGGACTGGTTCGACTTGCTCCAGAAGGCCAAGCCTCCTTTGAGACTAGACTTGCTGGAACTTTTGGATATCTGGCACCAGAGTATGCAGGTAGACATTTAGATATTTTTTAATATCGTGTGCATCGAGTTTTTTTTTTTGCGATGTTTTTTAGATATATTCGAAGTTCCTTATGCATCAGTGGTAGATGATCTAGCTATCTTAGTGGATTATGGGTAGGATGCAATACACAAGTAGACAATGAACAAATGATTTCTGCTAACTGTTGACACTAACATTATAGGTTCCGACTTAATTGTCTACAAAACTCTTTATCGTGATAGTGAATACAGTTATACTGGAACTGAGTGACATATGTTTCTCAAAAAATTTCCAGAAACAACTGCATTCAGAAAGCAAAATGACATTTTTGATTCAGTATTGCTCCTTCAAGTCATTAGATTTATTCGTCTGATTTGTGTTCCTATATTGCCAATTTGCATGTGTTGCAATGTTGCCTCTAAAGGGTTGAACTTTAGTTTATAAAAAAAGCGGTCTGGTGTGCAAGGCTCCTACTCAGTGGGATCTGGAGAGGGTAGATGTGCGTAACCTTATCTCTACAAATGAAGAGGTTGTTTCCAGGATTTAAACTCGTGACCTCATGGTCACTAAACAACAACCTTTCTGTCATGTAAAACTCACCCTCTTATTGAACTTTAGTTTATTCGGAAGAAATTTTTTGGTGCTTTAATTGCTCATAGAAAATGACTCAACATGGTTTATACTGTTTATACCATGTCTTCTTTGTAATTGTATATTGGTTGTTGCATATTATACATATATATAGAGAGAGATAAATTTGTTACATATTGTATAAATAAGACACTTGATAAGTTAGCATTTTTCTCTTGTGATAATCATTTTAACATTCTTTCAACTCTCTAACTAAAATGGAATCATTTGGCAGTAACCGGACGCGTTACGACGAAGGTTGATGTATATAGCTATGGTGTGATTCTGATGGAGATGATAACCGGAAGGAAAGCTATTGATAATAGCCAACAAGAAGAGAATGTCCACCTTGTTACATGGTTCCGTAGGATGATACTGAACAAAGACTCTTTGGAAAAGGTGATTGACCCAGCAATCGATGTCGATCAGGAAGTCTTAGACAGTTTGAGAACTGTTGCAGAGCTAGCTGGGCACTGCTGTGCGAGGGAGCCGTATCAACGTCCCGATATGAGCCATGTAGTGAATGTGCTAGCACCTCTTGTTGAGATATGGAAGCCTACTGAATCAAGTCTTGATGACATATATGGGATTGATCTGGATATGAGCTTGCCACAAGCACTTAATAGGTGGCAGGCTTTGGAAGGAAGGAGCACCTTATCATCTTCACTGTATTCTAGTGATCATACACATGCGAGTTTACCGGCCGGAGCGGATGGATTCGGAGATTCCATTATTGTTGGAAGATAAAGTTTGATGATCACTTGCATGTGTTATAGAGTTTATGTATTTACCTCTTTTCTCATAGTCTCAGAGTGTAATGGTTCATTGTTATTTTTGCTTTGTTGTAATTTTCTTAATTTTACATATATTTTAAGAGATTCTAGGATGCAACAAGACACAGATCCTGGAAATTGTGTTTTTGATACATGTCAAGGATTGAGATATGATTAATATTTTCTTCATTCTATTGAGCAAGGAAAAATGATTTGGTTATCCATATGGGAAGAAAATAAAAAGAAGTGTATGAATTTGTGTATAGTTTCAATTCTTTATACACAAAATTAGTAGAAAACCTTCTAGAGCTTAAAACAAAAAGTTTAGCATATGAGTCAAAATCCAATCAAAGATTATAGCAAAAAATACATCGAGTGTTATTATGGAATGAAGTTTACAACTTTTATTTGATCTAGAATCTTCATATCCTCACTTAGTGAGATATTAGATCAAACCCATTTCAATCTATTGTGTGATGTTAAGTACTATACATGTCTAAAAAGGTGTTAAATACTTTATATATTTAAGATTAAATGAAGAAAAATAAATATTTTATATATTTAAGACATAAACTCAAGATGTTTAAGCCACTTGATGTGGTTAACAAAATGTTTTATGATAACAAGATAAACGATTTCTAAGTAGTTGGGTTATTCCTCTTATCTATAAGACTATAACTAGAGAAAAGAGAAGAAACTAATCAAATAACTATTAGATATTAATTATCCTAGGAAGTAGAAGTGACCCTCTTGTGGAGTTTTGGTCTTATTTGGCAACCTTCCATGTCCGGAATGAGATCAGCTGTCCTACTTTTTGGTGTCTCATTGTGTCCCAATCCAATAGAAATTTGACACATACTTGAAAAAAAATTAAAAAATATATAAAATAACATTTTTATGTAATTTGGTAAGATATGATTGGCTTGGGACATAGGACATAAAACTTTTGGGACAGACGATCTTATTCTCCATGTCCACACTTATTTGTTTTTTTCCATTTCACATTCGCTATTTGGGGTGTAAGCGGTTCCGGTTTAAACTGCGAAACCGATGGAACCGAACCGAACCAAACCGTAAAATATGGTTCGGTTCGGTTTCGCGGTTCGGTTCGGTTATTTTTTTGAGGAACCGTTTATGTTCGGTTCGGTTTATGGTTTTAGAAATTTAGGAACCGTTAGAACCGAACCAAACCGCATATTAAAAAAATATATACAAGGGACTAGGGAATAATGTTTTATTTATGAATTATAGTGTTATATATGTTACTAAATTGTTATTAATTTAGTATTATATATGTTATTAGTTACTAAATTGTTTCCTAGTGTCTTATGATTTCGAATATATTTATAACTTTTGTGATATTGAGTTTGAAACTAACATATATCATATATTATTATACATGTATTGTTACATGTGTTACTAATTATAAAATGTAAGGTTATAAATGTAACTATTATATATTTTACTAATTCATATATATATATACATATTACTAATCATAAATTTTATTGTTATATGTGATTCATAATTTTTTATAATAGTAGTAGTAATGTTTATCATTTTATGGACAATATCTCTTGTAATACATTTTGAATTTTCAATTATTTTTTATAAAAAAGTAAATGGAAAAACCGTGGAACCGAACCGAACCGAACCATTCAAGAGCGGTTCGGTTCGGTTCTTATAGTTAAATTTGCGGTTAATTGAGCGGAACCGAACCATA